>NC_137890.1:11673137-11988137 GCF_963455335.1 Martes martes
GAGTTCGGACGCGTATCTCGCCTACTTGATATCTCTCTCTTTCTCTGTTGAATATCAAATAAATAAAATCTTAAAAAATAATAATAATTTTAGACAATAAAATAGCAAAAATAGAACAGTGGTCGCCTATTTCCTTCACAAGCTTTCCTAATTTTAACAAATGACAGAACCATAAAGAATAAGGCTTTCTGATGGCTGGGATTTTGCATGTTTTGTTTGCTGTTCTGCCCCAACAGCTAGAACAGTGTCTGATTTGTATTAAGTGCTCAGTTAATGGGTGAATTCCGATGAAATGGTTTTATGTCCCTGAACTTAACTTCGAGGAAGGTTTGAGAATTATGGTTACATCACTTATCCTAAAACCAAAAGTCTTTTTTCAAACATTTTTTGTCATTCCCCCCCAAACAATAACTGGCTCATTTTCAGTAATGTCCACTAGAGTTATACTTTTCAACCCTCTGTCCTGCACCTGTACCGAGAAGTATGTGGTCCAAGGCCAAGCATCCCATGGGTTTGCTGTGGTCATGACTGACAGTTGAGGATATGATCTTTGGACAGTGTCCAGACTAGTTCTGTTGAGACCTATCCCAGGGCACAGGCATTTCAGGGCCTTCTCATCCTTTGGGTTTGAGCGAGCCCAACACTTTCTTAAGGGAGCCCCTGCCCGATGGTACTCCCAAGAGCCCCCTCCACACAAAGGTAGGCTGACCTGCTCTTCAGGCAGATGTGGGCCTGCTGACCTTGGTTGGTTAGTAGGGTGGCTGCTAATTCTCCTTCCTCCAGCTCAGGTGGCTCCCAGCCTGTGCCTCTGCTTTACCTGTCCCCAGGTCAGAGCGCTACTTCACCTGCTCCGAGGGCATAACCCCCAGCCTGGCGCCTCAGTGCGTGCTAAGTCTTGTGGAGGAAGAGGAGTGAATCATGAACATTAGGACTGGAGGCCACCCAGTCTTCGAGAGACACTTAAATAGCCCACATGTCTGTCCACGTGTCAGAAGCCCACGTGGGCGGACTGCCTCACTTTGGCGTCAGTGGAATTGCTGCTCCTCAACTAAGCTTTGTGCTCTCCTCTTGGCCTCATGGAAGGGCATCATAGGAACATCCTTATGAAAGTGATGTCTGCCGTGAGGGTTTTGCTGAGGGCATCGCTCATTTGCTTTTGGATCAGCCAGCGGCATGGTGGGGGGTATAGCGGTTAAGTATGCTGATTCTGGGGCATCCGGCTGGCTCAGTCGGTGGAGCATGCCGCTCCGGAGGGTTGTGAGTTCGAGCCTCGTGTTGAGTGTAGGGATTACTTAAAAATAAGGTCTTAAAAACAAACAAAGAGGGCCTTTGCCGGAGTCATCTGCCAGGCTTAAATCCCAGATCCACGACTTGCTAGCTGTGTGGCTTTGGGCAATTTACTTGACTGCTCTGTTCCTCAGTTTCATTATTAATGAGTAATGAAATGGATTTGCACTTAATGAAAAGCAGATAACAGCAATATTTTCCTCGGGTTACTGAATGAGTGAATATGTCTAAAGACTTTAGGATAGTGTTTTGTATAGAAGTTAATGCTAATTATTAGCTATTATCATAATTATTTCTATTTTTTTGGTGTTCTCTCTATGAGGGCCCAGAAGTAAATTTCTTCTTTCCATACTCTGAATGGTTGTGCTTTTTTTGAGGAACTGCTTTGTATTTTATATACATTAAGATTCATCTAACAGATCCCAGCTCCCTCTTCAGTTGATTGTTAAGAGAAAGCTTCGATCCAAACATGTGACCCAATCCTAACAGATATATAGGCTCTTTCAAAATTATTTTTTAAAAATTTATTGGGGAGAAAGAGGGACAAAGTGGGGGGGGGGCAGAGGGAGAGAATCTCAAGCAGACTCCCTGCTGAGCCAGAGCCCTATTGAGGGGCAGGGTCTTGACCTCACGACCCTGAGATCATGACCTGAGTAGAATCCAAGAGTCCCACGCTTAACTGACTGAGCCACCCAGGTGCCATGGTAATTTTTTTTTTATTGCCCTTAAACTTTGCTTCTTACTTTCCTATATTACTATTTTATCACCATCTGCTTTTTCTCATCTGCTTATTAAATAGCTTTTATCTTATTTTTTATATTATTATGTCATTTTAAATCCTTTTGCAACAAGGCAGAGTATGAATTAATAAGTTAATAGAGACCTTTATAGTGAAGAAAAAGTATTTTTAGGATCACTAAGGTTGGCTCTGAAGCCAAAATCAGATGTCTGTAGTGCAGACTTTAGCTTTGTAAGACTGCAGCTGTGGGATCTTGTACAGGAGGTTCTTTTTATATCTGAACAGCATGAATCAGCCCCATGGTGGGTAGGACACAGGGAAATGGGCTTATCTGGCTTCTGGGGACTGACTGAATTTCAGCTGTACCACACTTAAATATTGACCAGTAATCCTACCACAACGGAGGGCAAGGCTGAGTCAGAATAGTCTCTATTTCCCGAATATAGATTTTTCCTAACATCCTCTTTTTCTAAGTAATTGAATGTATTAGTTCAGCTCATTCCAGACACAACCTTGAATGCTTCTGTGTGCTGAGCACTGGTGTACGAGGAAGCTCACGTCCCCGTCTGGGAAGGGCCTGCAGAACTCACAGGGCCTGTTGGGCAGGAAAGGGGGCAGGAAAGCACAGCTCCGCCCAGTCACCTTCCGTGAGGAGGGGCGGCAGGAGTGGACACCATACACTTGTAAATCCCCTTTTTCCTAGTCTGTGAGGGTCTGTGATGGGTCCGTGATGGGTCCAGCCTTATTGACTAGGACTTGACCTGTTTACTCAAGCCGGTGGAAGACCCGAGGAGCTGTGTGGTTATTGCGTACCTTGCTGTCTTTTTGCCCATTAGAACTGAAGTGGAAGAAGTTGCTCAGTCGTAGCCCTGACGGCCGCTGGGACCCTGTCAGCACCCCCATAGAGAGTGGTCGTGAAGGCAAACTGCTGGAAGTCACGGGGGGAGAAAACTACCCTTTCTGTTTTCCATTTCTTTGGTGACACGATGGGATAATAAGGGATAATTTTATCCATTATGAATTAATGTTTACTCTTTTTTTTTTTACTTCCTTAAAGCTGTAAAGTTTTTCATTTTTTTTAATTATAAGATTTGTTATACATCTTCAGTGTGTTTTCAGCCTTTATTACAGTACAGAATTTTATCAGACCACTGCAGTCTCCCCAGGCTAAACAGTCCTCCCTAACGGAAAATACCTCTCGGCTCTGAAAATCCTCTGATTCATCATATGTGTACTGTGCAGAGAGAATGGAGTTGAGGGTGATAGGTTGTCTCGCTTCGAAGAGCCTGCAGTCCTGCTTGTGCATGTTTGTGTGTCTGTTTGGAGGTGGGGCAAGAAGGGAGGACATAAATTGTGAATCTGTGACAAGTGATAAAAGAAAAAATGTTAATACCTGTCAGCTTGAGGCAGTGGGGAAAGCATAGGCTGGATCTTGATGATTTTAGATGTGCCCTCATAACTTTTTCTTGCACTGTGAGAACAGTCTTGAGGTATAAGAAAGCAGAAACCTGCTTGGTGGCCTTCCAGAACATTCCTTGGGTTCTCAGTCCGATCACTGGACTATGGCTTTGGATAGGATGTGTTTGCCATCTTATTTCTAATATCCTTCCTAATGATGTGCAGTGATTTTGTTTTTGTTGCCTGTTTGGATCATAGCAGTAAATTGGAGATGTTTTCAAGGAACAGTCAGTCTGCTCTGGTTCCTGGATCCATTTCCTGCATCCGCGATTGCACTGCTCTGTTGGTGCTGCTTTTTGTGAGTGAAGCCAGCGTGACTAGCGCGAAAGCGTATTGCACCTTTCCCTGATGGCTTATTAAAATTTACTATCTTATTAATATTTATTAAATTTTAAACAGGTAATTAACATTCATTGTAGAAACTAAGCATGCTGATGTTCAGTACATAGAGGTAACCACCGATTTAAACATTTTGAGGCAAAGCCTTCCAGAATTTCATCCATGTACTGCATGGTTCATAAAAAATACATAACTGTTTGGAGTTGCTGTGGACTAAATTGTGCCCCTTCCAAAATTCAAATGTCGAAGCCCTAATCCTCAGTGTGACCGCATCTGAAGATAGGGTCTTTAGGAAGTAATTAAGTTAAACGGAGTCATAAAGGTGGGGCCTCCATCCAACAGGGCTGTGACCTTATAAGAAGTGTCAGAGATTCCTAACTCACTGCCCTGTGAGCACACAGCATGAAGGCAAGCTGTCTGCTGCAAGCCAGGACAAGGGTCTTCTCCAGGTACTGACCTTGCTGGTATCCTAAGCTTGGACTTCAGCTTCCAGAACTGTGAAAAAATAAATTCCTGTTGTTGAAGCCACCTGGTCTATGCTATTTTGTTAGGGCAACCCAATCTAATACATGGGTATAATAAGCATGTTGTTTTGTTCCATGGTCTATAACTAGCTTTAGATAATTTGCAATATATCCCGGATGTCTTTCCATGTTAATAAGTATACATTTATGTCTCAGTCCTAATGGCATCATTTCATTGTGTGGATGTATCTTAGTTAATTTTGGACTGCTGTAATAATATGCCATAGACTGGGTGTCTTATAAATAAAAACATTTATTTCTCCAGTTCTGGAGGCTGGGAAGTCCAAGAGTCAGGCATCCACAGATTTGGTTTCTGGTAAGGGCCCTCTTCCTGGCTCCTTGAGAGCCGTCTTCTCACTGTCACCTCACATGGAGGAGGACCGTGGATATCTGTGAGGTTTCTTTTATAAGAGCACTATAATCTCTTACAGATTATAAAACAGCTTTATTTTTATTTTTTTTAAGATTTATTTATTTATTTATTTGACAGACAGAGATCACAAGTAGGCAGAGAGTCAAGCAGAGAGAGAGGGAAGCAGGCTCCCTGCTGAGCAGAGAGCGCAATGCGGGGCTCGATCCCAGGACCCTGGGATCATGACCTGAGCCAAGGCAGAGGCTTAACCCACTGAGCCACCCAGGTGCCCCATAAAACAGCTTTATGAGGGCTCCACCCTCATGACCTAATCACTTCCGAAAGGCCTCACCTCCACATACCATCCCATGCGGAATTAGGATTCACCATACTCGGTTTGAGGGGACACAAACATTTACATTTTAGGATGTGACATTTTGTTTAACCAGTACCCACTGTTTTACTTCCCTGTTTTTTTTTTTTGTTTTTTTTTTAGTTGTCTTATGTTTTTTCTGTCCTTGCATATATACTTTAAACATTGGTCGCATTGTTTTCTTACGACAGATTTCTAGACCTGGAATAGCTAGGTCACAGTGTATTTGGTTTTTTAAAGGGTTTTGATAAATGTTTAGCCAAATTGGACTCTAAAAAGGTTATTTTGAGATGTTTAAAACTTGGAAGACAAGAAAATTTGTTTTCTCTCCTTGGGATTTCAAGCAGTCTGCCTTTCTTATTGCTCTTTATTAAGCCACTGATGGCGTTATCTATGAACAAAATAACATCGCCTTCAATTGCTGTATAGTTAGGCCAATAATATGGTTATACCGGGGTTCAAATTAGCACTAATTTTGTCTCAACTGCTGGAAACTGGCGTTCTTACATACCCCAGGGGAATTCTGAAATGTTCTATTGTGGGGGCTGGAATGTATTGTTCTGGGAGGTCTGCACCCTTTCAGAGTTGGTAGCTATTTCTTAGATATTAAAAGAGGAAAGCAGCAGAAATACTGAGTAGAAACAGATGAGTAAAGCTGTTGTTGCTTTGCACAAGTCTTTTTAGATATTCAAAGTAGCTGATTTACATTCCCTTTATACATTTAGTGAGAAGCAACAACTCTTTTGCTTTTTAAAGTAACATTGTCTTTCATAGTTAGAATATATAATTATTAGAGAAAATTTAGAGACTACAGAGAGGAAAGAGTAAAGAGGAAAAGAAAAATCAACTATAATCCCACAACCTAGAAATAATTACCGCTTAACATGTACTGTGTGTGTTCTAGTATTTTTCTTTGCTTATGCAGATATAAAAATGGTATGACATTTCATAAATAATTCCTGATGCCTTTTTTTTTTTAAGAATTTTTTTTAAAGTAATCTCTAAACCCAGCACGGGGCTCAAATTTAAACCCTGAGCTCAAGAGTCACATGCTGAAAGCACGCACCAACTGCATCAACTGAGGCAGCCAGGTGCTCTTTTTGATGCTTATTCCACTGATTTTCTTATGACCATTTTCTTATGCCTGTAATGTTCCACTAAAATACTAGTATGTGCTTAATATTCCATTGTACTGTATATTCTAGAATTTATTTAAATGCTTCTTTGTTATTAGTCACTTAGGTTATTATACATTAAAATTACGGAGGACATCTTTACCCAAAAATCTAATATTTTCAGAGGCTAGATTCATGAATGTGAACTTACTAAGGCAAGAATGAATTTTTAGAAGTCCCTTTGAGGCATATTTTTTACTGCTTAATGATTGATCACATTTACGTTCCAGCAGTAGTGAATATTTGTTTTGTTATTTTTGTTTGTTTGTTTTTGTTTTTTTTTTAAGATTTTATTTATTTGAAAGAGAGGGAGAGTGTGTGCTCCGTGCGGGAAGGAGCAGAGGAAGAGGGACAAGGAGATTCCACACTGAGTGTGGAGCCTGACTCAGGGCTTGATCTCACAACCTTGAGATCATGACCCAGTGGAAATCAAGAGTTGGTTGCTTAATCAACTGAGCCACCCAGGTGCCCCTGGTCTTGTTTTATAACTGATTGCCAGCGTCATTCTTTACCAGTTTGAGAGATAAAGCTAGAACTTGAAAGCTCCGAATCCTTTGTCATATTTATTTCAAGTATTTCTCTATTTTGTCATTTCCTTTTGATTACTTTCTTTGTAGTACTTGTTTTACTAACATAAATTTAAATGTATATGGTAAGCATAATCGTCTTATACTCAATATACTCATCTTATACTCATCTCATACCCATTGCTTTTGTGCTCAGGAATTCTTGCTTATCTCAAATCAGATATTCACTGGTATTTTCTTTTGGAATTATTTGTTTGTTTACTATTTGGCTTTTTTTGTCCAAGGATCCTGTCATCTGTTTTTGTAAATAAAGTTTTATTGGCATAACCACACATACTTTTTCATTGTTGTTGATGACTCCTTTCATAGTGTCATGGTTGAGCAGTTGTGACAGAAATCTGTAATAGTCAGTAGCTGGCTTAAAATGCTTATTAGCTGGCCCTTTACAGTTTGCTGACTCCTGGATACATGGTTTAGTTGAGGCCCTAATTTGATTCCCTGCTTACCTCCAACTCTCATTTTTCCCAATCCTGTTCGTTGAGTTCATTCATTCCTTACTCACTGATCTGTGATACTGCCTTTATTATATTTTATGTTCTTTTATATGTTAGCGTTTATTTTGGTACCGCCCTGTGTCTGTTACAGAGGGAAAGTTCTTATCCAGCTGCCAGTTCAATTGCAGTTTAATAACAATAGAAACAAGGGATTGAGAGGGAGAAACATAAATTCTACATTTTTAAGGTAGAATAAATAGATTGTCCTCTCTAAGTTGCTGAATTAAATAGTCTTATAAAGCATATATTAGTAAAGCTTCAGGAGCAAAGGGTTAAGGTTTGAATGTAGAATTAAGTATATTTGTAAATCTATTTCCTTGTGAACCAGCCTGTTCATAAAGCAGATCAGACTTGTCTTTGTAGGGACTCTCTGGTGGATTTTGATGAAAGAAAGATTCCAATGTAGCAGCTGCATCCTCAAGTAACCTTGATTTGAATCTACATATTTTCTATTTCCGGTCTTTGCTAACAAAATGAGTCCCGGCAAAATATAAGCAGAGATACTACTGGAGTTTCCAAAGCAAGTGTATTCGTGTCTACAGGAAATACATCTGTGTCTGAATAGATGGAGAATAGATTCTAGCTTTCCCGTTACATGTTACGTGAATTCTAAGGATAGTTTTCCTCCTTACCCCCATGTTACGTGTGTGCAAAGATTTGGGTATCTATATGGCTGTGTGTGATGTATGTGTGCTTGTGTATTTGTATATGCCTGTGTGTATTTTTTTTTAAGATTTTATTTATTTATTTGACAGAGAGAGAGATCACAAGTAGGCAGAGAGGCAGGCAGAGAGAGAGGGGGGTAGCAGGCTCCCTGCTGAGCAGAGAGCCCGATGAGGGGCTCGATCCCAGAACCCTGAGATCATGACCTGAGCTGAAGGCAGAGGCTTAACCCACTGAGCCACCCAAGCGCCCCGCCTGTGTGTATTTTTTGTTACCACCATCCTGGGATACTGGATAAAGGAATACTTTACTTATTTTCAAATGTCAGTGAACAATCAGAGGCTTTATCTGAGGGCACATTTCAATAAACATTGGTTTCTCTGCCAAGGAAACACCCATATCTTAGGGACTGAGGTAGATGTGACCTGTGAGCTGAAGCGGAGGGAGGATGTGAGCTAGTAGCTGGCTGATGGGTTTCCTCTACTCTCTGGAGTAGGTTTGGTTCCTGCAGAGTCTCTGTGATGAGAGTTTGTGTACAGAATGGTAAGATATAGAGTTGGTGACAGTCCTGTATAGCACGTAGTTTGCCTTGTGCACTTCTGATGTTCCTTGTGTGTTTTCTGGACGGATGAAGTAGGCGGCGGCATTGTAGAAGCCTCAGTGTTACAGTCTTACTTCTCTCGGCGTCCTTGATGGTGGAAGAGCAGTCAGAGAGAACCTGGAAACCTTTCCTTGTTTCTTCCTTCCCCTGGAAAGAATTATTTCCTCTCCACAACACTTCTGACAACAAATGTGTGCTCCCCCCGGCACCCCACATTAAACAGTTTGGACACTAACTACCTAGAGTGAGTATAGCCTCGGTTGAGGGCCGAGTCCTGGAAGACTGCCCCCCTCTCAGTTGCTGGTCTGAAGTCCCAGTTTGTCACCTCTGCATCCAGCTGGCCGGCTATAAATCTGGGCTTCTCATGACCCCTTCCTTAGGTTAGATAATTTGCTAGAAATGCTCACAGAACGCAGGGAAATACTGGTTATCACCGGTTAATTAAAAAGGATATAATTCAGGAACAGTCAGATGGAAGTGATGCATAGGGCAATGTATGGCGAGAGGGGTGACAAGCTTCCGTTCCTTCTCTAGGCCCGTCACACTCCCGGCCCTGCCGTGTGTTCACTGACCCAGATGCTCTCGGAACCTCTCCATTTAGGGTATTAATGGAGGCTCCATTATGTGGGCATGATTGATTAGATAATTGGTCATTGGTTATTGAACTCCATCCCCTGCGCTTCTCTCCCTCTGGGTCAGAGAGTTGGGTTGGAAGATCCAACCCTTTCTTTCATCACTTGGTTGGATACTCTGGCAACCAGCCTTCTGGAGTCACCTCATTAGCATAAAGTCAGATTAGGTTGAATGGGGCTTATTATGAGTAACAAAAGATATTCCTTTGTCACTCTTGAAATTCCAAGGGTTTTAGAAGCTTTGTACCAGGAACAGGGGCAGAGACCAAATATGTATTTCTTTTTTTTTATTTTTAAGATTTTATTTATTTATTTGACAGAGAGGGAGAGATCACAAATAGGCAGAGAGGCAGGCAGAGAGAGGGAGAAGCAGGCTTCCCGCTGAGCAGAGAGCCGGATGTGGGGCTTGATCCCAGGACCCAGACATCATGACCCAAGCCAAAGGCAGAGGCCTAACCCACTGAGTCAACCAGGTGCCCCCAAATATGTATTTCTTAATTTGTTATGCCTCCTCTTCTTTTCTTTAATTTTCAAATATTCAGTGGATGTCTGGGAATACAGTCCCTGCTCCAAGAGAGCTGGTAGGAGCTCCTAAGCAGGATGCAGGCTGAGATGGGCGGAAGCATCCCAACCACGCCTGGGACAGAGTCAGGGAATGCTCCTGGTGGAGGTGATGTCTAACCTGGATCTTGAAGGAAGAGAAGAACGTACTAGGTGGAGGGGTAGGAGAGGGGCATACCGACCAAGGAAGCCAAATCCGAGGAGGGAGAGCCAAGACCTCCCCAGAGCCGCTAGTAATTCCACAAGGCTGGAGGGGCCTTCTGGAGCTGGAGGACAACTGTGGGGGTACATTGGTGACCAGTGGGCTAGAGAGGTAAGCAGGGACCCGATCCTGACGGGTCTTTGGGAACTCTATTCGAAATTGGAGGGGAGCCATTTACTGAAAGTTTTAGACAAGGAAAGACATGGTCAGATCAATGTTTTAGCAAGATCACTCAGACTGAGGAGTGAATGATGGGTTGGAGAAAGGAGGCAGGGTCTGAAGATGGGAACACTGATGAGGGGGGTCCTTGCAGCAGAGTGACAAGTGATGTTGGCCTCGTTAAGGAAGATGGTAGTAGAGATGGAGAAAAGTATCTGGATTTAAGAGAGAGTTAAATCTAGACGAGAGGGGGAGTCAGGGGGAGGGGTCAGGAGTGTTCCGATGTTTGCCTTGGGCACCTCTGGGCCATCTACTGAGGGGAGAACCATTTTGAGGGAATGAGTCTGAGGGCGTTGGGATGGAGAGGAAGATTTCGGTTTGGGGCGACCCTAGTGTGAGGTTAGACACGTCAGAATGGAGACATCTGTAGATCAGTGGGCCATGACTGTTGAGGCTGGAGGTAGCATTGTGGGTTCCAGCAAGGGAAGGATGGCATGGGCATGGATGAGGTCCCCTTGTGAGAGCGCCCTGGGAAATGCTAAGGACAAGCAGCTGGAATAGCTCTCCTGAGTTGAGTGATCGGGGGTGGGGGTGGACGATAGCCTGGTTTGCATTTGGAAACAGAGGTATAGCCCTAGATTGACGAACTTGGCCTGCGGGTGGACCTGCGTGTGCCTGTTGCTTCCCATGCCCCGACAGCAGCATCTTTATTATTCACAGAGACATGTAGGAGACATGCGCAGTGTCCTTCTCCGCACAGCAGGGTTTCAAGTTAAGTATCCCCTCTGCTCTTCAGAAGGGGCTTGTATAGTGGAGTGGGGAGACAGTGGGTCACTGACTAAAGCCACCCTTCACCCCTCCCCCCACTCCCCACCCTGGCGGCAGGAAGAGCTGACACTGAGTGTTCCCTGCTTATCAGGCACGCTTCTAAGCTCTTTATGTCTGTTGACTTATTTACTCCCTAGGACAACCCAAGAGGTAGATACTCTTGTTACCTTTATTTTATGGTTGGGGAAATGGAACCAAGAGAAGGGTAAATATTGTCTAAAGTCACATAGTGAGTAGCACAGCCGGGATTCAGACCAGTCACTTAGTTCCAGAGCCCTGTGTTCCTCACCGTGAACCAGAGCATCTTGCCTTTCAGTGTAACAAACTAACTGTTAAGGCGAAGCCATGATGGGATGTGGGAAAGTACTCAGAGACGAAAGAACCCCTCGGTGGGAGGGGAGTGAGAAGAAGACCAGGCAAAGATGAACAGGGAGCCCTGGCTAGCTTGGGACACAAAAGTAAACATTAGTGGAAAAAAGGGCTAGATTCCACCAGAGCCGAAGGGTGATATGAACCAGTGACCAGGGTCGATCAGGAAGGGTGAAGGGTTCCGAGCAGAGCGTGAAGGATGAACACAACCCCGACAGGGTCAGGGTCTAGACAGAGCTTGGTGGATCTGCATCGGTCCGAAGGGAACAGTGCGTTCAGAGGCGTGCAAGGAAGGGAGAGAAGCTCCGAGCTGGGTGTGTGATGAGGTGGCCAGTTCCTGAAGAGCTGCCTCGTGTGCGCAGCCCCGCCACGTTCCGTCTGGAAGCTCGTGCAGCTCTTGCTGGGTATTTTAGACTATCCTCATGTCAGAGTGGGGTCAGAGTCAGAAAGGAAGAGGAGGGAAGTTGGGGGCCAGGGGTGAAAGATCTGAGGCCTCAGGCAAACCCTGTGATTGAAGGGTTAGACGGGAGCGATATTTTGTGGAGCTAGAATTCGCTCGGCCATTGCACGCTGGAAGTGGGTGAGGGAGCGGGAATAACACCCGGTCTCCTGACTTGGATGGTGGTGATGCCATTAATCTAAAGCAGGCCCCGCAGGGGCGGGGGCAGGTTTCGGTGCAGCTGGTGTGTGAGCAGAGACAGGAGAGATCAGCAGTTCGCTCTGGGTCTTGCTGAGTTTCCAATGCTTGTGGAACCTTCAGGTGAGAGATAGATCCAACTTTTGGAGGGCCCCGAAGTGCCTGCAGTGTAGAGCCCCTCTCTAAGAAAATGAATAGAAAATTACAAATAACAAGTTAGGTGCAGGACCTTGGGCGGGACCCCTGCCTGCCGGGGAGGGTCCTGAAGCTTAAGCCTTGTTAACTTCTGCAGAGCCTGCTCCTGCTTCATGGCAGATGTCTGAGGCTCCCTGCGGTCCCCTTCCCTGTCCCTGTCTTCCTGGATGTCAGGAAGTCCCCAATTCTTCTCTCTAAGCGGTAGGCTGGTCGTCCCATTAAAGTTAATCCAGGGTTTACCTTAATGTGGTGTTGAGGAAGATCCCTGCTGTGCCTTCTGACTTTTCTGCAGAAAATGTAACTTCCTCTCCTGTCTTCCTATCACAAAGAGACAGAAAGGAAAAGCCACAAAGTGCTTTTATTAGATGAGGGGTTGGATTTATTATCCCTATCCATGACCAAAAGAGGGTAACAGAATGAAAATATATTCTGCTTGGGTTATCAACAGGAGTTTGGAAGCCACGGAGACAATGACCTGTTAACACTTCCAGCTTTTCCTGCGAAGAAAGAGTTTTGGGGAGCTGTTTTACCTGTAGTCTCTTACTTAGAATAAAACCTTTCAAACAAGTTTATGTGGTTTCCTAATAGGGATTGAAAGTGGTTTCATAATAGCGGGTAAATGTAAGGCATAAGACAGCACATTTAGACAATTCTCCCAATAATACTTACAAAATGAGTTTGGTAGCAGTAAGATGGGCGTGGAGAGCAGAACCCTAGATTCATTGTTTAGTCTGCGTCTTTGATAAAACTCCAGCTGAAAAAAGCCTTTCCTTGCAGGGAGGTGGTTGCCAACACTGCCAAGGACAAGGTTATATTTGGGCAAAATGTTGTCCGCCCTCGTCCTGCTGTGCATAGCCTCTGGAACCCCCATGACAGCCCTCATCCTTGGGGTGGCCCCTTGCCTACCCTAACTCAGTGTTCCAGAATCCACCCCCACTTCCTTTTTCTGTCAGTCTCTGTGTGTGAATGATCTCAGCTAGATGTTGGGCTCTTATCTGATTAAAACATTCACACGTGGTATAAATAGCTAACAATTACATCTGCCAGAGGTATTTGCATTTCGGAGGGGAGTTTGCTAACTGAGGGGGCACTGGAGGTGATGATGGAAGATTCGGGAGCAGCTTGTCATTTATTTCCAAACTGTGGAGTGAATGGGATTTGGATGCCAGTGAGTCTTGGAGTTTGGGCTTTTGTTTTGATTATAGAAGGAGGGTATTTTCACCTCATTTTTCTTTCTTTCCCAAGTAGGTGAGTTTTTGGTGTATAGTTATCTAGAGCAAATTTTAAATGTTTAATTGGGGAGGGCACGAGATTTTTAGTGGGGGCCTATTTTGCTGTGTGTTGCCACCAGCAAGCCCTCCAGTTCCTCTCCCAAGTTCCCAGAAAGATCAGCTCGGGCACCGAGCATCTCAGTTTGGAAAGATTGGCTCCTTTATTGTGCACTGAGAATATCTGCAGATTTCATCACCGGGCCTTGTAAAGAAACAGCACTGAGACGTTACTTTGTCATTCAAGTCCATGACCTGCTCCTGCTCTGGGTCTGTGTTTAGAACTGAGTGCTACAGCTTAAGGAGGACATATCAGGGAAGGAGAAAATCCAGAGAGGGATTATTAAAAGGACCAGTACATATTTATAACAAAGTTGGTAGGTAGCCTCTTCTATGTGTGTTCCCTCCCAGAGCCTTAAGGCAGACCGGGTCATCCTGCTTTTATAAATCTGATATTGGGGTGGGGGAGTTGGGGGGAATGGGGATCAAAGACGGGCAGAGCCCTGAACGTTTTAGCCAGACCTGGAGAGCGGTCATCATTGTCTGATTTTTGGCTTCTCTTCTCCACCAACCAGAGCAGGATTTCATCAGCGCTTCTCTGCCAAATTGATAAACGCATTTTCACTTTTCACCCTTAGAATTCAGCCACCTTTTAGAATGGCTGTTGTGGAACAGAAGGATGCAGGCTGCTTGTGACCGGTGTTGTAGAATAAGCAGAAACTCTTGGTGGTTTCTGCAGATGCATGTTTATCAGACATGCAGGCAGTGGTGCTCTTAATTTTGAAAACAACCTCTAGCTGCATCAGAACATTCAAACCTTTTTCATTTTTTATAATTTCTAATCAACCTCTGTTAAGAAAGAAAGAAAGAAAGAAAGAAATGTAAAGAAACACATTGAGATAAGTTTTAAGACTGCTTATGTTGGGGGCACCTGGGTGGCTCAGTGGGTTAAGGCCTCTGCCTTCAGCTCAGGTCATGATCCCAGGGTCATGGGATTGAGTCCTGCATCCTGCTCTCTGCTCGGCGGGGAGCCTGCTTCCCACATCCCCCCCCCCCAACCCCCCACCCCGCCTGCCTCTCTGCCTACTTGTGATCTCTGTCTGTCAAATAAATAAATAAAATCTTTGAGGGGGGGAAAAAAAAAAGACTGCTTATGTTGTCTGAAGTGCAGCCCCAGACATGTACTTGGCTGAGCGCAGGCAATTAGGAAAGCCACACAGTCTTGAAACAAGCAAGAGAGTTCATCATGTAAGAATTCCTTCTATTGGGAAATGAATTTTTAAAAACCCTTAAAGCTATTTTTGCTTTTCTTCTTAAAAAATGTTGTTTTGTCATCCTCTCTTTGGCCACCTTCTAGCATGTGTGTGTGTTTATGTGCGTGTATTCATAAGCTGCTCCTACAAACCTTGTTCCAGGCCGCGTACCCACCCTCTGAGTCTGTGAACAACAAGAGTAATGAGTTGGAAAGATTATTGAAGGAACTCAGGGAATTGCCACATTAGGTTTTCAGAGAGTACTTAGGCCATTTATTTCCAAAATACACAATATAAGAGCTTCTAATGCCAAACTCTGAGTTTGAGGTAGGTCTTCTTATCACAAAAGTAAAAGGGGGAGTTGATGCATGTCTTTCTTTGAGTTCCTATCTACCCTGTTTGTTATCTGTGGTTAGGTGATTTATATCAGAAAACCGTGATTCCAAGACTGCTTCCCCTTTCCCTCTCTCTTCCTGCTTCCCTCTCTCTCCCTCTTCACCCTCCAGGGACATGGTGGCCGTCTTTCTCCACCACCCACTCACTGCGTGTTTGAGATTATAAACTAATTTTAATAAGAGCCCTGAACATTAATCTGGTTGCTTAGGTCCATGAGCAAATACAGATGGTTTTGGATTGTCCAACATGATGGACAGGCGGCCCCATCACCTCTCCCCATTTACTCTTTTGTAAGTAACAGAGAGTAGTCTGAATGATCTAAAGGAGTTGTGTGCCCCGAGTTTCACCTGGATTATTAGCAGCCCTGGAACTTCCCTTTTGAGGGTGGTGTTACTGTATTGGGAAAGAGAGAGACTGGGAAGAGCCCATTTGGAAGGGGGTTAGGGAGGTCAGTCTAGAAGGAGGCAGTGCTGACCAAGACGGTGTTCTCTGAATCACACATCTCCCTCCTTTATGGATTTTACCAAGTCTCTTGGGTTGGAAACTCTGAAATATTTTGGCAGCTGGGCTTGGGACTCTGCCTGCGTGATTCAGATGGAAACCGAGGCCAGGAGTGCTGTAAGTGCATTCGAGGTTAAAAAGGGCCTTCAAGCTCTCATCACATAATTGGTGACAGGCTTTTTCCATTTGTCTGTCTGCCAGGACAAATGATCAGCTCTTAGTTGATACCCTGAGGGGGAGCACACTGGAACCATGAAGGTGGGGCGGTTCCTGCCTTCACGGGCTTCTGCTTCATTTAGTGAGATGAGACTTGTATGCCAAGGTGTGTGCGTGCCCCGGCCTCGCCACACCCTGGGTGGTTTTTCTCTTCATCCTGTGTGACCCGTCCCCTCACCCCTGCCCCGTGGCTCCACCGTCCACCCAAGTCCCGTGTTAGCTGTTTTCATCTGTGACTCACTCCCAGGAGGCCAACCGAGTGCGAAGGACAAGCAGAGTTTGTCAGGGTGGGCACATCCCGGGTGTTTCTGGTGTGCAGCACACCTTGGAAAAGCAGACTTGCATCTGCTTCCCAGCCTGAGAAACTCCTCTGGGCTTTTTGCAGAGGATTGTGGGGATTTAGCAGGGCTTTGTCGTGTTAGCAGAGGGTGGGCTGGGCGGCCACCACACCCAGGCGGAGCGAAGCCCCGTCTAACTGTGAGGTTGGAAAGTAGTGTGCTTCTCACATGGACATCTTTTCTGTGATGTAATGAAGATGCACGGAAAGTATTCCAGACAGCTCAGGACTCGACACTGTGTCCCGCTGAGCTGTAGGTCCGCAAAGCCCAGGGACAGGGAGAGCGCATTCCCTGGAGGCTGAGCATGGCCAACGGTGGAAAACAGTCTGAGGCCTGAGAGGGTGACGGAGGGTGTCAGAGGAGTGGAAGCTGCCTGTGTAACAAGTCAGGAGTGTGGGATTATCTCTGGGGGGCGTCAGCCAAGTGTTGCTGTCTGTTCCCTAAGTTACCCAGAGATGCGGCATCTCAGACAGCATGCGCAGAACCCCCTCTTTCCCGCCTGAAGCAGGTGTATTCTAGAGCAAGTGCCCCATGCGGGAGCACATGTCTTTCCTTATTTTCTTTCTGTTAAGCCATCTGAGAAATGGGTACAGATTGGGCTTAGCACAGATGGAGTTTCGCTGGGTTTCAGAACACTCAAACGTTTTTTTGTGGAACGTTTGTGCTGTTAGCTTTACCATTGGCAGCGCAGTTCATTTCCAAGTTATTATTATGATAAAACATAAAAAAAAAAAACATTTACATTGGAAAGTAGGCAGTATGGTCATAGTCATCTGTCTGTAACAAAACAGCCTGTGACCAGCATGGACAGACCTTGACCAGATAAATGAGCTCCCTTTTCCTCTTGTGGAAAGGAAGATTTGCATTAGATGATCTCTTCCAAGTTAGAAATTCTTTGGTTTTGAAATAGATTGTTGGAATATACATAGATCACTAAGGAGCTGTAAAGCACAGTCCAGTTGGAGTATGGGGTAGAACTAGATGTAAAGTTAAATAACTAGGTAATATTAGTCTTGGTCTTAGCTCAGGATGACTTTAGAAGGTAGAAGTCAGCTGTCGGCAAATTGCTTTCAGTACTCACGATCTGGAAGAAGATGTGAGACTACTGTGTAGTGTTGGTTTGCACCATGGACACAGTTTGAGTGAAAAGGGGGTGTGGTGATTGTTACTATCTCCTGTGTTGCTCGAGGCTTGGTCCTGGGCGCGCATCTTCTTAGGTGGTGTCGTTCACTTTGATTGTTTTAACTACCATCTGCCGATTCATGGTCTCCTATCATACCTGCATCTGAAACTCAGTTCTTATCTCCATGCTCCTATGGCCATGTGACATTTTCTGCTTAAAACCCTTTAGTGGTTTCCCATTTAGCTCAGGCTAAAACACAAAATCCTTGATACATCTATCAGTGTATGTGCACTCACTCTGCTTACCCTACCAGGTTCAGCACGTGCTGTTCTCCCCTGCACGTCTGCACTAAAACTGAGTGGTTTTCAGCTCCCCAAAAGGGGCAAGCGCTTTAGTGCCCCAGAGCCTTTGCATATACTCTCACCCCCAATTCATACTAATTCAGTTGTTCTTTGTTCGAATTCATTCTTCCTTCTAGCCATAGCTTAAGAGTATCTTCCTTAGAGAAGGCTTTATTGATCCCAGATTGGTTAACCATCTTCTCCTTTCCTTCTAGTGTAATTCTGTTGCCAGTTGCTTTCTGGATTGATTCCGTTGTGAGCTTTGTGTATGCTGGGCAGTCAACAGGTTCCCCTGATCTCCTTTCTCTTAGCCTATGTGATGGCATATATGATGAACCCCTGTAATGTTCTCACTTGAAACAGTACCCTGGCATTAGCTTTATATGAATGAATGATGTTAGTATAATGTCCACAGATAAAGGTCCCCCTGGGAAAAGATGTTTTGTCATGGTTGGACTTGGTGTCCTTGTTGGTGACCTGCACATTGTCCCCCCATGGTAGATGACCATTGCCCATCTAGCAGATAGACTTCTAACAGCATGATTCAGATTCCAGTGACTTTTTTTTTTTTTCTATGCATACATTTCTTTAGAACACCCCAGGTCAGTTACACAGTTTCCTCTTGGTATAGTGGTAGCAACCATACCTCACTAACTTCTTACCATTTTATACTCGCTTATGATTTAAAGTGAACAGAAACATGAAACAGTGTTTAATATTGTTGGGCTTCTAGAGTATACTATTCTAAAACATAATAATGATATATTTTTGACACTTAAGAAGACTCAGTTACCATGTATAAGGTCTGGATTTTTGCTAAGCATATTCCTAGTTTTTTCCCAGAGGTCATGCAAAAGAAGGTATGAAGAGAACAGGGAACAGGAACTACCACTTGATCTATAGAAAATTAGGCACACAGTTGGGAGGAAGGAACAAAGATCATTAATTGACCTTGATAAGGGAGAGAGTTGTCAGTATTTATGGGTGTGTGTGTGTGTGTGTGTGTGTGTATGTGTGTATAAAATATACACATGCATATATGATTATAAGTAACCTAATTATGATTGTATGAATATACTGAACTCATGGGAAACAGGTTTTCTTGTTGCAGAAGGAGGTCTCTCCATTTGAGAAGTAATTCTTCTGAGAGAATTGGTACAGGTTTCTTAGTCTCAGCACTTCCAACATTTGGGGCTGGATAATTCATTGCTGTAAGGGCTGACTTGGGCATTGTAGGGTATTAGGAGAATCCCTGGCCTGTACCAACTGGATTCCACTATCAAACCCCTCTTCCACAAGGCATGAGAACCAAAAATGCCTCTGGATTCTGTTGAGTGGCCTCCACAGGAGGGTGAAATTGCGGGCATTTGAGAACCACTAGATTAGAATAACCTGATGCTTTGGGTCTGTAGTTTGAAGGTAAGCGCTCCAAACATGCCCAGGATTGGCAGAAGCAGGTGCCTGTCTATATCAGAGTTTCCATCTAGGAGATGGTGTGAGCACCCCAGCTTCTCTTGAGACTCATGCCAACAGCCCTTCACCTGCCTTGGGCATCTCATTTTGGATGTCTCTGAAGTAAATGAAGTCTGGCTCATTGATTTTTCTTTTTAACTTAAGTTTGAAGCACCAATCCAGTTTTTTAAATTTAAATTTAAATTTTAAAATAATTATTTTTTTTTAAAGATTTTTAAATTTATTTGACAGATCACAAGTAGGCAGAGAGGCAGGCAGAGAGAGAGGGCAGGAGGCAGGCTCTCTGATGCGGGGCTCGATCCCAGGACTCTGGGGTCATGACCTGAGCCGAAGGCAGAGGCTTTAACCCACTGAGCCACCCAGGTGGCCCTGAATTTTTATTTTTTGAGAGAGGCGAGAGAGAGGGTGAGAGTGGGTGGGGAGGGGCTGAGGGAGATGGGGAGAAAGAATCTTAATCAGGCTCCACGCTGAGCATGGAGCCCATCGTGGGGCTCAGTCCCACAACTCTGAAATCATAACCTGAGACAGAATCAAGAGTCAGATGCTTAATTGACTGAGCCAATTTTTAATTTTTTTTTAGTTTTATGTTTATAGGAGCTCTGTGTCAGAAAGGGGACAAAGACCAAATACATATTTCTTATTATAAATAATAGTATCACAGTTGACTCCCTGGGCTTCAAACAAGGAACCCTTGTAAGAAGACATTCGTAAAGGTCAGAGGATCCTGGCACATTACTAAAATCTCGTTCAGTCATCAATAACTATCTAGTCCATCAGCATATCATATGAAATGTCTCCCAGGATGAGGCCACTCAGGTTTGCAGGCCTCTATTCTTGTTACATTCCAAAAGCAGGAGTGGTGTCAGCAATATATGGCTTCCCCCTTTCCAGCATCTGAACTCAAGAACGGCCAGATGGAAAAGATGTACAGGGTGAGATTATGGGGAAGGGCAAGCTACGGGGAAAGGGGCAGGGAGCTTCCATGCTGTTTTCCAGCCTGCCGTTCTCTACACTTCTCCACATGTTCACCAGCCCGAAAGCTTCCTTAATTTTACTTTCAGAGCCAACACAAACCCGCCTTTGCAAGGAGCTAGGCGATCACCCGTGCAGTCCTATGAGCATTTGTTTGCTCCCCTCCTAGGTTCCCAAGTGCCTGGTACTCAGATCATGACAAAGCTGTTTCAGATCTGTACAGAAATGAGGAAAATAAGGAAAACGCAGTGAGCTCCTAAAGATTTAAAAAATTTTTTAAAATATGTATTTTTTTATTTTAGAGAGAGAGAAGGAGAGAGACAGAGAGAACATGCACGAGTGTGGGGAGGGACAAAGGGAAAGGCAGAGAGAGGGAGAAAGAATATCTCAAGCAGATTTCCCACTGAGTGTGGAGCTCCATGCAAGGCTCTATCTCAGGACCCTGAGATCATGACCTCAGCTGAAACCAAGAGGCAGACACTCAACCAACTGAGTCACCCAGGTACCCTAAGATTTAAAACTTAAAAAAAAAAATTCTAAGATTGTGGGGCGCCTAGGTGGCTCAGTCGGTTAAGCGGCTGCCTTTGGCTCAGGTCATGGTCTCAGGGTCCTGGGATTAGGCCCTGCAGTGAGCTCCCTGCTGAGTGGGAAGCCTGCTTCTGTCTCTCCTCCCGGCTTGTGCTCTCTCTCGCTGTCACTGTCTCTGTCTCTCTCTTTGTCAAATAAGTAAATAAAATCTTAAAAAAAGATTCTAAGATTTCCATTTCTAGTTTCAAGTATGTTTGGGTATGTGTTTTAAAAAACTCTTCTTTAGGAAGCATTGGTGGTGATCAATGTTATTTGGGTTTTGTGTTTCAGTATTTGTTACCTGGCACAACAGATATTGGAAACCAGTGATGGTGCCCTGATAAAAATAAAATTGACAATATATGTGAAACTTCTTTGACATAGTTGTGAATTAAGGGTGGCAAAAAAGGTATCTTCTCATTTTGCAGCTTGATGATATTAAGGAATATTGCTGAAAGTAATACCACACTTTTTTTCTCTTTGAGGTAAAAGCAGTTGACTCCCCTGCGGTTTTGACATAAGCAAATTCCATGTATTATTCATCTAATTCTAACTACAGTGAGAGAAGACATTTAATAAACTGTTTTTTTTAACAAACTATTTTAATCACTTTCCCCCTCTGAATGATCGCAAAGGGACCATTAGATTTCTATGTTGAGTAAAGAATATATTTAGTTCAGACGGAACTCTTCCTCCTTGCACTGTTAGAAAGAAAAACACTTACTAAAATCTATTCCCCAGAATTCATTTGGATGCAGTACAAACAGTGATTTAAGAGGTTTTCTCTTCCACCGCCATATTTTATAGCTACTCAGAGGGTGCCAACATCTGGCTTTTAATCCAGTTGAGTGAGTTAGGAACTGTTTTGTTTTGTTTTGTTGTTGTCTGTCTTGAATATGGAAAGGAGGGCACTCAGAATTGTACTGCTGGAGGGCATCTGGGGGGCTCAGATGGTTAAGCGTCTGCCTTCGGCTCAGATCATGATTTCAGGGTCCTGGGATCAAACCCCGCATCAGGATCCCTACTCACTAGGGAGCCTGCTTCTCCCTCTCCCTCTGCCGCTCTCCCTGCTTGTGCTCTCTCTCTCTCTCTCTCGAATAAATTTAAAAAAAAAATCTTAAAAAAAAAAAAAAAAGAATCGTGCTACTGGGAAGGATTCTCAGTGAAGTTATGTTGTTCTTCATGGTCCCTTTCTTCCTCTGTGCTGTTGGTCACCTCCGGTTGCTTCTCTCCAAGACAGTTATTTGCATCTTACCAAGTTGAGTAGTGCCTGGTTAAAATAATAGACATCTTTGCAGGTAAATTATATACCTTTTCCTAGAACACGTGTTTTTTTTTTTTTTTTTTTTCCCAATTCCCACATCTAATCTCGCAAAGGTTTCTGTGAAGTAGGTCGAAGGCAAATGTTCCTCTGCTAATAGCACAACCACGGCAGCTATCCCGTGGTTATCTCATTTCTCAGGTTGCATAGCAAGTTTATAATAACTAGGTGGTTGACCCAAGAATTAGGGTTTTGGAGTCTCACACTTGGCCCGCAGTGGTCAACTTACTCCACTGTGCCCCTGTCATTTCCTCGGGAATTTTGTAGGAAATTGAAGTATTAGCGGATACTCGTATTTACTTCAATTATTTTTTATTAGTGCATATGCTGTGGGAAGGAAAGTTCTGCTTTAAAGTTATTGAGGAGGGAATATTCAAACTCCTGACTGCTGGATGTAAGTCTCTACTTTTCTAGCCCCCAACCCCTCACTTGTTCCCCAGGTGCTTCCTTTAGGACCCTGGGTTTCAAGGTGTGTCCCCAGACAAGCAGCATCAGCAGAGCCTGGAGCAGTCAGAGCTGCGGTGTGATGCCCTCCCTACCTGCTGCAGGGGGAGCTGCGGGGCAGGGAGGGGCTGACACTGACCCTGCTCTGCTTTCTTAACTCCATCCTCCTAGAGAGGATTAAAGAGGCCCAGCAGCCTAGACTGGAACCAGCTCTCTGAGTGGTTCTGACCCCAAGGAGTTGGACAACCACAGGTTTCTGCGCCGTTCGCATGCACCTAACCTCCAAAGGTTATCCTGAGAATTTTTTTTAAAGATTTTTAAAAATTTACTTGACAGATACACAGTGAAAGAGGGAACACAAGCAGGGGGAGTGGGAGAGGGAGAAGCAGGGCCAACCAGGGAGACTGATGTGGGCCTCAGTCCCAGGACCCTGGGATCATGACCTGTGCTGAAGACAGACGCTTAACTGACTGAGCCACCCACGCACCCCTATCCTGAGAATTCTGGAGCACGTAGTCATCCCTCAACTTTTCCTGTAACCGAATAGCAGTAGCATGATGCTCTAAGTATTTGTATTTACTTGTCACTTGTGACAAGATCCCGTTGGGTGTACGTTGGGTGGTCGTCTCAGTGACGATTCAGGAATCTGTGGCTCCGCATCCGTGGCTTCCTGTGGCGCGGGGCCTCCTGCGGAGTCTGCTTGCAGTGGGCCCACGAGGAGAATGAGCTGGAACCGCTGTGCACCTTGTTTCATGGTGGCACCTAGACTCTGCTCCCTCATATTTCTTACATTCTTTTGGCCAGAACCCAGTCACAGAGTTTCCCCCTAACTGCTGAGATGGGGAACTGTGGTCTTTGTGTCTGCCCAGCAAGACAACCCCGACTGGGGCACATCTAGCCCAGCAGTGTCACATGTGCAGCTTTACATTAAAAAAAAAGTAAAAAGAAACAGGTGAAATGAATTTTAATAATGTTTTATTTAACCCAGTATATTCAAGGTATTTTCCAACATGTAATCAGTGAAAACATAGGATATTTTACATTCTTTCTTTTCATACAAAGCCTCTGAAATGCAGTGTTTATTTTATACGTATAGCTTATCAGTTTGACCGGTCACACATTAGATACTCAGTGGCCGCATGGGACTAGGGGCAAGCATGTTGGACAACACGAGGGTAGCCTGTTTCTTCTGCCACTCATGGTATTGAAGTTACTTGTTTACAACCCTTCATCTTGGTCCCTCACTGGATTGTCTGTTCCTCACCTCTCGGTCCTGCCCTGAGCCCCCTGTTTTTGAAAAATGCCTGCGGAGCATTGATGGAGCAGGCAGGAGAGTTAACGCCCGAATCAGCTGGCTCACAAATGGATTAATGAGTAAATACGGAGAGCGTTCCATTAACTACTTTAGTGAATGTTCCTTGGAAGCTCTCTTATGTGGTGACTGCTGGGTCATACAGAATATGACAAACGTGCTGTCACACAGAAGGACAAAGTAAGCCCACTTAGCCGCAGTGGTAACATGCATCACTGAGTTACAGAAAGTTGGAGCTGAAAAGAACTTGACTCTCGATAGTCCTCATTTGATGAGCACCTGTCCCCGAAATGTAAGGGCCTATTTAGCCAGAGCGGCCCCACCTCGGTTGAACAGCCGTTTTGTTGTTTATGCAGTAAAACTTAAACTCACCTGCCCCCCCTCTCCAAGGGGAACTTACTTAAAAGCAAGTCGGGGAAACCAGTCCCAGGTAACAAAGCCCAAATACAAGAGTGGGTCAGGTCAGGTGGAGATAACAGCCCGAATGCAGGGTTGAGTCTGGTCAGGTGGAGACATCCAATCAGTAAAGCTCACATACTGTCTCCCTAGCTACCAAGGAGTGTGGGCCCCGCCTTTTGGGCGCCAATTCTGACCAAGGTGATAGGCTAGTTCAAATAGCTTCTATGGCGTGAATTGTAATTCAATTGGCCACCCGTGTGTGACCTAGCATGACTGTGCAGCTTTCTCTGTGTGTTGCAATCTCATTGGCCACCTGTGTGTGGCCAGGCTCAACCACATGGCCTTTGCTCTATAAAAGTTAGTCTGTGAGGCAGGGAGGGGTCACCCTCTCCGTAAGAGGCGTGGACCCGAACGGTTGGTTTGCTTCTCGATGCTTGGCGCGAAATAAAGCTTTGCTTGACCTTCGCTTTGTATCAGTCTCGCTCCTTTAATCACGGATCCATTACTGGGGAACCCATTATTGGGGGACCCAACAGAAACAACTGGTGACTTAGAGGTGGCTTATCAGGTCTGGGGAGCTGCATCTGCCAACACTTTTGGTCGGCTTAAATATATTGCAGTAAATCTAGAAGCCCTGTATTTCCCCCAAATTAATATGCTGTTGTTATTTCAAAACGAGATGTTGGGGAAAGTGTAAACACGGTCTCAATTTAAAACTGCTGTGGGGGCACCTGGGTAGCTCAGTGGGTTGAAGCCTCTGCCTTCGGCTCAGGTCGTGATCCCAGGGTCCTGGGATTGAGCCCCGCATCAGGCTCTCTGCTCATCAGGGAGCCTGCTTCCTCCTCTCTCTCTGCCTGCTTCTCTGCCTACTTTTGATCTCTGTCAAATAAATAAATAAAATCTTTAAAAAAAAACCAGTGAAACAAAACTTCTTTAAGATTTTTTTGTTTATTTTACTGCCTTCAAGTCTTAAATCAGGGACTAAGAAGGCTCATGAAAGTTGTCATCAATCTAATGTACATATTTGAGTGAGAGATTCTCTTTAAAAGGAAAATAATAGTACATTAAGCCTGTAACTGGGTGAGGAGTTGTTTTTTTTTTTTTTTTTTTTTTTTTTTTGCATTACTGGCCTAATTGCAGTGAGTTGTGGAGGATACATATGGAGGATGTAACTTTGGCATCTTATTCCTCTTATGGGGTAGGGAGGAGGAAATCCTTAGAAATGCACGTTGCCTTTCTCTAAATAGATTGCTTTATTGCTTTTAGTTCTCAACCATAAAGGTCACACATTTGAACTCGAATGAGAGCTTGTAACTGAGCTGGCAAACAAGGTGTTTGTGAAAGGGTTCGAGGCCACAAAGCCCTAGGGTGGGTTTTGTTCTGTATTCTCTTCAGGGAGGTATTGTGCTAAGCAAGTGTTTCAGTATATGATCACACCCCTGAAAGTATTTGAGAGATGTATGAAACTTGTACTGTTCTGTAGGGCCTTTCTCACTGGCTCGGAATTGAAAGGCATGTCATTTTGGCAGGGATGGGGGGAAAAGGAGAGAGGAAGGTGGGTGATGGTTAATACTGGCGGAAGAATCTACCCACAAAGTTGTATTTTCCCCCAAAGTCCAGCAGTCATTAATGAGTCAAAACCTGCCACAGTGTTTTGATGAGCCTAGAGTGTGTGTTCTGTCCTGCAGAGAATATGCAGGCTTTTTGGCCTTATCCTCACACCTCTCCTTACTTGCAGCCAATTGTGGTTGTCCGCGTCGTACCTGTGCCGAGACCTGTCTGGGGAGCCATCCATGTTTTCTTGTATTGGATCTGCATTTAAACATTGTGGGTGTTCTTGTCTCTTTTAAGTTAATAAATTAGGATCAGTGATTCTCAGACATAGATGGATGAGAAAGCCTTTGGCGTAGGTGATGTTGGGAACAGAAGCAGAAAGAAATGTTGGTAAAATTAAATTTCCTTATAACCTGCAGCCCATTGACAAAAACTCGAGGCAGGCAGAGTATAACATTCCTCCAGGAAAACTCCCAACTGTCTTAATGTTAGTGCTTTGCTAGAGGCAAAAACAACATTAGCTTGACAAAAGTCAGGTCTCCTTCCATTGCATCTGGGTTTAAACATGATGGGTGTTCTTGTCTCTTTAAAGTTAATAAATTAGGATCAGTGATTCTCAGACATAGAGGGATGAAAGCCTCTAGTGTAGGTATCATCTGGGTGCTGTGAAAAATACAGCACAAGATTCCAAATGCAGAAGTTTTAGGTGGTTTCTGGAATCTGTATAATACAGAAGCCAGCAGACATTTGACAGGTTAAGATTAGGAGGTGTTAAGGGAACATTCCAGATTAACAGGCAGCATTTCTGGAGGTGTGAGGAGGCAGTACAGACACTCAGTCGTCTTTGTGCCTAAGGTTCGGGGCAGGCAGTGGTGAAGAGGGCAGGGGAGACCACGGAGGCCACATGGGGAAGGGGTGTCACTGGGGAGTCATCCCAGTTAGCCCCGGAGAAACTGCTTTTCTCTGGGAGCCGATCCCCAGGTCATACTGTTTGTTTCTAAATTCCTTCCTGTGGGGAATTAAAATGAGAGGAAAGCCTTTGCCCTCACTCTGTTCCATACTTTGAACCATTAGGAGGTTTCACTTCTTGTATGAACAATTAAGTAAAATAAAAGAGGTTTCAGTAGAGTAGGGTTTTGGTCCTTTGCCCAAATAGCCTCAGTATTCCTTAATCATTTTAGGAGGAAGAACGTATGTTGAGCTTGAGTTTAAATCTTTATCTGACAAGCTGGTCACTTGTAGACCTGTTTTAAAGATTTTTTTTTTAATTAAATTTGACAGAGAGGGAACGAGAGAGCACAAACAGGAGGAGAGGCAGTGGGAGAGGGGCTCGATCCCAGAACTGTGGGATCATGACGTGAGTGGAAGTCAGATGCTTAACCAGCTGAGCCACCCAGACACCCCTGTTAATTTAAACATAGACGTTGACTGATTTTTACAGTGAAGAAAAGTAAAAATTACTTTTTATTAGCCTGTTTAAAGTTGTTCGGTGTGTACCAGCTCTGTGACCTTGGGCCAGTTCTGTAACCTTGGATTAATTCCTTAACTTTTGTGGCTTAGTTTCCTCAGATGTAAAATAAGAGTAACTGTCTTCAGGGTTGACCAAGGAATAAATATACTGTGTATCCCCGTGCCTGGCACAGAGTAAGCCCTTGCTAAGTGGGGCCATGTTGGAGCCTGATGCAATCCCATGTGCATTATAAGTTTTGTTTGTCGTGGCTTTTTTGGGCATTAATTTTGATTTTTACCTGAGAATTTCATTGAATATCATCAATCTTGATTGCTGAGTTTTTAGTGCTTTCTTAGATTCTGCTCTGGAATTGTATGCCTCACTAACCTCCCCCCAGTCCTGCCCCTGGAGGAGCAGTTGTATGCATTACATGATTTTTAAAGATTTCCCAAATACTAATAAAAAAGTTTTAAAATATAAATTTAAAATTTAAAAAAGTTTGAAGATGTATTTAGTTTAAAGTAACTCATGCTTATTATGAGGAAAGTTTTAAAAATACAGGTAAGTAGAAAGAAGGGTAAATAAAAGCCTTTGTTCTGTATTTCAGACATAACCGCTATTGACATTAAATTTCGGTGGCTCCCCTAAGGAGATGTGTGTTTAAAAGAGGGATGAAGTTATCTATTTAGTTATCAGGTTTAAGACTAATTTTGGAGCATAGTAACAATGCAAACTTAAGGTAAGTCATTTACCTTAAAAGAACACCAGTTTCTACAAAGACAAACGCCTAATATAGTGTTACTGTTGTAAAGGTTAAATTGAACTGAATTAAATGAGGATATTGTTACGTCTCCCAATAATGGGTCCGTGATTAAAGGAGCGAGACTGATACAAAGTGAAGGTCAAGCAAAGCTTTATTTCGCTCCAAGCATCAAGAATCAAACCGAACGTTCGGGGCCGCATCTCTTACAAGAGAGGAGACCTCTCCCTGTTTCATGGACTAGTTTTTAAGGGCAAAGGCCATGTGGTTGGGCCTGGCCACACACAGGTGGCCAATGAAATTGTAACACACAGAGAAAGCTGCACAGTCATGCTAGGTCACACATAAGTGACCAATTGAATTACAATTTACCCTATAGTAGACATTTGAACCAACTTATCACCTTGGTCAGAATTGGCGCCCAAAAGGTGCCCAAAGGGCGGGGTCCATACTCCTTGGTAACTAGGGAGACAGTATGCATCCCCCCACTGATCGGATGTCTCCGCCTGGCCTGACCCACCCTTGTATTTGGGCTGTTACCTGGGGCTGGTTTCCGGGACTTGTTTTTGAGTAAGTCCCTTGGGGGAAGGGGGACAGGGACAGTTTAAGGGTTAAACAACAAGGTTATTGTTTAACCTGGATGGAAGCCTCTGGCTAAATAGGTCCTTACAGATATACGTCCGAGCACATAGTAGGGACTCTGGCAATGTTTTCCTTGCCCACCTCTGCCATCCCCCCAAGCCACTCATGCTCTTCCCTTTCCTCCTCTCTTCTGTGTTGAAATTCTTGTGTGACAGTTACAAACTAATAATAATAAGTAAGTATTGACTTATAGATTTAGGTCTTGGCAAAGCATAAATGGAAGTGTGTGCCTGGAGGGCTCCTAAGTGCTTATTGGAAACCTTGTTTGCTTTGTGTTTATTTTACTTTCTAGTTTTGAGTGAACAGAGGGACTCTAAGATCTGGCCCCTCATTGTGGAGGGGCAGTGGAATATTCACAACCACTGGTGTTCAAGTTTTCAGAGCTTGATGAACTATCACCTTCTCCCTTTTAACCATAACTTTTCCCAGAAGCGTTTTTTTCCCCTTGTTTGAGAGGGAACAGCTGAAGCCCATTGTGCTGCATATCTAAAACTTCAGGAATGTAACAGAAGTAACAGGACTATTCAGCAACCTCAGTAAAGGACCAAAGGTGGCCACAGCTCCATGACCGTCACTGCCACCACCGCCGCCACCATTGGTCTCTAAGGTGGTTGTGTGTTTGGCAGTGCAGAGGTGGGCCTTTTGTCATTGGCCCTCCCCACACACTGTGTTTGTATCTCCCGCTCTGGTCTCTTTATTTGTAGCGTATCTATGAAGAAATTCATTAAGATGAGTTCCATATTTTTACAAGCTCTCATGGGGGAGAGTTTGGCTTGTCAGGATGTATTGTCCAGGAATAACGTTTGAGCCCCCTACAACTGGCTTTGTTTCCTATTCCTTGGCAATCTCTTACTTTTACATAGGAAATCCGTCACAGTGAGCTTGGGGGAAGTGGAAGACCAGCTTTGGGCGGCAGGACGAGAAGGGACACATCATCTTCGCTGCTGATGAGTTTATCTTATGGAAGGGACATAATCTACTGCTTTTTAAAAGCGGGGACTTTCCAATCATTGTTGGGGAACCGGGATGATTGTAAATGGTCATTGTCTTTTAAATACCAGTTTAATTAAGCCAGAAGCCCTAGGGGGTAGTCCGCAGCTCACTTTGCCAAGTTTCCTCCTGGTGGACTTTCCCCTTGAAGCCTCGGAGTGTTTTCGATTTTGCCAAAGTAAGTGTCCAGCTTTTGCCTGGAGGCCTGTCGTCTCTCCTGCCCCCGGGGTAGGTAGCTGATGGCCATGAACTGTGACACCTGGGAGTGACAACCCTGTGCCCCCTGCCAGCTTGCCCCATCTCCATCATCTGTCAGTCACGGGGGTCCACCAGTTTTGTACCATACCAGCACTGACGGAACATGTGTTAAATAATGTTAACATATACAGAGGTTTTACGGAACCCATAAACTTGGAGGGTGGTTATTTGTGGTTTTCATTAGGTTGCTTTGGGAGGTACACATATGCGAAGAAGTGAAGGAGTGGATATTTGTCTTCTGTTTATAATGGAATGAGGCATTTAATTTAGAAAGAAAAACTTCAGTGCTTAAAAAAAATCTTTTGGTTGTTTTTCTCACTATGCATACGTTTCCTAGCCCTTAACCTCAACCGTTTCACATAGTGAGGAAAGTTAGAAAATCCTTCATTTCAACTTCTTGTGAGGCGTGGGTCTGTGACACATCAAACCAGAGTGAGGCAATTTATCATTTATTTTCTAAGCAAGCATTTATGGACTGCTTTCTCTGTACACACCACATACCCCTGCCCTTGCTGCAGTGCTTAAAGCTGACAGGGGGAGATCAAATGTGCTGGCATGGCCCCGTCAGGGTGACGCCTTGCTCAGGGTTGACGCTGTGTGGCGGGCAGGGTGTTGGTAACTCAGGCTGGGAGTTTCGTTTCCTGAGAAAAATCGGGCACATGATGTTTTCCTTTGCCTTTGTAAGTTTCCATCTCTAACACAAATCATTGACACTGCTGGCTGAATTATCATTATTGTGTTTAAAATAAATTGATAGTTTACAGAAAAAATATTGGTGTGCAGAGCATAAAAGCTCTTTATCCAGACTGCCAGGATCCTAACTCTTCAGTAAATTCATCCAAGAAATATTTTTTAAGCAACTACCCTGTTTTAGGACCTAGGAATAGAGCAGTGAACAAAATAGACAAAAATCTCTGCCCTCACAGAGCATCTTCTCTTTCTTTCTCTCTCTCTCTCTCTCTTTTTTAATTGGGATTAGACAAATAAGGAAAGTAGAAAGCAGAATGCCAGATGGTGATGGAGGCTGTGGAGAAAGGGAAGCAGGGAGAGGGAATGTCTCTGGTTGGGGTGGGGCTGTCTTCAATGGAGAAGCTTCTGGAACATTGTGGCTGCATGCAGTCTGTGTTCCTGCATGCCGTGGGACATATCCATGATCCACTTGGGTCTTCGGAATGCACAGAATCTAGTTAGAATGGTAATGGTGGACATCTAGTCCCTGTTTTCCAGAGGAGGGACCTGGGGCCCCCAGGGTGGTGAAGTCGTTGTGCTGAATTCACAAAGCCAGTACCAGGGAGCAGTCTCTAGAAATGGAAGCACTATCCTGTTTTAATTGCTTCGTCTGGAAACAGAGCCTTCTTTAGGGCCTGTGCCCTGCTGTCCCAGCACTGTGAGCTTGCTTACCCCAGAGCTGTGTAGAGAGGGCAGCCGGCCTCCCCTTGCTCCCCCTTCTCACCCATAGAACATCCCATAGTCCTTGTCATCTGTCAGCTTCTCAGCTCGTCCCCTGCTCCCCCGGAGGAGGATCCTCCACATTTTGGACATCTTCCATTGAGCATCGGACACGTTTAGAACTAGAGCCACTGTTTGGTCTTTGTATTTTTTTGTGTATAGTGGGGAAATGTGATTTTAAAATGTTTATCATTCTGTTGGGGTGGTTTTTTTCCCCCTACATCTCATCAGTAAGGACAGTTTTAATAGTTCATGTAGACATGTAGAGCTGGAAAGATTTTTAGTGTACGTCCTTCGCTTTATACGTGAAGTTTGTGGGACCCGGAGAGGTCAAGTGTTAGCACACAGCTGTTGAGTTATAGTGGGGGTGAAAACCTTGATGTGAGCTTTTTCTATACTATTATTTTGCAATACAGCATATTTGGGTGGTTTTTTTTCTGAATATAGAATAAGTGCTTTTGAAGAAAATTTAGAATGTAAGATTTTAGAGAAAAGTAATTCCTAGTAGTCTCACATACCAGAGTTAATCAGCAGTCACATTTTTTTTTCAGTCTTGTATGTGCATGTTATTGTTGGTATTTTCTTAATGTCATTAAAAGTTCTCAAAAAACGTAATTTGTATTGGTTACCGTATTTCCCCTGTTTTGGAGGTAGACTTTCTTGGCCTTGGGTTGTCCATCTGGCATTACGTTTCCTACGATGGCCTGTCGCTGACCTGGCCATCACTGAACAAAGGAGTAGCTGCAGGTGTTGACATGGATGGTTGCCTTCGGTCGGCTTGTTGACTTAACTTGTGCCTGGTGTTTAAATTGCTGTTGTTGCCTCTACTCAAATAGAATTTGAACCTGCTGAAGTGAAGAGCTTCGTATCCCCAAGCTTTGCTTGGCTCTCTAGCTCATTTCTCTGGACCCGTTTCCTTATTCTGTGAGTGGGTGATCTTCCCTTGGCTCCGTCTCGGAGTGCTAAACTCCACCGGCCTCTTCCCCCCAAAAAATCACAAACACACACAACATTTTGAAAGTAATTTCAGAGAGTTCACAGACCACTTTCCTCCCAAGTTCAGCCTTGGATTCTAGGCTCTGAACCACTGGGCTAGATGATAATGCATATTTCATTTCTGTGATCATTTGATTAAATCTCTGATGACAAGAGAAATAGGGGTGAACATCAGACTTATGTCAGTTTTTTTTTTAATATTAACTATTCAATGAGGCCTCAAGGGTCTAATGCAGAAAACCCCCTCGTCTCTCATCTCTGCGTGCCCCCACACGTATTTCTTTTTTTTGTCACAATCTCTCTCCTCTGCTATAACTGTTTGTCACTTCACCCTCTGCATCTGTGGCCTCTAATCCTGTTCTGTTCTGTTTTGCTGCTGCTTGTGCCTTCTGTTTCTCTATGTATGTTTTTTTCAGAAGGCCAGATCATTTTCCTGACACCTTTTCTTTTCTTTGGCTAGCAAGCTGACTAGTAACAATACTCTGTGGAAAATCGTTAGTCATTTGCTCCTTTTTGTGATTTTTTTTTTTAAAGATTTTATTTCTTTATTTGACAGACAGAGATCACAAGTAGGCAGAGAGGCAGGCAGAGAGATAGGAGGAAGCAGGCTCCCTGCTTAGCAGAGAGCCCGATGTGGGACTCGATCCCAGGACCCTGGGATCATGACCTGAGCCGAAAGCAGAGGCTTTAACCCACTGAGCCACCCAGGTTCCCCTTTTTGTGATTTTTCTTAATAATTTGTACTTACTGTTTCACATTTTCCCAGACCAAGAGAAAAGAGATGATCACTTTGGAGTAGATACGTATGTGTGTGTGTGTGTGTGTATACAGTTATTTAATATTTAGATACATATATTTAATATATATTTAAGTCTCTACCTCAGATGGGTGTATGTCTTTATACGTAGAGCTTTATTTCAATATACTTTACATATATTATAAAGGCATATGTGTGTGTGTATAAAATTTAAAGTCTCTGATCATATCTATCTATCTATCTATCTATCTATAAAGTTAATTGTTAAGTTTTAAGTATCCTTCTGATATGGTGGGAGTCCCTAATTAGGAGAGTGAAAATTTTGTTGAGGTAGTTGATATTTATTCCTTGTATGGGTTTTAACTGCAGCCAAATGCAGTTTTAAATTTTATGTAATTCCTTGCCTAAAACAATTTTATTTCTACTTCTTCAAGGTTCACTTGTACTGTTTTCAAGTATACCTTTGTCTGAAAAATGTCTAGCAAGTTTTGCAGGATAACATTTTCTTTAGCTGGGAGAAAGGAACATTTTAATTATTAGTAAATGGTCCATTGTGTTTCAGTTGATGAACAGTTGAATGCTTCTGCCTTAATTTGGGCTATTAGCAAATGAAAATGTTGGCATATTTCTGCAACTACCAAATTTTATTTTAGAGATAAAGATAACCAGAGACACAAAACTGACATAAGCATTAAATTCAGCAAATGTGTTTTGAGTGCTTGCAGGACTTAAGATACTGGAGGTACAAAGGTGGTTAAGATATAGTTCCTGCCCTCATGAATTTATGGTCTCATCGAAGAATGTGACATGTACAGACTTAATAAAAGGAGGATCGTGAAAAGCTCCAGAATAGAGGTGAATAAAATGAATGCCCAGATGGTTAGCAGAAGAGGAGCTAGTCAATCCTGGCTAGGAGGATCAAGATAGCATTTAAACTGGGTCTTAAGCCATGTGTAGGAGTCCTGGGTCAGAGGGTCTTAAGCTCCCTGTTTTTCAGAATGTGATGGAACTTCATGATGGGGGCCGTAGAGTCTACAGTTAGCCTTCGTTACAGTAAAAAATTGCTCATGGAAAATTCCATATTTTTCTATACCGATTTCATGGTTTTGGGTACCCAACCTGTATAAATAATTTGTGTGAATATTAAAACTTGAAAATTGAAACTCATATACAGAAGCATTCATTTCATCCTTCTCCCCCCAAAGGGTTTACTCTATTCTGTTTAAACAGTAAAATTCTGCATACCTTTAATACATGTTAATAGGTGTTTTTGTTATTGTTAAGAGTTGTACAAGTTAGTGTGTGAAAGAACTTGAGGTTGCTAGATAGTAGGAGCTCAGTAAATGTTGGTGGACTTGAACCCAGAGGTCCAGGAAATACCCTGTTCTTTGAAATGCTGCAAAGGAACCCTTGGCCACCTACTTCCCATCCTTCTAAGATGGCATTTCCTCTTGTGATTGCTCTGGCCAGATGTCCCTCTCATGTTCTCAGACATCGGTCTCACAAACCCTTTAGAGAGTTAATTAAATACTATACATGTGACCCCCCTAGACCGGCAGACTTCTGAAGTGTTGGTTGTCCTAAATAAGCTGAGAACTAGCGAGCACTTGACATTGCCTGAGAAGTTATGTAGCAGGAAAGCTGGCAATAGTATCTTCATTCTTCTCCGTCCTGAGAGTTTCCTTCTCTCATAAGTTGGACCATTTGAAGGTGGTAGATTACATGATCATCTTGCTCTCAGAATTGCTTTCCTTTATCCAGGATTTAAGTATAATGCTCTCAGATGCTGGTGAGAAAGCAGTGTGAACTTGGCTGTTGCATTTCCTGTAAACACGTTGAGAACTAGTACATGAATCATCCCCCTTTTATGCAAATCTCTGTGTGAGAAATTTAAAAAAAATTGTTTTTCTTTCTTTTTACCTTGGAGTGTTTTCTCCTTTTGGTGATATGAATTAGGGAACCTAACCTCTGTCCTGGCTAGCTGGAAGCTCAGAGCCACTTTAAAGTTTTTTCCTTGATCACAGAAGAAATATCAATTCATTGGTAAGATTTTGAAAAATATAGGAAAACCTTAAGAAGATGCCTGGTTTGTGGCATGAATGCAGGGGTTCAAGGTCACTGTTCAAAGGCAGCTATCATAATCAAGCCGCGATCGGGAAAGACCAGTTGTTTTGAAATTGCCGAAGCATTTTGTGGTGTCCTGTCCCCTGGTTGGTGGAATTGTCATTGTAGCTCACACATGCAAAGTCTGGAATTTAAGATAAGGGCCAATTTCTTCAGCTGGGAGTAACAACAACAGTAACAGTAGTCACCTTTTAAATGAATACCTACTATGGACCTAGCACTGTGCTGGTCCATTTTTACCTTTTTACCTCTTCATCAAAGTACCTTGATTAAACCCAGACACTGCCTTCACCTTTAGCTGCCGATCAGTAGCTTTTACATATTTTGCTTTTTTTAGCAGTTGGCATAATTGGAACAGATGACTGGTTCATCAAATCATGGTAAAGAGTGTATACACTGGATCCATATTGCCGCTGCCCTCTGTGTTACCTTTTGCACATGTGTAACCCTTCTGTGCATCAGTTTCTGCATCTGTAAAATGGGGAGAACCATGTTACCTCCTTGGATGCTACAAAGATTACGTAAATTGTCCATGCCGGGCACTTGCAGTCTTCATACAACAAATAACCTTTTAAATTACTTACTTACAGAATGTAAGTAATTTTGACCAAATAAACAGGATAGCGTTTCTCTCAAAGTCCTGACCTGCTGGCGACTTAATGAAAATGAGGAATTGAGGAAGAATTGGGATATTTAGAACTTCTCAAGCTATTTCAAGAAGTTGTTCAAATTGTTGGTTAGGCTGTGCTTTACTGAGGCTCAGTCTGTCTGTTTAGTGTGTGGCTTCAGATTTTCTTGTCTCCTCTGATTTATAGGATAATTCTTAAGTTTTGATGTAACTGCTACTTCAATTCTGTATTTATGTAATTGAGGCTCTTTTGGGTTTTTTTTTTTGGTCTGCTTGTAATTTTATGAAGATAGGTTTTTACAATCGATATATCATTCTGTTTTAGAACCTAGATTTGGCAAGTGAGTTTATATTTACCCTGAAAGATTATGTAAGGTTCAGAAATGGGCTAGTTAAAAAAAAATTATTGTAGAAACTATTAATTTTTTTAATGGCCTAGTTGAACCCTTGTGACTTATTATACAGTTAATATTCATACCCCGGATTCCTGGTGCTTGAGTGACAGAAGGGAGAGACACTGCCTTATATGTTTACTGTGACCCTCTCAGTATCTCGTCCTGGGCTCATTACTGACATACCTATTGATGCATTTAAAGTAATATTCTGTTGAATAAAAGCATTTACTATGATAGGTGGCATCCCATGAGACTGTTCGATGACCTTGTCTTCCTGGCATAAAATAGTTGCTAAGTCAAGTTCGTTGTGCTGAGGTCTGCCATCCAGGGAGGGACACTTTCCTTACACCCGCGCCCATCATGAGGTGCAGGCTGTGGGACCCCTCCCTCTTTGCCCTTCCCTGTTGGCCCATCGGCCAAGCATTTGGTGTTCGGCGGTCACATGAAGGGAAGCACCCAGAAACTACAGGAATTTTAGAACACCCGGACAACCTCGCTGTCCCTTCAACTCCAGGAGATTCAGGCTTGAAATAATCATGAAAGAGTCTAACTGTGACTGATTTTCTTTTAAACACTGCACTATTTGGATTCAGCTCCATTTGGCCCACACCATGTGGAACAGACACAATGAGGCCGGTCTCTATCAGAGAGACAGCACACTGTGTATTGTACAGTTCGGGTTTGTTTGCCTTTGGCCGGCGTGTGGGAGCCTCCCATTCTCGGAGCAGTAGTAACACCCCTGGGGGCTGGCCCTGGCCTGCATGCCCTCCCACCCCACCGGCTCCGCCGACCCAGCCGTCGGGCTGACCACTTGTGCTCGGGAAGCCGGCTTCCTCTCTGTGCTCGGGCCAGGGGCATGCTTGTGCCTTGCACGGCCGGGGACTCGCAGCTGTCTGAGTTGCAGACTTTCTGACTTGGTTTTCTGCTGAGAATGCAGGCTGATAAATGCAGGACAAGTAGTAGAAGCGTCAAGAAGGAGCTGGTGATTGAACCCCCCCTGCAACGCAAGGATGCAGCCCAGGGTGAAGAGGAAGCAGAGGGCGCGGGGCCAGTGCTGGTGAGAGCGGTCGCCCACAGCGTTTCTGTGGTCTTCTCCACCAAGTGCTTTTATTGTGTGTGTGTGTGTGTGTGTGTGTGTGTGTGTGTGCTGAGCGCCTTCTGGCACTCTGGCTTTAAAACTTGCTCCGCCTGTCTCTCGTGAACTCTCCTTTCTTCTCCTGTAGATTCACTTTGGTTCCACTTTGATTTTTCTTTGGGAGGAAAGATATGTTGACATTCTGTGGATGACCGTGGTTTCCAGGAGGCTGCTTTGTCTAGCAATAACTTTGTATTGTTCAAAATTCTGTCCCACCTAGCTGTGGTGTTGGCTGGACATGAACCCAGGGAGGCACGTTGCAGTCGCCTTTTCTGGAGCTGGCAAAGAAGTCCTTTGCAAGATGAAAACATTTCTACATGATGTATTTCTGTTATTGTGAAAAGTAGGATGACATTGGGGGGTGTTAAGGAACATGACTGTTGAAGTTCCGTGTGTTCTCACTCACTCATTTTAATAGGTTAGCCTTGAGCAAAGTAAGAAGAAACTTAAACTTTGAACCAACTGATGGAAATGTTTTCCTTCTTGTCTTGAGCTGAGCTCATAGCAGTTGGGATGAATTCAAAGAGCTCTGATAGACTTTGAAAGGGAGGAATGTGAAAAATGGTTGTGTTGTTATCATCGATGAGTAGGTTGTGCTTCTCTTTTGGAATTTCTTTAGTACAATAAAGGCACATAATTTTTTAAGCAAACTGCAAAAAAACCCCCCCAAAACCACCAACATGCACTACAGAGGGGACAATTGAGCCTTTCAAATGATCTGTTAGAGGGACTGGTAAACTAGTAGTTAGTGATTTTTTTATATAGTGATTTTTTAAAACATAGAGGTTCAGTTGCTATTATAAAGTGGTTAACTAACTTAATTTTTAATTAGTGTCTTTAATAATCTGAACTGAAACTTCCCTATAATGGATTGGATTTGAACTAAATTGTTTTGCTCAGTGACACGTGAGGCTGCCTCACATTGTTTTGCCTTCAAAATGATATTGCTAACTGTGGACTGAGAAAGTCTTTAAATATGATGGGCTTTTTCACTGCAGATTTTCATCCGAGTGATTTAGTTTTCTTCCCCCTGGTATATTGTGTAGAGATGTTATTCATTATCTTGGATTCCTTTCTGCTAGCACAATAGTGCATTTATCCATTGAGTAGCTAGAGCCCCTTGCATGCCGTGTAGATTTAACTGGTTTAAGTTCCTCGCTGATGTAACTTAGGATTTCTTGGAGGAAGTTGTGTGGTTTGCGTTCCCTTGTGAATATTCTTAAAAGTCTTTTGTCAGTGTTTCTCCAGATGTGTAGAAATATTTATCCAGAGGCTTAAATACACTATAGAAAGATGCTGCGTGATTTCTTTTTTTTTTTTTTTAAATCACACAAGTGACTTTTAAAATATTTCCTTCTCAGGGCACCTGGTTGCTCAGTTGGTAGCATAGTGCATGTGACTCTTGTTCTCGGGGTCATGAATTCGAGCCCCACATTGGGCGTAGAGATTAGTTAAAAAAACAAAACAAAACAAAACAAAACAAAACTTCCTTCTCTTTCTACTGCTCAAAACATCAGCTGCTCGCATCCCAGTTACTTGTTTCTGTCAGTCTCATCCCGGGCGGGTCCACAGGGAGTTCCTTTTTCCGCTGTCCTGGTTGAGGCTGTGCCGGCGGCCGCTGTACCCGCCGGGTCTAGAAGCTGCATGGGGAGCTCAGGCCCTGAGCAGGGACAGGTGTGAGAGAAGGGTGAAGGCAGCAGGGACACACCTGAGAAGCTTTTTCTTTTTCTTTTCTTTTTTTTTTTTAAAGATTTTTTATTTATTTATTTGACAGAGATCACAAGTAGGCAGAGAGGCAGGCAGAGAGAGAGGAAGGGAAGCAGGCTCCCCGCCGAGCAGAGAGCTCGACTCGGGGCTCGATCCCAGGGTCCTGGGACCAAGACCCTAGCCGAAGGCAGAGACCCTAACCCACAGAGCCACCCAGGCGCCCCCTGAGAAGCTTTTTCTTATCTGATACTCTTTCTCTTCTTCCCCAGGCGGAAGCAAGATAATACAGAGCTAGTAACGGGTAAGAGAAGCAAGGATATTGCAGCCGGGCCTCTGTCCAGGGCAGATCTTCTTACTTGTGATTATTGCTCCTTACAGCAAATGAGAATCCAATAAACTGTGGGGAAGACAGCCTTTTTTTCCAAGATGATTTTTAAAAAGTATGCCAGCACAGTCATGAGATCTGTTTGTTAGTGCCGTTCTTTATTATCTCCAGTAGCCCAGGTACTTGGTGAGAGTACGTGTGTAACATTTAAAGATAAGGAACTTACTTTATTCAACAGGTAACATTTTAAAGTCAAGTTTTGCTGGTTTTAGTTACGTGCACAATCAGTCCTTGGGGAAAATGTCACAATTCCCCCAAGAGGGGAATAAAAGTATAAAAGTAATGAGTGCGTGTAAATATAGTGTAGAAATAGGGAAACAGGGGCGCCTGGGTGGCTCAGTGGGTTAAAGCCTCTGCCTTCGGCTCAGGTCATGATCCCAGGGTCCTGGGATCGAGCCCCGCATCGGGCTCTCTGCTCCGTGGAGAGCCTGCTTTCTCCTCTTTCTCTGCCTGCCTCTCTGCCTACTTGTGATCTCTGTCTGTCAAATAAATAAATAAAATCTTTAAAAAAAAAAAAAAGAAATAGGGAAAAATAAAGTGTCCTTACTTTTACTCCAAGTGCCCACAATTAGTTATTTGATGGATACACTTTCTTTTTTGTTTCATTTTTATTTTTTTAAAGTAATCTCTACACCCAACATGGGGCTTGAACTCAAAACCCTGAGATCAGGCATTGCATGCTCTTCTGACTGAGCCATCCAGGCACCCCTGGTGTATAGTATACACTTTCAGACTTTCTCCTGTGCATATAAAAATATAACTTCTTGTGGCGTATGTGTGTGGAAAATGTACTGTACTATAGATTTCTGCATTAAATTACTCCCAGAATATATCAAAAACATCTTTCTTTATCACCATAGACTTATGTCATTATTCTTAATGGCTGTGTGATTCTCAGTTTTATGGCAGTATCATAATTTGATGGTTATTTAATTTGTTTCCAATTCTTTGCAATTAGTACAATGGACGGTCATTGAGAAATGCCTTTGTGGGCTGTGGATGACTAACAGTGCACTTACTAGCAACTATAAATATAGCTTAAAGCACTTAATGTAAGCCAATATTTGTTCTGTAAAACGTCGATCAGAAGTCTCCTCTTGCTGCTTTTCTTGGGCGTTTATGTTTCTTTCTCCTCTGCCAGGACAACGGTTGAGGTCTCCTGAGCAGCGGCTGCTTGTTCTGTGCTAGGTAAAGCCAGTGTCTCTTAGAGAAGTAGGTGGGTGGACGTTCTGAAGTTTCAGGGGCTGCTGGGTTCCACTTACACTTACCTTCATAGATGGGTCTTGTCCCCTCATTTTGACGGTAAGCAGGGGACGCTCTGCATGGCGAAACTTCTCCATGCCCATCCAGGCTCACTGCCAGCCCCTTTGAAAAATGACTTTCTGGGCTGTGAATGACTAACAGGGGAACAATCAGGATATTCTTGACGTCTGCAGGTTAGTTACCCTGTTTACATTTGAATACCTATTTTTGCCCCCCCAACTCTAAATTCCTGGAAATAATTTATTCTAATTGTTATTTCTCAGCAATTTAGAGGAACAGGGTGTGGCCTCAAAGAGTCAGGAGTGGCTGGGGTATATGTCATTCGTGTCGCCCTTTTGTTGGGTTATTTTCAACAGGCATCGGAGAACTGTAGTAGAGGTCTTATTTTGGGAATTTGGAAGGTTGAAAGATGTGAAGATAAAGAAGAGGTGAATTTTCATGTGTTAGATATACTCATTGATGTTTTTTGAAGAGTTTCTTTATTTAAAGATTTATTTGAGAGAGAGAGCAAGTACACGCGTGAGTGAGTGTGAGCAGGGGCAGGGGAGAGGGAGAGAGAACCTCAAGCACACTCCCTGCTGAGCTCGGACCTAGAGGCAGGGCTCAATCTCACGACCCTGAGATCACGGCCTGAGCTGAAATCAAGAGTTGGACACTTAGCCCCCCTGAGCCACCCAGGGGCCCCGAAAAGTTTATTTTTCGAGACACCTTTTCTCTTTGCTATTTTTCTGGGATCTTTAAGTGGTAAAAATTGAGTCTGAATTCTTAGTTTGATATTTTCAATGAACACATGATTAGCTAAATGCCTACATGGAAGGCAGTACCTGTGGCGACGTAGTAACAGGTAGGAAACCCAGCTTCTGGCCAGACAAGGAGGTGCGCTGCCTGGGAAAACCTTTTCTCTCTCTGAAGTTCTATTTACTCTAGAAATAGACAAAGAAGTGAATTAAGACACAAACCCCGAGCATAAGGTTATGGGCAATGATCATGTTGTTGTGTAAATCCTATAAAACTTTAGATGACTGTGATTGATTTAATTAAATTATGTTTATAAAGCCCTTTGGCCTTGCAGATTTTCCGGCATCCCTATAGGCATCTTTAGACGTAATTAATGATATTAATGACATTGGTGATATTTAATAAGTAGTTCCTTTGTGTTTTCAAAATACTGAGTGGTGCAGGAAATTTCCTGTAAGCTTTCTGAAGAGACATATTCCCAGGTGATATAACCAGGAAAATTCATTTATTCAGGGCCATAAATCTTCACTGTGCTTGTTGGTTTTCCCCTTGATTTGTTTATTTGTTTTCTTATTCAACCCACATTTATAAGCATTGAGACTTGCCAGACTTACACTTACTAATACCCTTCCTCTCCACAAGCAGCCAGGTCTGGCTAATGAAGGGCTCTCATGTGGTATTTATTAGGAACAAGGAGTGCTAATCTCACCCATCCTTTTCCACTTAGGCAGACAACACTTAAATCATAGTTCCACAAGGACATGTTTTCTTGAATTTTTAGCGTCCGGAGGAGGCCCAGCCCTGCGTTACAGAAGGCACAAGGACCCCCGACGGTTCATATAAACAGTTTGCATGAATGAGGCCCCCGAAGGAGCACACGTATTTTGTGATGCCGTCACTGGAAGGAATCTTTGGGGAGTGCATGTTTAGATGGGTCGGGGTGAATTGACTAAGCCTGCAGGCATGGGAAACTGTCCCAGAGAAGGGACTTCCACAACTGTGTCACTACCCGTTAGAACCCAGAGCCACTCTCTACTTTCTGGGATTCTTGCTCACATAGAACAGGAAAATGCACCCAGCTCCTGCGTGCTGCTTTCTCCTGTCGTTCATCAGTGGGGAGATAGGAGGGCTGATCGCTGTTTTTTTTATCGTGAGGTAATGCCAGTTGCTTTCTTTTGGTTTTGTTTTTGTTTTTGTTTTTTTTTTTTGGAGTACTGACAAAAATATATAGTGCCTTGCTCTGTGCCAGACACTGTTTTAAGCCTGTTAAACAGATCATTTCAATTCTCACAGTTCTAGGAGACAAGTGCTATTATTGTTTCTCTTTTTTACAAATGAGAACGCAGCACAGAGAGGTTAGGTAACTTGGTAGAAGTTACATCTTTAGTAAGTGCCAGAGCTGGGGATTTTTGTCTTCCATCAAGACGATTTTCCAAAATCTGTACCTGGACACTTCACATACAATTCATGCACAAATATGAACATATTTGCTTAGGGTTAGCGTTGGTATTACAAAGATGAAAGAGACATCTTACTCTCTTCCCTAGATGTATTTTTTTAATGAATTTTCAGACCCAGGATAACCCTGAAATGCTTATTCCCTAACCAGTAACGTGGGCACCTTGGTCCCTGTTGGGTTTGGAGAAGGCTGCTGTTTGCTCCAAGTGCTTTTTGATGGGTCGTGGTTGGGTACAGGGCAGCTGAGCTATGTCACAGGGGCGGGTGGTGTGGGTGGCCTCACGGAAAGCCCTTTGGAGACCAGAGACTTAATTTTGGTCCCAGATCAGCCTTGAAGCCCCTGTTGATCAAACCCTTCCTTCCCCTCCCCTTCCCCAGCCCCGGCTTCAGCAATCTTCTCATCTGTGAAATGAGAAGCACGTAGTAAATAATCTGAGTTCTCTTCTGGGGCTAAAGCTCCATGGTTTGGGGTTATTAGCTTTGCTCCCAGAATAACCTGGGATGGAGTCAGGCCAAGAGCCTGCAGTTTTAGTTTCAGGTTCTGTGTTCAGTTTACTCAAAATTTTCTGGGTTTTGAGTTTAGGAGCTACAAAATAGGGGATATTGGATTGCCCCCCAATGTAGTGGGTAAGACGAGTGGAATGGGTCGGCCAGCCTGAGAAATAAATAGAAGTGGCAGCAGAATTTGGGGTTTGCAGGGAGAACCATGCAGGACAGTCACAAAGGCCTGACAAGCCTGCAGATGACGTATCACTGTGAGTATAATTTTAGAAGCAAGAAGGCTTGGAAATTATAGTTTATCCTCCACCTTCCAGAAGTTTGAAATATCCCTGTAATGTGATATACCTAGTCCTAAGTTTCTCTTAGAGTGACATTTTGAGGCTTTAGAAGTTTCTAGTGCTCACTTTGCAGACAAGAGTATGTACCACCTACCAGTGGATCTCTGAGGGTTTAGCCAGGTTCTCGGGGAGGACCAGGCAGAAGCTCTGTTTTGGGAATCTCCTTGCTGTGGAGCAGGGGTGAAGCAGAAGTGACTGATGCAAGGAGCCCAGTGCTCAGGCATAAGACCTGGGTCCTGTGTCTTTTAAACCTACTTGACATTTCTGAGCTAAGTCTGGGCTTCTATCAGATGGCGATAGTAGTAGTGACTGCCCTCCAGTGAGCTTGTCTCCAGAGGTTATCTAGACTGCCCCGGTCAACTTACCACAGTGAATCTTTCTTTGCTCTGAGCTGTGCTCGGACATGCTGCCAGACTGCTCTTTCTGAAACCCAGATAAACTCCTTTTCTAACTCTCCTTTGCAGGGAAGGCAAAGCATGACTTACTTGATCCTTGGAGGCCAGCCCTGAACTGGCTTGCTGGCCTCCTCTCTCATACCTTCCAGAATGCATCCCGACCAGGCCCCATAGCTCCTCCTGTGCCTGGCACACCTCACTACCAGACTGTCCCTGTCTGGTCTTTAAGTCGCAGCTCACATGCCCGTTCCTCCAGGAAGCCTTCCCTAACCCTCGCCCCACATTTTTCCACAGGCCATGTGCTCCGTGTTCTCCGTGGTAGCATCGCTCTTCTAGGACGTTCAGTTTCTATACAGCTCTGCCACATTGTAGCTGAGGCTTATACTCCAGCTTTCCCACTAAGGGCGGGGGTGGGGGGCGCGGAGAGGAGCTTAGGCCCCAGTAGGAACCATGAGTGTTTTGTTTTCTTTGTATTCCATCTCTGACATAATATCAATGCTCCGCCCCCCCGCCACTTCTGTTCTTTTTGGCGTGGTCCTGGTCACTCTTTGAGGAATGTATTGGCAAAGAATGGGTTGCAGAAAGGACCCTCCAGGAGAGCCTGGATCTTCTTCAGCCTTCCCTCTCCCCCTTCAAAGGTTTAGCCTCCAAGATCCACAGGGGCTGAACTGCTAGAAGTAAAAAGGGCTGCATCTAGAGGAAGCTACTTGACTAAGAAGGCTGTGGGTATTATGCCCTGAAACTCCCCTGTGCTTCTGTTATTTTTGATCTAAAACGCCAACCAGCATTTTACATGAGTGCTTACTTGAGTACAGAAGTGCACATTTATGTGAACAAAGTCTCAACCCTTTTCTGTCTTTGTCTTAGCCGGTACCCTTTTGTTATGTGTACCACTTCCTGTCACCCGTTCACCTTCTATGGTTGTAGTACATTTGCAAAAGATCATTGTGTGACCTCAATACCAGCATTCCATGACTATATGTGGAAAAGATAATGGAGACCCGTAAGGTGTGGGGCAAGGAGGATACCTCTTCCTGGGGAGAAAAACAGGGAAGACAGAAAAGGCGGAGCGTTTTACCATGAGCAGTGCAGGTTGCCTCCTTTACTGGACAAAGATGAGACCTGTCTTGCCTCTGATGTGGGTATTTTTCCAAAATCTATCTTGTCCCCACAAGTAACAGTTTCAAGAAGTGGTTTGTCCTTTGTTTTGCCTCGAATTTTAAAAAATTACCTGTATGTTAAAGTTTCATGCAGTCTAGAATAGTACTGTTTAATAGAAATACAGCAAGGGCTACATATGTAATATAAAAATTATTGGTAGCCAAATTAAAATTAAAAAATAGGTGTAATTAATTTTAATAATGTAATTTTAACCCATTATTGCCAAAATACTATTTCAGCATTTAATCCTTACAGAAATATCAAGGCATTTTATGTTCTTTAATTCCTGCTAAATCTTTGAAATTTTATGCCTCTAGTTTTTCTGAATTCAGAATAGCCGCATATGACTGGGGGCTACTGTATTGAACAGTGTAGGTCTGTAGACTTATGTATTCTGTAGCTTATGTACCTCCAACCAGAAAGTTGTTGTTTGGGGGGGGAGTGAGTCATTGGATGGGGTACTGTACTTGTGACCCCGTGGAGGGAAAAGGCAAGATTTTAGTGTGTAGTTGGGCTTGCCTCATAAAGATGACCCTTGAACTGTTTATTGGTTAAGTAGATTAAATACTACCCGATGACATTAATATATGTCCCAGCATTCAAACCTGGTTCTTCAGGAAGACTTAATATCTTGGGGTTTGATTTTTAATATTCTTGAGACTGAAAATGAGGTTGTTTTTTTTTTTTTTTTCATGAAAGGACTCTGCCTTTTCTCTTTCCCTTGGTGAAATCATGGAGCAGGGAGGGAGTGTGGGGGGCATTCAGTGCCCAGGATTGGGTGGAAAGCCTCAGACTTCTGTCCTCCCTGGAGATGTGGTAGCTGAGGCATCACAGTGTGCAGTGGTGCTGTGCAGTTGTCAAACAAAGGGAAGTGGAGACATTGGGGAAGCATTTCCTATTCTAGAACACTGACGTTCCATCGTGCTTATCGCAGGTGGGTTATGGGACGGGTCCTGGGCTTGCAGCCAGGAGATCCAGTGGTCACCATCTGTGTGACCTTCACTCATTTATGTAACCCCTCTGAACTTCAGTTTCCTCATCTGTGAAATGCTGATGATACATACTGATTTGGGAGGAGGTTTCGTGAGATAATGTGTATGTGATCCAGCAAAGGCATATGTGTTTTATAGGCACCAAAGTTTTCTTGTGTCCAGGTGACACAACTTTGTATGATCCTCATGACCACCATTTCATTCCTGCCCCGAACAGCCGCTATGTATTGAAACTTTTCAATAACCATGGGATGATGACAGAGAACTTGTTACTTTTCCCATTTTCTGATGTAGTTATGGAGATTTAGTAACTTGCCCCAAGGCCACATAGCCAATAAGCAGTTGGAACTAGGATTTCCTAAAAATACTTTTTAAATATGAAATTCTCAAACATGCACAAAAGTAAACTAGTAGAGGGCTTCTCAAACTTGGTTGAGCCTCAGAATCACCAGGCTTTGTTAAAAACCCAGACTGCTAGGCTCCACCCCCAGAGTATCCGATTCAGTAGGCCTGGGATGAGTTTGCGTTTCTCACAAGTTCCAGATGATGCTGGAGCTGCGGGTCTGGGGTTGCACCTTGAGAACTCTTGGACCAGGGTAATGAACTCCCATCTGCCCTGTTTTGAAATCTGACTATATTGGACCTTTTAAAGCCTTTTAGCTTAATTACTTGACCTCTTCAGTTCGGAGTTCCAAAAATAGTTTTTATTGACATAGGAGGAATTAAGAATTTAAGCAAAATGCTAGAAAGAAAAATTGTTGGCTGGAAAAGGATCTGTCGTACAGATTTAAGACAGAATTATTTATACAGTTATCTTGGTGCATCTTTTTATTTTTTGCTTTCATTATTCCTTTATGCTTGTGCAAAAATGGCAGGCAGAATTGGAAGCTGGGATGGATGCGTGAGAGGCACACGCTGAGCCCGCCCCCCAGGCTCTTGGTCTGTTCTCTCTCTCTCTCCTCTGTACACCCTCCTTTGCCTCTCTTAGCGCATGCCCTGCGTCAAGGGAGAAGACCTTCAGACATGGTCTTTGCAAGGACGACCTCCCCATGCCACTCAGCTCCCTTCTCGTGTGCCTCCTGGGCACGGGTGTGGAGGAGTGCCCCTCCATCCCTGTCTGGGCTTCTCTGATTACCATTCTCCGCACATCCCTGTTGAGCACAGCTGACTAAATGCAAGGAGCTCTGTGGGTTTTCATTAATTGGTGTTATCTTTACTACCTCACTTTGCATCCTTACGTGTCTCTTAGACCATTTTCTAGATGTTATTGATTTGGCGGTTTTCACAGAGTCTTTAATTCTGTTTATTTTGGTAATAGGATAATAATTTTTGGAAAACCACAGTAATTTATAAAACTGACAAATACAAAACCCAGACTCTTTTCCTTCCTTCCATCAAACTGATGTTCCGTGTCCCAAGTTTTGCTAATGCTGACATGCCTCATTAAATAAAATCTTCATTTAGTGACAAGTCCTCTCATTTGAGGGCTTTTTTAAAAGTGCTGGATAAAAAGGGAATTCAGCATCTTATCAGTGTTTATAATATAAAGAACGGTATTCACAAGCGCATCATTCTTTTAGCCTGCTCTGAGGACAGCACCACACTTCCATGTGAGAAATCCATTTAATGTCTGAGGCTTTGGTGTCCGCTATGCAGTCTTCTAAACATTCACCAGTTAATTAACCATGTGGGAATGCTCAGGTTTGAGCTTGCTTTGCAGTCCAAGCTTTGATAAGGTCTCTTTTTCCTCCAGTTCTTTGTATCGCGTGCTTGTGCACACGGTTATTGAAAGTGCGAAAGTCAAAGTGTAGAGGCCGAAGGGAAGAGCATGGAGCAGGGGTCAGGAGACGTGGGATCCAGGCCCATGCTTGCTGGCAGCTCCCCGTGGGCCCGGGGACAGTCACGAAACTCCCACGCTCCTGGGTTTTCCTATCTGTAAAACAAGAAGGAATCTCAGGTTCCGATGTCTGCACATCGCAGTTCTTGTGTTACCAGACCTCCTGTTCCTCTTAAACAAGCATGCTTCTCAAAGCCGCCGAGGCCATTGTTCCCGCACACACTGAGGAACAGTCTGGAGAAGAACATGTGTTATTGGAGGGGACGTGATCATATTTTGATTATCATGATCTCTTTAAGTTTTCGCATCCCAGATCGAGGGAGGGAAGAGCGTGTGTGTGACAAGGCAGTGGGAGGGCGCTTTCCTGGGTGAGCATGGGACGGGACCTGGTTCTGTGCCGCTTAGCCCCCTTCCTCCTGCACCACTTTCCTTCCTCGGGGCCCATCACAGTCTGGTGCACTTGCCACTCTGGCCTCCTCTTCCATCGTAGGCAGTAGTCCAGGGGTGGCTCAGAGACGTAGGGGCACCCCAGGCCAGCCAGCCATTGGTACCTCCTCAAACAGATGCCATTCAAATTGATTACTGTTTATTTATGTCTTGTTTGTTTGTTTGTCTGTAGGCTCTGTGCCGAGCACAAAGCCCAGCTCGGGGCTTGAACTAACAACCCCAAGATCAAGCCCTGAGCTGAGTTCACGAGTCAGACACCCAACCGACTGAGCCACCCAGGCGCCCCAGTTGTTCACTATTTTAGATGATGGACAAGTTAATTGAGCTTGTTTAGAGGGTTGCTTGGGGGCACAGCCAGTTCTCTCCGACTCCAGCGCTGCCCGCCTGTCCAGGGAAAGCAGGGTCCTACAGTTAAGCATTCTGTTTCCCCGGCACGTCCATTGCAGAGCCCCTTGCTCACCTCGGGTCGCTTACTCCGTGTTCTTGGCAGCCACATAAGAGTGCCCTTTCAGAAGGGAGTTCTCATAAATGTCATTTCCTCTCTCACGTTGGGTTTCCAGAGATGCTGCAGCACCCCCGGAGACTGGCTTCCCAAGCCCTTGGTCTCTTGGCACCTCGTCCCCTTTATGCACCTCTGCCCGAGCCGTCCTGAACAGATCGCTGTTTCTGGAACTCACAGTGCTGAGAGGAGGATTTATCTGGAAGCTAAGGATTCTTCAGTTTCCAGATTCTTGCCAGGGCCCTGGGAGGGCCTCCAGCAACTTTACATTCAAAATTTTGTATTTTTTTTTTTAACCCATTCCCCTTTCAAATATGCAAATTTCAGGCCGCACAAAATCTGGCTCCATCCAGGAACTTGCTCCTTGGTGTCTCCATTTTCTTTGCGAGGACTCCCCAGTCCACTCCGAATCCTGGCTGGTCCACTCCTCTTTTAGACTCGGCTCTGAAGCACCCCACATTGTCAGGTTCCGTCCCTCATCTGACACATATTCATCGGGTGCCCACACTCGGCCAAGCCTTGTTGTAGGTGTTGAGGGAACAGTAAATAAAATGGAAATCTTTGCCTCTGTGGAGCTTGTAACCTAACTGGGGGGGCTGGTGTGGGGGGAAGCCAGTTCATACTAAATGGGGTCAAATGCCACATCTGTTTCCCCTCTGGACTGTGAGCTCCCTAGAGTGGGGTCTATGTCCTTATGATCTTGGCTTCCCAAAGACCTGGCACAATGCGTATGGATAGGGACAGGCTCAGTAAAAGTCTGTGGAGAGAGGGAGCACATAGCTGCTAATGACATTTGCATGTGAGGAAGGGATGCAATTGCTAATTATAGGAGAATGAGGATTTTCCCTTCAGATTTTTTTTTTAAGATTTTATTTATTCATTTGACAGAGAGAGAGATCACAAGTAGGTAGAGCAGCAGGTGGGGGAGAGGGGGAGGCGGGCTCCGTTCTGAGCAGAGAGCCCGATGCGGGGCTCGATCCCAGGACCCTGAGATCATGACCTGAGCCAAAGGCAGAGGCTTAATCTATTGAACCAGTCAGGCGCCCCTCTCTTCAGATTTAACCACTTCATGAAGTTCCTGGTGGGCGGATGCAGTGAGAGTCGTGTGTAAGAAAGGAGCAACGGGGGCAACGGGAAGGCTCGCTGGGCAGCCCTGATTGACTTCCTGCTTCGGAAGGCAGGCTGCGTGCTCCCCTCCCCAGTGACAGTGCTGGGGTCCTGTTGGTAGCGTCGAGAAGTACACCATTTTGAAAATGGACTAAGTTCCATGAGGAATTTTTATCTCAGCCAATCAAGTAGCTTTTACAGTCATGCAGATAAATCAAGGAAGTTTTAAATTCTTTATAAGCAGAAACAATAAATTTCTCTTTTCTTAAAATAGAAAGCTCCAAGAGTTGCTGTTTCCTCAGTTTGCTATTTCAAGAAGCGGTATTCAGGATTGAGCTTGTGTTAACATTTAATTACCAGAGACACAAAGTCCAGAAATGACTAGAAAGTTCCCAGGAAGCTATCCTGTCAGAGGGAGAAGCAGTGAAATCAGTAAGCCTGTCTGCTGAGCTCCTCCTGTGGTTTTCGAGGCTTCATACATGATTGGCCAAAATTGAGCTCATCTGTGCGCCTGTACTCTCCAGCTATCCTGGATTCCAGAGGAATCTCATTTTCCTGGCACCCAGAGGAGTCCCTAGCTTCTGTTTGCCTGTGGATCTGGAATTTCAATTTGCATGGATGTTCGGCAGCCAGACCCACAGCAACAAATGCTGGAGGAAGGAGTGAGGTCGGAGAGCTTCAAAGGGAAGTTAATGGGGAGGACACTGCGGAGCATGCCTTTTGGCACCTGTGACAGCCACAGGATCACAGGGGCTCACCATGCTGCCCCTGCTTCCACCAGTGGATGGGGACTGGTGGGGCCGTGGTATCAGGGGCTAACCTGTACCCATGTTGTTCCTTGAGATGCAGCTCCTTCTTCCCACTGTCCTGATCACATGGCCCTGACTTCAGACCTTGCCCGTAGATCTTCATCAAGGAAGCCAAGATTTCTGTTCATTATTATGAGCATGTCTGTGGGCGCCGGGCCTCCCAAACTCTCCAGTAGAGTCTGCTTCCACTCCCTGTCCCCTGAAGGGCCACCTAACTGTCTATGAGCATCGCAACATGGGGCTCACCGCCTGCCCCTCTCACCACCTCTAGAATCTTCAGTCCTGCTGCTCTCATGGCCCTGCCCTAGGGGAGTGGGTCTGAAGTGCTTCTGTCTACACCCGAACGCCCCAACTGTCGTTCTTCTCGGTCTTGCCTGACACAGGCTTCATCAATACTCCATTCAGTTTTTAATGGAAGCGTCTATTGATATTTATTTTGGGCTCAGTCCCTGAATCCCAGTGTCATCTCTGTTAGTATACAGTTTCCTCTGTTTGGCCTTTTGTGTTTCCTTCTTTGTGCATGCCCCTACCATTCTTGTCTGTTGAATTTTACATGTCCTTGGAGTGTGCAGGAAAGTTTTTGTGAACAGATTGGTAAAACTGAATGTATGTGCAGCCTTCACTACCCACCTCCCCCACCAAAAAACCAATCACTGTCATGCAGACAACACATTTAATAATAATAATGCTTATAATAGTGAAAACGACACTTTTATCATTTCAATATCATTTTATCATTTCAGTAGTGAAAACGACACCATTTATCACGTGCTCCCAGCTTGCGGGCTCTGTCAAGCATTTCACCAGCACACACCCAGCAGGGCCTGATTGGCCCAGCACACCTGTGCAGCCCACCTTTCTTCTCCCTCAACTGCACTGCCTTTGATTTGATCCACATGCCGCCCCTCTGAGCAGATCCAGGTTTTGTGAGTGATGCAGCTTAGAACGTGGGGGCCTTGTCTAAAAATGTAATTCAAAATTACAAATACAAAACGAGCCCTCGAAGTTAATATATATATTTAGAAGTTGAAAGGAAATCACTGCAAATGACAAGTTTTAAAAAGCTACCTCAGAACATAAATGACAGAAATGCCATGAACAACACATTTTTTTTAAAAGATTTTATTTATTTATTTGACAGAGATCACAAATAGGCAGAGAGGCAGGCAGAGAGAGAGGAGGAAGCAGGCTCCCTGCTGAGCAGAGAGCCTGATGCGGGACTCAAGCCCAGGACCCTGAGATCATGACTGCAGCCAAAGGCAGAGGCTTAAACCACTGAGCCACCCAGGCACCCAGAACAACACATTTTTATGAATAGATCTCATGGTACACCTCAGTAATACTTTCTTCCCTACATTTTGTTTGGTTTCATGCTGTTATCACCTCTTCATATGATCGTGGTTTGATCACTCTTATTGCAAGGATAGATCATTTAAACTTACCTGTAGCATTAGTCAACATCTGTATTTTATTAATCACTGTTTAGCAAAGTTCCCTCTAGTGTAATAACATATGAAAACATCACATAAATTTTTAAGATTGAAAAAAACATCTAGTAGGTTTCCTTCATATATGAACTGAATAATTTGGGGGTATTCTTAGACTGTGCAATGACTTACCTCAAATAACCCCCGAGCAGTCCTGGGGCCAAACCCTTGGAGATATGCTTGTATTGCAACATAGCCCCTCATGCCGCCCCTCATGTGACGTTGAGTCATGACCTTGGGTGGACTGACACCCTGGCCATGGAAGCCAAGATGCCGAGCAGCAACTGAACTCCACACAGACTCAGGCCCTGGACAGGGGTAGAGGCAAGTGAGGGACACCCAGCTTTGTGCGCAGTCACTATGTCCCTGGGTCCTGGGCTAGATGCAGGGGTGTGGCGGGCAGAGAGAAGGAGACTTAGCCCTGCCTCAGGCCACTGAGAGTCAAGAAGGTAAGCCGTTCTCTTGTTGTTTCAACCCAAGGCAGAATGAACTGCACTCTAGGACTGCTACTAACGGGGGTGTCCCTGTCAGGAGGTGTGCCCCAGGTACAGGGCCAAGTACTTTTGTGTGCCCTGGGGCTAGAGCAACTCTGCATTCACTCTGTTGGCGTATTTGCCTGTGGGAGATTGGTATTTAGAGGAAGGATTCTGCTAAAATAGGACATTTGTCTATGGCAGCCCACAGGGCTGTAGGCCCGTGACAGGTGCAGAGGTGTGAGCGAGTGACAGGAGCAGGCTCGTGCCACAAGTGGAGCCCCATTGTTTCTGTGCTGGGCCTGGGGGTTAGAGACACAGCCAGAACCCGCACAGCTGCCTCCACAGGGTAGCTGCACGTGGGTTAAGGAGTTCAGAACTTTGCCCACCTGAAGAATTCTCGCTCTTCCTTCAGCACCTTGAAGCATCACTTCGGTGCTGAAGTAAGGAAATGTTCCTGCCCATGGGTGGCTGTTGGCGCAGCCTCCTCCCTTAGCTCCGCATTTAACTTCTGCCAGCACCTCCTGCTATATTGAATTAATGTTTACAAGCCACCCTCTCCCACTGTCCAGAATGTCCTCAGCTCCGTTCCATGGCTACTCTGCAAGGAATGACAGCCCTCCCCAAGAACTGTGTATAAAATTTTGGAAAATAATATGTATACACATTTTGGGGAGAGTGGGCCCAGGTTCTCAGAGGGGTCTGTAACCCTAAAGAGGTTAAAAAGCTCAGGCCTGGGCCTGTTCCTTGTCCCTCTCTGAATTTTTAAATTTCAGCCCAGTTCCTGGGACATCAAAATCCCCGGGGGAGCTTGTGCCAACGCAGATACCCAAGTCCTACCCGTGGAGTTTCTGATTCAGTTTAGTTTTGTATCTGCTTTTCGGGTGCCACTGCTTGTTACCGGGACCCCACTTTGAGAACCAGACTTGTAGACTTTTGTAAACTGAAAGTACCATGGTCCTCTCCGTGTCTGATTTCACAATAACCTAAGAAGCAAATGTTCATAAATGAGGACATTTAACTTCCAAATTGGGGACGAAAGCTAAAGAGGTTGTATACATAGATTGATTTACGTTTTTCCCTTGCCCTGTACAAGTTCAGAATGTCACAGGCTCAGGAGCTGACCAAAACCCCCGTCGTGCTTAGCAAAACACAGCATCTTTAGCTAAAGTCCAAACCGGTGTATTCTCAGGTTTTCAAAACATGGTGATTCTGATGGCCCTGGATTAGCTCCATCTATGACCATGGGTTGATTTGGGTAATTCTGGGCTCAGGATCTTGCTTTTGACCATAGAAAATCAAGAACTTGGCTCTTGTACCTGTGTCACCCTGGGAAGGATTAAACTTCATTGTGTTGATGGCTTTAAAAACCGAGGCCGTAAGCCAGATCTACCCTAAGCCTCTTTCTACTAAACAGGAAATGGGGTACTGGCGGTCTGGTAATTAGCTAATTTCATTTTGCTGTTAGTCATTCCTGTCACCAGTGATGCTATAAGCCAGTCAGTTCCCTACCCTAGTGGGCTGTTCTCCACTCATGTGACCACTTGGAAAAGCTCAGTGATGCTGAAGAACAGTGAACAGCTGTAACCAGTGAATCATCCTTTCAAAGAAGAGTAGAAAATGGGCAGTTAGGCCCTTAACCCCCAGTTGAGTAGACGCAGAGGTATGACTTCCCACAGGCCTGCTGTCCTTTGTTTGTAGCTGCTGCTTCAGTCTTTATCTTCCCCCTTGTGTTACCTCCACTTCTGCGGCTCCTGCCTGTCTTAGCCCTGGGTGTTGGCCCCTTTGGTCTCTTCCTCCCCCACCTCCACCTTGTCTCTTTTCCTGTTCCCTCACCGGTCTCCATTCTTACCCTTTCTCCTCCTGAGGCCACGTGAGGCATGGTGTGGATGACTTGTTATTTGTATTTGAAACAAGAGCTTTTGTCTTGTTCTTAGGTAACAAGTGAGTCACTCCCAGTTGACCCCTTTGCCTTGGGGTCAGTGGTTCTGTCCTGGAAAGTGCTCCTTGCAGCTGCTGAAGACGGCTGCCCCTTCAGGGCTCAGTGAGTGATCTAAGGGTCTGTCCATGTGTCAGATCTTCACAGTCCTTGAGACCAAGCAAGACATGACATTCTTCCTTGAAGATTTCCCTGATACTGAAATCAACCTTGTGGGCTTTCCTGTTTACAGGCATCATCATTCCTTAACAGAACGTTGGCTTAGAAACCCTCCCCACGTTTATTCTGCTTGAGCGCTGGTGCACACAGACCGGTTAAAGGATGGCCTGGAGAAGGAGTTCTGTGTGATAGAGGCCATGTTCTGACCCAGTCTCTAGGTTACCTGGGACACTTCCGGCTACTCGCTCAACTTGTCATCTCCCTCAGTAACATGGAATGACGTTTCCATGCCTCTACCTTATACTGGCTCTAAGTGATGCTAAAAGATAAACTGAGGCGTATTAAGCATTGGTAGAGTTTGAACAAAAATCATTTCGAGTCAGGTGACACCAAACCGGAAGTTGTTAGGAACAGTTAGGAGCTTGGAGAGACTTACAGAGAGAAAGAGCAGAAGCAGAGGGAGGAATAATTTTGTAACCTTGAGGCATTCCCCAGTTGGATTTTGGTTGGCTTACAGAGGCCACCAGGGCAGTCAAGCCTCCTCAGCGACGTGGCCTCCTTGTTTAATTAATTTTCCAGTGGATGAAGTGTGATCATCTGTGTGAAGCCTTCCAGGTTACACAGAGGCGCCCAAAGCAAGGTAATCCTGACAGCCACAACCTTACATTGAGTCATTAGCTACTTCCAAGATACAGTCAGGGGAAAACAGTAATCCATGCAGTTAAGGAAAGCATATCATAAACAGGCAAAACTGACCTGTGAATATTTTTAGTTTTCACTTACTAAATCTTTTAAACAATCTAGGTTTAGTCAAATGGTGAGAGAGAATCATTAAATACATTTAAGAACGTGTACACGTTGGGGTGCCCAGGTAGCTCAGTGGGTTAAAGCCTCTGCCTTCAGCTCAGGTCATGATCTCAGGGTCCTGGGATCGAGCCTCTCATCGGGCTCTCTGCTCTGCCGGGAGCCTGCTTCCCCCTCTCTGCCTGCCTCTGCCTCTGCCTACTCGTGATCTTTGTCTGTCAAATAAACAAACAAAAATCTTAAAAAAAAAACAAAAAAAACCCAAAAAAACCCGTGTACACATACTGTGTGTATCAGCCCAGAGACAGGAAACGTATCAGTTAATTGGAAATAGAAAATTAATATAAAGAATTATTAAATTGGTAAAAGGCGATTAATTACTAAGGGGTGAAGGAAACGACAGCATAAATCAGCAAAAGGTGTTTCTTGGGCGGAATCTGGCTGTTGCCTGTTTCTGTAAAGGTTTAACACCACTCTGCCCATTTGTTTATTTATTGTCCGTGGCTGCCTTTGTGCTCAGAGTTTAGTAAACAGTAAGCTGGTGGAGCCTGAGATATTTACTCTCAGCTCTTTGCAGGAAAAAGTTTGCCAAGCCCTGCTCTAAGAATACAAGAATAGTCTACCTAGAGAGCTGTGCTGTAGGAGCAAGGCAAAAACTCCCAAACATCATTGGCTGGAAAAGACCCTTTCTCAGGAGGTGTCTTCAGCACCCTCTCTGACAAAGGCTGACATTGTAGTACTGTTTTCTGACAAGTAGACTGACCTTGCCTTGTGGCCTGAAGGGCTGCACTGGTGGCTCTTGTTGGAAGGTATAGGAAGGGAACACACCCAGGGGTAGCTTTGGAGGCGCCCAGGGCTGGTGTAGACGACCAGGTCACCCCCTTGGAGCTTACCTAGTCACCGTCATGTGCTGGACAGCTTATGGAACGGAGGAGAATGCAATGTCTATCTCATCCTGCTGGATCTCTCTCTCTGACTTCTCTCTAATATAAGTGTATCTGTCGCTACCCAGAACTCTGTCATTGTGTAAAGCTATGAGCATCTTTGGGTTTTCTTAGGCATATAGTCCTGGTTCCCAGAGACAGTGTTGCTAATCATGACATCGATCCATTCTGCCAACAAACACTTAAGGACTGATTACTGCATACAGTGTAACAAACTAAAATAAAGGAGCACATTATTTAAGTCAAATTAAAATATTTTGGAGAGTATTTTTATTGGTTTCTGTGGCAATTCTTTCTTTAAAAACACTTTGTGTCAGTCTCTCTCTCTTTTGAACATCTTTTGAATGTAGAAACAGTTCAACATTATGAATATGTTGTAGGAAGAAATTACACTCCTATAAGGATAGCTTTAATTTTTTGTGTGTATTTTTATTTCTGTCTGTAAATGTATATTTTGCTAAATTATAACAGTGCCCTTGTTTGGTCATTGCATTTCTTTTCTTAGCATGTCCAGACATCTTTGTAGATGTTTGTAGAGTCTACTTTTAAATCAGGTAATTGAAGTTAAAATAGGCATTTGTATGTATGTTAGGGGAAGTAAGCCGACAACCGCTTTAAACAACTCCAGAATCTCTGTGGTTAACACAGTAGGTGCTTTTGCTCCTGCTCACGGATATTTCGGCACCTGTTTTCAGGAGGCAGCCTTCTGTTCGGTGGTTCAGGGTCCAGATTCCTTCTCTCTTGGGGCTTTATCCTCTCCTCAGGCCTCCTGAGTCCTGTACATGATGCTGGCAGAGGGGAGAAGGGAGGGAGGCTATCTCAGTCACTTAGGGCAGCTGGCACAGAATATGGGGGGGGGGGTTGCTTAAACAACATATTTATTTCTCACAGTTCTAGAGGCTGGGAGGTCAAGATCAAGGCACCAGCCCACTTGGGGTCTGGAGAGAGCCCACTTCCTGGTTCATAGATGGCTTTCTCCTCACTGTGTCCTCACACAGCAGAAGGGAGTTCCCAGGGGTCTGTTTTATAAGATTACTATCAATTCATAAAGCCTCTACCTTCATGACTTAATTGCCTCCCAAAGCCCCCACTTACTAAAACCATCACACTAGGGATTAGGTTTCAACATGTGAATTTTGGAAGGAATACATCATTCAGTCTCTGGCAGAGAGTTTTACATTCCAGGCTTGGCAGTGGCCATACTCCTTCCCCTCACCTGCCATTGGCCTCAAGACACAGGGCCACGCCTAACCCCGGGGAGGCTGGGAGAGGTGGTCCCGCTGTACCTAGAAGGAGAAGTGAGGTTTGGGGAACACGTAGCAGCCTCAGCCACAATTCCCAATGTGATGCCACGTACCGGATGTCTTTAATGTTTCATTTGTATTGTCATTTGAATAGACATAAAATGTTTAGATTGTGTAACAGATGATTTTTATTAATAGTTTCAAAAATAATCTTGTAGGAACTATTGATATTATGGACTTAGCTACCTCTGAGAACGTGTGTGTGTGTGTGTGTGTGTGTGTGCATGCATGTGCACACTCACATGCATGTGTGTCCGTTTTATTACTTGGCATACTGCGATATAGCTGAATAGGTATCTTTCTCCTTGACCTAGCCCACGTAGTGCCTCCCGTGTGGGTAGTGATCAGTAAACACCATGGCAATGCCTGGCAAAAGATAGAAGAGATTTTTACTGAGAAGACTAACTTTGGAAATAGTCAAACAAAGCATATTCTCTCATTTCTTTCCCTGCTTGCTTGTTGCCTCTTACTTCTGCTCAGTGCATGGTAGGAATGGTCATTCCTACCTGCTGAGGTTCACACACAAGCCCTGGTTTAGGTGATACCATCCTCTCACCCCTCATAGCTCACATTTTTGTGTGTTTCAGTATTATATAATAAGTATGTAGACATTTCAGGAGACAGGGAGATATTTTGATACTCTGAGAAGAGTTCTGGGGAGTCTTATATGAAATAGTGAGCCCTGTAGATGCTTTAATCCTGGGCCAAGAAGGCTGCCTCTCTTGGCATCCAGCCCTCACTACTAGCCCACAGTTGGACCTCTACACAGGGCAGTTCTGGAAGAACCCGAGGCTTGGATGGGGACTGACCTAGCCAGGGGTGACCCAGGACATGAATGGACGTTCTACCATACTTCATAGCTTTCTTTGTGCTTATGTAACTAAAAAAGAATTGTAGACAGAGTACAGGAAGCATCTTCTGTTCCTTTGAAAATAACTTTTCTGTCTTGTTTCTGATTCTCCTTGTAGCAAAATTGACATAATGTCACTGAAGAAAAGTTGGAAAATGCAGAAATAGTACAAAGTTCTTTAATCATTTATCTTTAAGAATGTTTCAGTTACTTTTTTTTTTTTTACCTTTTAGGCGAAGCCAAAGCTGATTGAACCACTGGACTATGAAAATGTCATCGTCCAGAAGAAGACACAGATCCTGAATGATTGTTTAAGGGAGATGCTGCTCTTCCCTTATGATGACTTTCAGGTAGTTAACTTTTAAATAGAGCCATGTGGTTGGTCTTTTACATATAATTGTTTTTAGTCTAATGATTTATTGTTTGATTATTTAATTTTAGGATTTTTAAAAGATGAAGATGTTATTTAAGAGAGAGAAGTTATATCGTTATGTTTTCCATGCATTCCTTTATGGGTTGATTTTTTTTTTATGGGTTGATTTTTAAAAATGGTATTATTTTTGCATATAAATACATACAGATATGAATACGTGTTATATATGTTTATATATGCATATAGGCAAACGCATGCCTATGCATGCATACACACATACATGTATTACACATAGGACATAGGTATGTTTTGTGTGTGGTATACTTTTAATAAAAGTGCTATACTCTGGGCAGATTTAATGGACACAGGCACCTCCTATGTCTTATGAGCTTTGTTTGAAGAGAGATTTATGGTTTCTGCCCGTGCCTTGGTGCTAAGGAGAGCATTTTCTGGGGAGCACTGTGTGTCCTTTCAGGGTCGCATCTTGGGAAGCCTCCATGAGAGAACCCCTGAACTGTGTGCGGGCTCCCAGGGAAGGGCTTGGGGTAACCAGGAATGTTCTGACGTCTGCCTCTCTGGTGAGCGACACGTGCTGTTCCTTGGCTCTCGGGGGCTGCCAGCAGACGGCCCGGCCTGCCTCCTGCTGGGAGCTGCTCCCTAGATTGTTGCTTCAGGTCTCAGGTTGCGAGAGCCCTGTGGCCGAGCCACCCACAAGAGCTGTGAGGCCAGTGAGGAGTGAGAGGAGGACCCCAGTGTTGTTAGAGGCCTGTCCGCCTGCGGTCACTGCGGGCTGTGCAGGTTCGGGTTACTGCCCTTGCTCTCTGGGACCTGCCTCATCGTGTGCTCCTTTTCTGCCTCGAAGCTTCTTTACCTGGTGCTATTATCATCCAATGCCCTGTTTTCTGTGAATTGAGCTGCCTTTTTTTTTTTTTTAAAGCTTCATTCTTTGTGGGTTAATTTGAAAAGTGCTATGGGAGCACCAGGGTGGTGCAGTTGGTTGAGCCTCCCAACTGTTGATCTAGCTCAGGTCCTGATCTCAGGGTCATGAGTTCAAGCCCTGGTTTGGGCTCCACACTGGGTGTGGAACCTACTTAAAAATAAAAATGAAAGTGAATAAAAAGTAAAATAAAAAGGACTACCTACTTGTAAAACAAAACAGAATATACGCTGTTTAAATACTTGATGTGAACAGCCTCCCCCCACCACTTTCTTTTAATCCCACTGCCTTAAACATAACGTACCACATACAGTTCTGTGCCTACTGCATTGTCTTTAGAAACTTCCATGTTATAACCACTGTTAAACTATATTCTTTGAAGTTTTTTTTTCCCTCCCAAATTTCTACCAGTTTACAACAAAGCTGGGAATTCTTACAAATGTTCACTTTTTAAAAACTTGTTAGAGGTACATGTGAAGAAAATGATTATTCTTTAATTCCTTCCTGAAAAATAAGGAATGCTATGGAAGTGGCATTGGCCCCGAGTGTGATTCTGCTGCCCAAGTACCTTCCACTGATAAGTGCTTTCAGATCATGCCTCAAAATACGATGCTTTGAAAAATCATTGCATAATAGACTACTCACCTAAAACATAAGTGGAAGCCTCAGAATGATTTCTTTTGCCTGTGATTTTAGCAATAAGTTTATCAGCATGAGAAGTTAAATCAGATGATTACAAATTAGGCTTCACGTTGACACACGTTTCCTGTAGTGTGCTCCGAGGAAACTAAAGGTTATCTCAAGTTTCTCTGAGCATGAAGTGTATGTATTCTTCTTGGTATGAGTAATAAAGTTATCCCAGTGTTTGCAACCTAGAATGCAAAGTTGTGTTTGCAGCCCGAGATAAATTTACTCAAGATGCAAACAAACCAAAGAAACAAGATACAGTTAATTTAGTATCATCTTTTACCCCAGGGACAAGGAACCTGAGTGTTTAAGCAGTTGTAGAACCAGATGATTGAAACTCTGAGAAAAACTCCTTTGTCCCTTTTGCTTGTAATGATTTCTGTGGAGATACCAGGCATAAATTTTCTAGGAAAGGCAAAGAACTCACTGACATTTTGCTGGCCAAGATTGAATAAGGAAGTTATTTTCTGTTTTCGGGAAGTTTTTCTGAAAGATTAAAAGGAGCTTGAATTTCAGCTTTGATCCCCATCACAGCAATTATGATGGGCTCCATTTAAATTTGGAGGCTGTTAGTATTTTCCTGGAGATTCCTATATTCTAGGTAAGGCCATTTACGCTGTGCTTTCTTGTTAGATTGTCTTGGTGATTTTAATAACTGTCTACTTAGCTGAATGAGCAAAATGTCTTAGAAGTGTCACAGATTCCCTCTGTCCCTCTATTTTTAGGCAGAATAGAATTCCTTCTATTATTAGAGGCAGAGGGAAGAATTAGATCAGGGAAAAGTATTTCATGTGGAAAAAAACCAGCAAGATGGTTAGGAAGTGGGTCAAATTGTGAGCAAAATGCATGCTGGGGGTTAATTTGCAAGATCATGCTTACTAGTTAAACGGTATTAGTTAACTGTTAAAATAATAGAACTTTGTGCAAAGCTCTGTCAAATGTATTTGCAGTGATAATTGACTAAAATATAAGTATGGATAGTGATGAAACAATTGTACAGTTTTAGAGCAGGACATACGTTAATCTTGGTCAGGGTTTTATTTTTTCTTTTCCTTAAGATTTATTCATTTATTTTAGGGGGATGAGAGTCTGAAGCAGACTCCTGCAAGTGTGGTGCCTGATGCCTGGTTCGATCTCACAACCCTGAGATCACAACCAGCCCAAACCAAGAGCTGGATGCTTAACCGACTACGCCATCGTGGCGCCCTGATAGCTTTCAAGGACACACCTGTGTTCTCTGGACATGAGTCTTATGTACAATTTTTTTTTTTTTTTTTTTGGTCAAATGTGTTCGCTGAGGGGTGGGAGAAGAGTGTTTAAAAGAAATAGATGGGCACCTGGGTGGCTCAGTCGGTTAAGCGTCTGCTTTTGGCTCAGATCACGGTCCTGGGGTCCTGGGATGGGGTTTTGCATCAGCTGGGAGCCTGCTTCTCCCTCTGTCTGCTGCTCCCCCTGCTTGAGTGCACGCTCCCGTGTCACATAAATAAATAAAATAGAAAAAAAAATAAACAGACAAAATAACCTGAGAGACATGGAGTCACTGTGGATTTTAAGAAGGCAAAAGGACAGTTCTCAGCCCTCAGAATATTTATGAAGTTGAATTTTATCTGCCCCGGGTCGAGAGCCAGGGTTGTGAGGCTCATGCATCCCTCACTGGCTGACTGCACTCCTTTTTCAGAATCAGCCTCATGCTTTGGGGTCTGTTCTCTTCTGTCTCTGTGTTGGCTTCATGGTTCTTCTTGTTGGCGATACCTTCTTTTCTCTTCCATCCTTCTAGAATCTTCTCACCCTTCTGAGGCCACTTCACATCCCATGCCCTCTAAAGATGTTCAAGTCCACAGTGATTTTTTTTCCCCATTCTCTTCATCCCTTTAATACTTACTGTTCATACTGTATGTATTTACATCTTAGTACATTGTCTTGGGATTTTCCCTAACGGCTTCTTACACCTTTTGTGGTCCCGGGTCACCACCTGCGCTGTGGCCAGGATGAAGGCCCAGGCCTTGTGTGTGTGTGAATCTCTGTCCTCACACCCACCTAATGTCTTTACTGTTAGAGGGCGCCTGGGTGGCTCAGTGGGTTAAAGCCTCTGCCTTCGGCTCAGGTCATGATCCCGGGGTCCTGGGATCGAGCCCCGCATCGGGCTCTCTGCTCAGCAGGGAGCCTGCTTCCTCCTCTCTCTCTCTCTGCCTGCCTCTCTGCCTACTTGGAATCTCTGCCTGTCAAATAAATAAAATCTTTAAAAAAAAAAAAAAAGAAACGATGCTGGTGGCAGTTTATGGATACCATGTATATATCACAAAAACTAATGTTTGGTGTGTGATATAAACTAACAAGGATAGAATTTATATGGAAGAACAGAAAAGAGCGTATCATGATTCACTCCCAGAGATGTCCCTAAAGGAATCGAAAGCAGAGACTTAGAGACACGTGTGCCCCCATATTCATGGCAGTGTTAGTCACAACAGCCAAAAGATGGAAGCAACCCCAGTATGCACCAGTGGATGAATGGGTAAACCAGGTGTAGTCTCCAAATATAATGGGATGTTTTTCAGCCTTCAAAGGGAAGGAAATTCTGCCACGGACCACAACGTGGGTGAGCCTTGAGCATATTATGCTAAGTGAAATGCGACAATCAGAAAGGACAAATTTTGTATGATTCCACTTACAAGAGGTACTTAGAATAGTCACATTCATAGAGACAGGATGGGGCGTTACTGTTTGATAGGTACAGAGTTTCGGTTTTGCAGGATGATAAGAGTTCTGTGGGTAGATGGTCGTGATGGCTGCAGCACAGTGAGAGTGTTCTTAAGGCTCCCAATCTGTACACTTAAAAATGGTTTAAATGGTATGTTACGGAGATTTTACCACAGTTGGGAAACAAACAAACAAACAAAAAAAACACATGGTTGCGGGATTTCTGTGCTCCATGGATGTGAAATTGCTGTATCCTTAAAGTTGTTCCAAGTCAGGGTGAGGAGTAATTTCTCCAGTGTTCTTCCTGCACATTTCATGGTTTAGTATCAACATCATGTTCCCTAGTAAGTGAATTTAAAAGGAAAGACAGGAGTACCAAGGAAAGATGATTAGGAATGGGCAGTCCTAGAAATTTTCATTTTTGGCAGTGTTTAGATACAGGAGAATCCTAGAGTGTTCTCAGCATTGTATAGAAAAATGTGGTTAATCCATTTCCCTTTAAATAACATCCTGATTTTTATTTTTCCCCTGTTTCTTTTCCTCTTCTACTTAACATGAGACTGATAGTGATCTACAAACCAGTGACCTGAAAAGGAAGCCAGGCCCTGCTGCTTACAAAGGGCCTGGAAGTCCCTGATCTCATTTCCCATCTGTCCTTTTGAAAAGAAAAAATTCTTTCCACACTGTTTTGTCCTCACTTTTTATTATATGCTGCCAAAAAAATAACCTCAGTACTTTGTTTTGAGCTTTTTATTGAAAAATGTTCTTTTGATAAATTCCTCGAAATTTTTATCAGAGGGAATTCAGTGGCCAACAGTATAACTTTCTGTGAACATTGTGGTTTCTGGGATATTAGTTCATGTCTAGGATTGAACCTACCTGAATAAAATCTGGATAAATAATATTTCAAAATTGAAATTGGCCAGACCTTCAGGACATGAGAATTTTAATTCTAGTTTAAACTAAGTAATGACTTTTACAGAAAACAGGGATAGATCATATTTTTATGATTGAATATGTCTTAAAAGCTTATATTTTGGATGTAACTGATCAGTTGAATTGAAAAGTGTATTTGTTTAGCTTGTAATTGATAGTTTTAATCCTTGTGCAATGGGGTGCAGCCTTGTGTGATGCTTAGAACAGGAGACCCGGTTCTTGCTTTCAAGTTGCTCAAAATTTAGAAGAGATAATGACCTAAGGTTTCTAATAAGAAGGAGAATGTGACTATTAGCATGAGAGAGATTGAGTCCTATGGGAGTTTATACTATTAAGTTGGAGATAGTGGGACATCCAGGTGCTGAGAATTTTTGAAATGGTTGGAAATGCAGAAGTTCAGTCTGAGAGAGGGGCAGAGGTTATTGAACTGGGCTCACCCATAGCAATGTGAGCCCGTGGCCCGGAGGCCAAGAGCATGGGGGTACCTCCATGGGGACTGGATCTTGGGTGTGCCTTCACTGAGGAAGGAGGGAGGTAGGAAACAAAGACAGAAAGCTGGGAAAGAACCAGGAAACTGCAGGGTCCTGGAAGACAGTGAGAGGACTTTGAAGACGATAGGCAGAAAGGGCAGACAGTCTCGAACTCCTCCTGATGGGGTGGGGGAGTTGATACTGAGGATGTCTTGACCAGTGAAGATAGTTTCTGGCCAGGGCTGCAGTGAGCAGGTGGGTACAGCGGTTAGTGTTACGCGGTAGCAGAGAGAAGGCATCATCGTGGCTCAGAGTAAGAATAAGAGGCTTTAACAGGATTGGGAAAACGAGAGAATGAGCTAAGAAGGGAAATCCAGGAATGGGGAAGACATGAAAGATACCAGTGTTATAATAGGGATGTGGTTTGAAACAGGGCTCTTCTCGGGGGCACCTGGGTGGCTCAGTTAAGCATCTGATTCTTGGTTTCAGCTCACGTCAGGATCCCAGGGTCGTGAGATGGAGCCCTGCATCAGGCTCCATGCTCAGTGGGAGGTCTGCTGGAGAGTCTTTTCCTCTCCCTCCTCCTCTGCATCCCCCTCCCCAGGCTCCCTCTCATAAATTAATAACTAATTTTTTAAAAGTAGATTTTATTCATTTATTGGATAGAACAAGAGAGCACAAGCAGGGGGAGCAGCAGAGGGAGAGGGAGAAACAGGCTCCCTGTTGAGCAGGAGCCTGATGGAGGGCTTGATCCCACGACCCTGGATCATGGCCTGAGCTGAAGGCAGACGCTTAACCCACTGAGCCACGCAGGTGCCCCATAAATAAGATTTAAAAAAAGAAATGAAAAAAGTAAAAGGGCTCTTTGGGGATCTTGGGGATGGAACTGACAGTCTTTGGGGAAAGAAGGAGGAGAGAGAGTTCCATCTCTGAACAGTGAGAGGATTGGCTATTGAGAAATTTAGAGTGGATTGGGCTGAGGGACTAGTGACTGGCTGCCTCAGGGGAGTGCAGCTCATTGGCGGGGGGGGGGGGTGTGTGAGAAGGGTTTGGAAACCTAGAGAATAGGATGAAGAGGGGGTGACAGTAAGAGTCATTGATTGATTAATTCCTCCACTGCTGTAACCGTGGCCCCAGCCCTCACCCTTTCGTGTCCTGCTGTGGTTAATGCAGGAGCCTCCTAGCAAGTCTTCTGGATACTATTCTGGACGCCTTTCAGTTTATTCTAACAGAGTAGCCAGGGTATGTTTAAAAATAAGTTTAAAAGGTAGGTCAGATGGTATCACCCCTGTGTTCAGAGCCCTTCGGTGAAGACCTTATCGTGACCTCCCTGTCTTCCTACTCTCAGCGGCAGCCACACCGGCCTCCGCAGGGCTCCTCCTTCCCTCTGGGCCATCTCCTGCCTTAGGGCCCTTTCTCAGGCTTTCCCCTGTGCCGGTGAATTCTTTACCCAGCTGTCTCCCACCTCCTGCAAGCCTTTTGCCAAATCTTACCTTCTTAGTGAGGTCCTTGCCCACTGCCGTGCTGCCCGACCTCCTCTGGCCTTCCTGGTCCCGTTTACGTTTCATTTTTCTCTCACCACATTGCTTATCCACTTCCAGCATACTTACCGGTTTAATCCTGAGCTCTGTGGGGGCAGTGGTCTTGGTCTTGGGCACTGATGTTTCCAAGCACCTGGAAACACATGGCGCAGGGCAGGAATTCAGTAATGCTTGCTGAGTGGGATGAATGAGTGAGAGGGAGAGAGAGAATGAGAAAGTATGAATCACCAACCAAGAGTGGGCCCTTCCACCTAACATTTTGGTGAAAACAGCCTTTTTGGGAATGTCGGTATTGGAGAACTGAGAAGAGAAAACAGGGGATGGGGGTTGTAGTGGCAAGATGGTGTGTGGGGGTGGGGAGTAGCGGCAGGGCCCCAGACTGAGGCGCTTGAGGTCCTGAAATGGCCTGCCACAGACTGTGGAGGCCCTGGAGGTGGATGTTGGGCTGAGGACCTGGTGGGTGAAAGAGCGGAAATGCTTGGTGTGAACATAAAGTTGGAGGGATATAAAGTAGCCCTTGGAGAAGGGGCGTTTTCATGTTTGCATCACACAGGGGGACATTTGCTAGGCAGCATGGATCACGGGGAAGGGTAGGGAAGGGAAGTAGCCTTTTTTCACTGAGGCAGATCTGTATTATTACACGATTTTTATAAGGAATACTGCACAGTGGGACATCTGGGTCACTCAGTCGGTTAAGTGTCTGCTTTTCGTTCAGGTCATGATCATGGGGTCCTGGGATCACGCCCCATGTTGGGCTTCCTGCTCAGTGGGGAGTCTGCTTCTCCCTCTCCCTCTGCCCCTGCCCCCCCGCACCTTGGACTTGCTCTGTCTCTCAAATAGATAAATAAAATCTTAAAAAAGAAAGAAATACTGCACGCTGCTGAGGAAAACTTATGATCAAGTAGGGAGTTGAGATTAACTACATAAATAACTAGATGAAATAGTACACACACACACACACACACACTATCACCTGCACCGATGGATCTAAGATTTGATTCTCTTATGTCAAGTAAAAGATACTGGATAAATCTCATAGTCCAGCACTGTATGCATGTGCTCCCCGCCTCAGGCCACACTCCCTCCCTTCCTCCCTCCCTTCCTCAGGTCTTTTTCTTTCCTTTTTAAGAAAAAATAGTGTTTAGTTCACATTTTAAATAGGTCAGAGAGAATGGTAAATGTCCCACAGTTGGTAAAAAGGTATAAGCACAGACCATCCTTGTAAGCACTGAGGGGTAGGAGGACAGTTTTTTGTATGCGATTAATGTATTTGTCTTAGGTTATTAAGTGTGAATAACAGACATGCATAGACGAAGTTCTAAGCAAAGGTAATATCTTAAGACCATGTAAGCACATGGAGACTTATTTATACTGTATCTCTATATTCATTGACTATCCAATCAGTCTTTATAATTGTTCATAACTATAAAACTGTCTCAAGGTGGCAGACCAGGGGAGTAGAAGAAAGGAGACACCGTAGGATTGCATGCAAAAACAAGAACACAGAGTCCTTAAAGAGAAAATCTAGGTTTTGGCCTCAGAATCACCAGATGTCATTGAACGTATTAGTAAGTTCAAAGTCTCTGTGGTTGCGGCAACCTGAAAGGGTCCTGCTGTATCCACTGCTCTGCCTCTTCCTGCCAGGGTCACCTGGCAGAGTGTGTCCTGCTCGGAGTGTCTCACTGCGACCCAAGTGTGTGTGCTGTGTGTGTGTGAGATCCAGAGAGGACAGAGGAAGGAGATTCAGTGAAGTTCCCTGACACCAGAGGTCCTCAAGTCAGGACTTCCCCATCTGCTTAGTGTTTTGTCAGCGGAGCAGAGTCTCAGCTCTGCCGTGTTTAAAATAAGACTTTGGATGGCCTCCCAGGAACTGATATGCTGAGGCCGATGGTCTGGGAAGACCAGTGTGGTGGTGGTGATGCCGGCAAACGCATGGAGGGATTTGAGGGCAGCCGCCCTTGGTGTGTGACTGAAACTGCTCCTGAGTGATGAGGAGAACCTGGGGGAGTGAGCCTTCCTGGGAGGAAAGCTCAGCAGGATGTTGGAATATGTAAATAATGGCCCTGGTCTAACACGGAGCGTATTCACCATGCTAGGTGTTCACGCAAAGGTATGGTCTTTTCGGCAACTGAAATTACATTCTAGAGAAAGACATGTGGAGCCACATGCAGATGAGTAGAAAACAAAAGAAACTGTACTTGCTTTTATCTTCCTCAAGGTTTTGTTACCAGATGGAACATAAATCAATCAGAGGGAAGATAGGCGCTCTAGACCCAAGATTTAGTCACGTGGCGGGAAGTTTAGGCCCCGGTCTCTCTGTTACTAATCTGGGTGTTGGGGTAAGTGAGAAGCCTTCTTAAAACTCACTTTTCTTAATATATAGTTCAGAGAGAACATTTGCCCTAAAATTTGGGTTCTCCTAGATGTGTAAGGAACCAAAGCCACACTCCATGCAGGAAAGCTCTTTGTAGCCCTAGCTGATGTCCCTCAGTTGGCAGGGAGGGAGCTGAGGGCCTAGGAAGCAGCCTCTTTCCTCTTGAGGGAACATCTGTTCATTTCTGAAGATTTGCAAAGTCGTGTGATGTGGAGCAACTTGTGGGGAAGCTGGACCTGCCACTTGTCCCCCAAATGACCAAAGGCTACTCCTCGTTTTCTGGATCCCCCCCCCATGCTGTTTTCTCTTGTGAAGTGGTATTTAAGAGTGACTAAAACCAAGCTTCGTTGTAACACCAAACCCAACATAAACCAAACAAAATCTCTAAAAACTGAACTTAATCGATGAGTCTGGTTATGAACGGTTGTGAACATGAACTTATTTATAGTTTACTGCATTTGGAAAGCTATGTAATGTATGATTTGGGGTGTCAGCAGAATGAAATCGTTATGACTCTCAAAGGTCTATTGACACCTATAAATGCATGTGACATTTTAGGAAGCAGGACATGATGTGGTGACAGAGGCTACCTGAAGGCTCACCAGTTCTGAGACACTGTCTCATCTGGAACCCTGAGTCATATTACAGTCGAGTGAAAGAATCCACATTTTAAAATCTCAACCGCCCATTCATTCAACAAACATTTATGTTGTGCCGCATGTTCTGCTGGGTGTAGGAAAAGCAAAGACGAGCAGGAGAGTCGGCGGGTCTCGAGGCTGGTTGGGGACGTGGGTGGTGGGAGCGGCCCGGCAGTCAGGTGGATGGCCTGGTGCATGAGGGAGTCACAAGTCCCCGTGTGCTGGGGGGCTGAAGACGGCCAAGGGAGTCCAGGAAAGTCATTAGCGCTGCTTAGCCAAGGTCTTTGGTTGTGCTGAGGAGCTTGGACTGTGTTCTGGTGGAAATGAGGAGTCATGGAAAGGATTTCAGCTGAGGCCTGATGCTAGCAGATGAAACTTTTAGAGATGACTGGCAGAGAAGAGGTAAGAGGGACGAAAGAGGGGAGCTGGGCATACCGGCGTGGGTGCCACTCTGGGCCGCACGCAGGAACGTGGGGACGCCCAGCAAGGAAAGTCAGTGATGTCACACAGGGCGGCACTCTGAGCAAACAGAAGAGGATGGTGCGGGAGGGGAGCCTGGGAATGGAAGCCTGGGGGGGCTCCTAGGGGCTGAGGAAGAGGAGCTGTGCGGGACAGGTGGCTGCCAGCATGGCTTCAACAGGTTCCTTGAGAGTTATTTTTTGTAAGACCCCTCCAGAAACCTAAACGGGATTCCTTCTCTAGACCCATATCCTGTCCCATGCCTTGTCCATTTTTGTAATTATTAGTGAATTTGACATGGAGAGCTCTCAGGACACTGAGAATGGGACCTTCTGACGTTAATAGAACCCTGTGGGTCATGTCGCCAAGACATGATCTCCGCAAGGAGATGTGGGAAACAGCCAGTTTCCAGCCTGGCTTGGGACTGAATCCTCCCAAAGCAAGTCAGCTGTTCTGGAATGAATGCCACTGCCAGACGTTTGGAAAGGTTCCACTACGCTGTACTCGAGAAGTCACAGTCGAGTCCCCAGAGTTTCTTGTAGTAATGTTTCGGGCACAGACAAAGGCAACCAAGGCCAGGGTCCGGCACATGCTATAAGGGGACCTAACTCTACAGACACGTGAGGTTCCCTGCAGCTTGGCTCAGGCCTAGAGACAAAAGGAAGGAGGTGTTGAGAGCTGCCCAACAGGGAGTAGTTGAAAATCCAAGATAACTTTAGAACACTGGAGTGGACTCCGTCCATCTGGCCCAGCGGAGCACAATATAAATTCAGCCCAGGGTTTGCTTGCTTAGTAATGGAGGTGGGCCAGGCCGAGGGACGCCAGCCCCAAGAGCTGTCTTCCCTCAACCGCCTGGGCTTTGATTTCTGGCAGCATCTACTTCCCCCCGCTCACTGAATGCGGCCCCCCTTCTACCACACCCCAAGGTTGTCCTTCTCCTGGAAGATCAAAGTACTCTTTCTCTGCAAGTGCGCCGAGCCCTCAAAAGTCTGAAGGCAGTTCTACTACGTGAATTAAAACAAACACAAAAATGAACCCAAGTGCAGGATGCTCCATATGGAATTACAGACAGGGGTGGGGGTTGACTGCTAAGCAGAGGGTGTCCACACTTTTGCCTCAGGGTAGATGGGAGCTGATCCCTGCCCTGAGACCTGGTGGGCATCCCTGTCCAGCCGGCTGTGGGCATCTTGGGCCCTCTTCTCCGACCTCAGGCCGTCCGCAGCCCTCAGAGCCCATCTTAGAGGTCTGGTGGCACCGGGGACATTTCCCTCACTCTTCCACATTCTGCAGCCACGTGCCTAACTGAGCGGTTACCGCCTGCAGAAGACCTTCTTCACCTGTTGTAACTCAGTGTCGCAGCCGCTGCACGGTGGCCTCCCCTGTCTTCAGAGCTGCTCCGTGTAGAACGCCAGCCGAGCCGTCTCTTCCTCTTTCAAGGCCTGCACTCCCTTCTGGGCTGCCTGTGATGTTTGTTTTTCCGTCTTAGGGAGGACACTCCCAGCCCTGTGCTCCTTTGAACAGGAGAGATGGGGAGACCTTCTGTGGCGGCTGCGTTCAGCTGGCTCCCAGGCAGCCCACCCACCTCTCTGGGATCCTGTCTCTCCCTCATTGTTCATACGGCCCCCGGGGGAAGGGTGGGCCTTTTGTCTCAGTCTTTTAATTAAAATCTTATAAAATAGGGTATTTTAAACAGCAGTGGCTATGCATGCTTCCCTCCAGGAATTAAGAGGGTTGTTTTGTTACAGTTTTCATGCCCACTGTAAAGTGATTAATAAAAAGTCCCATACCGTATGGGTTGAGAGGGTTAGAACAGTAAAGAAACAATGACACGAAAGCACGTCTGTTACCACTCACTCTACATTTATTGAAGTCTACAAAGCGACTCTTCCCTCCCTCAAATCCAAAGATTCCTTTCCTAAAAAAACAAATGGGGTAATCAATCAAAGCAGACCTAGTATTCGTCTTCTTTTTTTTCGATGTCCTTTAGTCTCTCTCAAAGCACCTCATAGTACTCAGATAATAAGCCATTTGAGAGAGATAGACTTAGAATTCCATGTTCACAGAACTGTGGAATTTTTAAATTACACAGGAAGCCTGAAGATCCTTAGAAAACTCTCTGTTTTATAGATGTGGAAAGTTAAAGCTTTCCTTCAAGATCACACAGCTCATTAGAGGCCACGCTCACATGAGAACTCAGGTTTCCTGGCTCTGCGTTCAAACCCCTTTCCAATATCAGTCCTCAGATTCTTCCATAGGAAGTTGAATTAAATTATTCACCTCACATTTCTTGCGGTTTGAAACACGAGCTTCTTGGTTTCCCAGCTTCAGTGGGGTCAGGGTGGCGGGTTGGCCGGCGCTGATGGAGAGAAGTCAGAGCCAGATTGGGGTCAGGAATTCCAGTCGTAGAGAGAGATTCCAAGCTGAAGGTGAAGACCATCAGAGGAACAGCTGTGAGTGATGAAGAGGAGGGCCAGGAAATGCCAAGAAGCCCCGGGGCTGGCCCGTATGGGGGGACCTGCTCTATGGTATGTCTGTCTGTCCCTTCGGGTGACCCACAGCCCTGCCTCCCTGGGCCAACCGCCCTGGGCTATGGCTCAAGGTGCTGAAGTGACCCCTGTCTTTGGGGGGAATCATTTCAGCCAAGAGAGAAAAAAGTTTTTAAAATAAGAGAGCATCGATTTGAAATGTGTCCTTCCAGATTAGACTTGGAGATAGTTCTAAGTTCTGCTGTTTCTGTTCAGGTCTGAGGTGATCTGAACTCCTTCAACTCATTCCACTAAAAAAAAAAAAAAAAGTCTGAAGATTGACGTGGGCTCTCATGTGTCCTTGGATCATCTTCTGAGTCCTTTGGGCGAGGACTTCACCCCTTTCTCTTCCTGTAGCAGTTCTAAATTTTTCTTTTCAGGAACTCCTGACATTTTTTGGAATTCCTTGTAAGACTCCTGTCCATAGTTGGTAATTAAGGATCTCTTTGTGTCAAAGACTACCAGCGTTTAACCTAAATAACAGTAACTGACTGAAAATAATTTAGACTGTTGTAGTAGCTAGAAGAGGGCTTTTAATATTTTTTTAAAAGATTTTTATTTATTTATTCGAGAGCAAGAGAGACAAAGAGAACGAGGGGGTAAGGAGAGGAACGGAGGGAGAGGGACAAGCAGACTCTGCGCTGAGTGCAGAGCCCAATGTGGGGCTCAACCTCACAACCCCGAGATCATGACCTGAGCCAAAATCAAGACTCAGCCGACTGAGCCACCCAGGTGCCCCTAAGGCTTTTATTTTTAAGCTGTGCTTTGTGCTATGAGATTTCTATCCGCAGTGGTTGTCATGCTAGCTGCATTTATATTTAATTTGCAGATCTTATCACACTTCACAGTGTGAAATGTTTCTTCCCTCCCCCTTGCAAGTGCGGAAAGCTACTTAGAGACTCTGCTGCTAAGCTTTCTTAGTAGAATGGAAATAATTTATTTCCAAACACAGGAATGGGACAGACATTCTTTGAATGTCCATCTTGATGTTGATTTATATAAAGTGGATACAGACCCATTTTTTAGCAGGAATATGATTTTAACTGATAGAAAAGTAGAAAAGAATACCACAACCGTGAAAAAGAAAATTAAGCTCGCTTTTGAGGAGCGCTTTCGTGTTCATTGAGTATAAATCTCCAGGTATTGATTGGGGCTCTGTTACAAGCCAGATAAATAAAACTGCAGAAATTTAATGCGAATCGATTTGGCATACACAGTAGACTATCACCCAAATATGACTTTTAATAAACAAAATCTATGGAGAAATTAAAGTAGAGCATTCACTCATGCTGTAGTCTTCAAGGGAAGACTTCAGTTTTTATAATGGACCAGGGAACTCTTTGTAATAACCGAAAAGAAATTATATACAAGTAATGGATGATTATTGGTGGAGTCCTGTTTCTGTGTCCATTGGCTATTTCATTCATTCATTTTTGAAACATTTATTGGGTACTTAGCACAGAGATACAGATAGGGAGATATGTCTCCTGCTCTCAGAGGAATCCACAGTCCGATAGGAGAAAGTGGGATGTGTTTTGGATAATGGAGTCACAGAGTGACAAGCTGCTATCAGATGGGGCCTCATGGGCTGTGATTTATAAGTCACCAAGGTCTGGGATCAGATCTTAGCTTTGCAAGTCCAGAAACTGAGTTTGTTCGGTGTGACCAGAGTTATTTGGGCTCAGAGAACTGACTTGCAGTAGGCAATCCCACGAGAGAACAAACCAAATGCCATTTAATAATGGGCATTGAGAGCTAGAATTGATAAGCAGATCAGAATACGTTCATTGGCTGTGTCAGCTCTCTCTCATTAGGAAAGTCTAAGTGGGAATCACATTTTAAATGAGTGAATTGGTGAGGCTGGACTCAGCAGTGGGTGGGAAGACCTTGGGAACTGAGGACATCAAGTGAGGACTCCTCACTGGTGCCAAGACCAACGTTAATGGTGCCCCAGTGGCCCAGCCAGTAGATTCCAGCCTTTTCTTTTATTTTTTTTTAAAGATTTTGTTTATTTATTTGACAGAGAAAGAGATCACAAGTAGACAGAGAGGCAGGCAGACAGAGAGAGAGGGAAGCAGGCTCCCTGCTGAGCAGAGAGCCCAATGCCGGGGCTCGATCCCAGGACCCTAAGACCATGACCTGAGCCAAAGGCAGGGGCTTAACCCACTGAGCCACCCAGGTGCCCCAGCTTTTCCTTTTTTTTTTTTTTTTTTTAAAGATTTTATTTATTTATTTGACAGACAGAGATCACAAGTAGGCAGAGAGGCAGACAGAGAGAGAGGGAAGCAGGCTCCCTGCTGAGCAGAGAGCCCAATGCCGGGGCTCCATCCCAGGACCCTGAGATCATGACCTGAGCCGAAGACAGAGGCTTAACCCACTGAGCCACCCAGGCACCCCCCAGCCTTTCCTTTTAAATGAGGATAAAGGCACTGACAAAATTGCTCTGCTTATGCAAGACGTGTTTTTTCTGTTGGCTCATTCTTTCCCAGATGAAAAACCGTTGATAAGGCTGTAGGTTGGTGGGGTTTTTCATTCCTCAGTGTTTTTTAATTCAAGTGTAATTAGAGTTCTGGGCAGTTTTTCCTTTGGCGTAGATTATATTTGTAGTTCTAGGATTTAATTGGTCTCTTTTGTGTGTGCAAAGAGCTAATCTAATTCATTACGTTTTGATTTTGCTCTTTTTAACTCGAGTTTCTGCTTCCTTTGTACTGAATACAACTCGTGCCCAACCTGTACAATTTAGCTTAAGTGTCTTTGCCTTGGTGCACATCTTCTTGATGTCCTTTTTCCCTCCCAGTTGGATTTAGATTCCTCTCTTCTTTCCTCTCATGTCAGCCTGTGCTTCTGTGCCCCTTTCTCTCATACTCTTCTGTAGTACCTGTAGCACTCTGATAATTTATTTCCTCCTCTTCTTCTGTCATCAGACTATAAGCTTTACAGGAACAGCAGGTACACGTTATTAAACTTGGTGTCTCCAGCTGCTAGTTCTGTGTCTGGTGGTAGAAAGTAGTGACTCAGTGAACGGATGGCTGGATAGACATGTGAAATGATATTTATGCTGAGCCCTAAAATGATCAGTACAGTGATCTGGGGGAAGAGAAGCTATTGATATCTATTCTTAAGGTCCAACAGACATTTTTCTCTATCTTACTTGTCCACTTGTAGGACACTGACAGATGTCCTAGGAAAGGTGAATATGGAAATCAGATTGCAGCTTAGTGTGTCTCTTTGATGCTTCTGTCCTAACTCTATATTGTGATTAGTATTTGAAAACATGCTCATGAAAACAGCAGTATTCCTCAATACACGTTAATTAGGACATGCTCCTAATCTCTTATAGTCTTGTTACAGTTATTTATTGCTGAGTAACAAACCACTCCAAAGCCTAGTAATTTAGGGCAATAATATATCATTCTCCCAGATCTGAAATCTGATGAAGGCTCGGCTAGGTAGTTCTGCCTGACTTGCTATGTGCAGGGGCTGGAATGCTTCCCCATTTACACTGGGGCGCCTTTACCAGGTTGGCGAGAACCAGCTGTGGGCTGGTGGGGGCACTTTCTGTATCTGGCCTTTCCAGATGGCTAGTTTGGACTTACAGCATAGGGGTCTCCGGTAGTAGAACTTTTTATGTGTCATTGTCTTCCAAGAAGGAAGAACAGAGCTGCTAGTTTGCTAAGTTCGAAAGTGGCAGAATGCCACTTCCACCTCTTTGGATTGGTCAAAGCCAGCTTGGATTCAAGGACAGGGAAATTGTCTCCATCTCTTGGTATGAGGAACAATGTGCATACATAGGGAAGGATAGCAGCCATCTAGCTTAAAGAGATATCTAAAACATCCAGTTTTATATACAATAAGAAATAGACCTAAAAACAGCATTGCAGCTAGATATGTACTACAGAAGTATGTCTCATTTAAGTGAATGGTTTTTAAGAAATGCATTAAGTTTCTTTGGATGACATCTCCAGGGGAGCGAAGGGCTCTTGTTGGAAAACTATGCTTTGTCAACATTGGAGCTAGGACTTGATCAGTTAATGGACTCAAACCTAGTACTCTGGTCCTTGTGGGTAGTAAATAACCACACAGATGGTTGGTTTAATTATGCCAGTGCTGTCTTATCTGTTAAGGGTCATGTCTCTCTTTAATGATTAAAGTTGCTTTCTTAAAGTGAGAGCATAACAGCACTCACTCTGATCTACAAGAATCAAAAAGATCCGTATCCTGTTTCTCTCACCTTAGAGGAGTTTGGAAAAGTGTCACATAATTAAAGTTTCTTGATTAGTAATTCTACTGGGAAAATGTAATAAATTTTCTCTTTTGACTGTGCTGTGATAGGAAATGGGCTGGAAATGCCTCTAATAGTCCCATTTCTAGACCTGAGCATTTCCTGAACATTTTGAAATTATAATAATTAGTTTCAAAAATCTTGATAAACCCAAATACATCAAGATAAGTAGGGCTGTAGAGTGAATCCTTCCTTGAAACATACACAGTTTCTTGAACAAGTCCCCTTTTCTTATATTATTCTTGATTTTTAATAGTTTTGACAACCTCTTAGAATCACTTGATACTTAGAAACTTTTTGAATATATTTGCCTCTTCAGTGCTTATTGTCACATATCTCTGTGGAATTTCATGGAAACAGGTGGAAAATAAGGGTTACCATTTGTGATATTTGTAAAGAAACCAAGAGCAAGGGCCTGCAAAGCCCTTTTGGAGACTGAATGGATTAGTAATTCACCCATGAAGGCCTTCAGTGGAATCACAAAAGACCCCAAGTAGCCAAAGAGATCCTGAGAAAGAACAAAGCAGAAGGCATCACACACCCTGTTTCAAGCTCTACTTACAAAACTGTAGTCATCAAAATGGTGTGGTACCAGGTAAAAACAGACACGTAGGCCAATGGAACAGAACCTAGAGCCCAAAATAAACCCAAGCATATGCAGTCAACTAATACTTGACAAGGGAGCCAAGAACACTGAATGTAGAAGAGATAGTATATGGTGCTGGGATAATGGGCTGTTCCCATGGGAAAGAATGAAACTGGCCCCATGTCTTACACTACTCATGAAGATGAACTCAAAAAGGATGAAAGACTTAAACGTAAGACCTGAAATCATGGAATTCCTAGACAAAAACACTGGAATAAAGCTCCTTAACATGGGTCTTGGTAATGACTTTTTGGGGGGGGTTCTGATATCTTAAAAAGCAACAAAATAAAAAGTAAACAGGTGACCACACCAAACTCCAAAGCTTCTGCACAATAAAACAAAACATCAGTACAGTGACGAGACAGCCTATTGAGTGGGAAAAAAAATTTGCAAATCATATATCCAGGGGTTCATACCCAAAATATATGAAGAACTCATGGTACTCAGTAACAAAAAAACAAATAACCCACATTGAGAAGGACAAAGGACCCAAGTAGACATTTTTCCAAAGAAGGTATACAAAAAGCCAACAAGTACTTGAAAATATGTTCAATAGCACTAATCATTAGGGAAATGCAAATTAGGATCACAATAAGATATCTCTTGGGGCACCTGGGTGGCTCAGTAGGTTAAAGCCTCTATCTTTAGCTCAGGTCATGATCTCAGGGTCCTGGGATGGAGCCCTGCATCGGGCTCTCTGCTCAGCAGGGAGCCTGCTTCCCCCTCTCTCTCTGCCTGTATCTCTGCCTACTTGTGATCTTTCTCTGTCTGTGTCAAATAAATAAATAAAACCTTAAAAAAAAAAGATATCTCTCGTGTCTCCTAGAATGGCTGTCATCCAAAAGATAAGCAATAACAGAAATGAATAAAGCTATTTGTGTAACATGTTAAGAAAGAAAAAAGAGATAATAGATGCTGGTATGGATGTGGAGAAAAGGGAACCCTTGTGCATTGTTGGTAGAATTGTAATTTAGTGCAGTCAGTATGGAAAACCGTACGGAAGAGCCTCAAAAAATTAAAAGTAGAACTACCATATGGCCCCCAATAATCCCCCTTCTGGGAATATATCCAAAGGAAATTAAAACATTAATTCAAAAATGTTTATAGCAGCATTATTTACAGTAACCAAGACATGGAAACAACTTGAGTATCCATTGATAGATGAATGGATAAAGAAGTTGTGGCATATATTTACAACGGAATAATATTAAGCCATAAGAAATTAGGAAATCCTACCACTTGCAGCAACATGATGGACCTTGCCGGCATTTTGCTAAGTAAATGAGTTGGACAGAGAAAAACAAATACTGTGTGATTTCACTTATATGTGGAATAAAGTAAAACAAGACGTAAGTCATAGAAAAAGAGATCAGACTTGTGTTACCAGAGGTGGAGGGTAGGGGGAGGAGGAATTGGAGAAAGGGGGTCAGAAGGTCCAAACTTTCAGTTATAAGATAACAACTAGGGGTGTGGTGTACGACACATGACCACTGTGAATATGGCTGAATGATAGATGGGAAAGTTCTTGCGAGAGTAGATCCTAGGAGATTTCAAGGATCACAAGGAGAAAGTTCTTTATCCCTTTCCCTTTTCCTTTTATTGTATTTATGTGAGAAAAGTGGATGTTAGCTGAACCTGTCATGGTCCTCACTTCACAAGAGATGTAAAGCAAACCATCGTGCTGTATGCCTTAAACTTACACAGTGATGTCTGTCAATTGTTCTCAATAAAACTGGAAAAGAAGATGTAGATGTGATGAGAGTTGCACAGCAGTGTGAATGTACTTAATGCCACTGAACTCTACACTGAACATGGTTAAAACAGGGTGCTTGGCTGGCGTAGTCCATGGAGCTCGAGACTCTTGATCTCAGGGTCATGAGTTCGAGCCCATATTGGGTGTAGAGTTTACTTAAAAAAAAAATCTTAAGAAAAAGGTTAAAATTGTAAATTTTATGGTATGTCTGTTTTACACTAGAAAAAGACAGTTAAGACAACTAAAAGGCAATGTAGTGGGACTAGATCAAGCACTTGGGGTTGCGGAGTGTTAAGGATTCTGAAAGGGACCCTTACCCTTCCTGGTGGGGAGGAACAGAAGGGCTCCCTGGAGGGGTCACAGGGTCCCCGACTGAGAAAGAAGTGGGGGCCATTGCTCTGCATGCGACTCTGAACTTTCTGGTGCCCAAAGGGATCTGTTGTGTGTGACCCAAGGAAGAGGAATCACAGGGCTGGCAGAGACCGGAGTGACTGTGTCCCTGTGGGGCCCCTCTGCACCCCGAGGCTGGCTGGTGCCTTTCCATCTTAGAGTAACCAAACCCTCTGCCTGCGCTTTCCCCTGCAGACGGCCACTCTGAGAAGACAGGGGCGGTATATGTGCTCCACGGTTCCCGCAGATGCACAAGAGGAAGCTCAGAGCCTGTTTGTTACCGAGGTAATGCGCTGCACACGTCACCGTAAAGCCACTTTTTGCTAACACTCCCTGTTCTTTAAATTTCAATGATATTTTCAAGAAAGTGTCAGAGACGTAACTCCATCTGTTTAGTGGAAGTTAAAATAGGAGACTAATATGGGGTTTTTGGAGCCCGAAGCTTGGACAGAAATGTCAGCACGGGTCATTTCTGATGGCTGTTTAAAACATGAATTCTACAGAACTTACTGGTGTAGAAAAAGGGGTCACTCTTAGGAACTCACTGGAAATCTTTGGCAGAGGCTTTGTTGCTGAGATTATTTTCAGGGAGACTCAGCACACACGTTTATGTATTCGTTTACTTCATTTACATATTTACACTTGTAACTTATTTTCCAGACTAGTTCAGTGTTCATGAAGTGCCAGACGGTCATGAGCAGACCCTGACTACCTCTGGTCAGCGTACGATTATTGTCACTCTTGTTTGAACATGCACATCATGATTATCTTGTTAAAGAGGGAAAAGAAAGTACTGCATTTAGAATTGCTTTTTCTTCCCCCCCTTGGGGTGTTTGTTTTTTTTTCCCCAGGTACTTTTAGGTAATATGAACTCATTAAGTCTTTTAATTTTGTTTTTCAAAGTGCTCATTCATTTAAAAATAATGAATTTTTATCCCTATTTTTCTGATTGAATTTCGATGATACGTAGGCCCATCAATAGTTTTGCCCACCACAAGGAAGTTAGGCTTTTAAAAGTGAAGACCAATTAAAATAACAAGATCATAGTCACAATATTTAGTTTCCATTGAGATTTTCAAAAAATTAAATGTGTATTTAAAATTGTAAAAGTAATGATCTCTCATCCTTCTGAAAAGAACGTCCTATCTTACTTCCTTTGCTACTATATTAGGAAGATTAATTCCAGACAAATAGAGCCAGATATGTTTATATAGTCTTAAATGTTTATTTTAAAGCAGGATGTAAACAAACTGGGACGGACCCGTAGGCAACATCTGGCCTGCAGCCTGTTTTTGTAAATAAAGTTTTATTGTAACACAGCCACACCCCTCCGTTAACATGACCACTCTCACATTAGAACTCAGAGCTGAGCGTTTGCAGCAGCGACCATGTGACCCTCAAAGCTGAAAATACTATCTGGCCTTTCGCAGAAAGAGTTTTGTTGACCCCCTATTTTAAGACATGGAGCAACTTGCTGATTACTAATTCAGTTCTCCCAGTTACTTAAAAAATACGTTGTTGGAGGGACGACTCTCCAGTTCTGCAGTCACTGCAGGTTGAGCAGTAACAGCTCCGAGCTCTCCTGCCGGAGCCAACAGAACAAAGGCCTCTGGGGACCCTGGCACTAGGGTGGAGTGAAACAGCACTTCCTCTCCATCCTCTGCTCCAACCGAGAATGACCTCATGACTTTCTTTTTAAAACAACTTCAAAAACCTTCCAGTATTAACTCCAAAATATTATTGAATTTCATGAGTTTGAAAGGGCAGTCACGGAATCAGCCAGTCAGATCCCTGTCTTTCTGGAGTTACAGTTCTCTGGATGTTGATTTCTGATGTAACCCTCATCTCCTAGGCTTTCTACATCTCCAGAGGGGTGGGGTTGCTTGCTCTCAGGGGTTCTGTGCTCTCAGCCTTTGAATTTAGCTGGTGTCTGCTGTGTGCACTGTCAATGAGGGCTTATTAAATGAATGACTTTCTGGCTATTTAACTGCTTAGCTGTTCTTTTTTATAGTTTCTTATAATGCAAAATATTTAAACACAATAATTATCTTTCTTACCTGTTTTACCTAAGATACTAAAAATCTGGGCACTCAGGTGTTACATTCATAAATTCACTGCTTATGTACAAGTGTGTGCTTATTTATTTATTTTTTAGCTGGGCAGATACATGTCATACTTGAGTAGGTTTAATGTCTTGCCGGAGACTTTGGTGATAGGCTTTTAGTTGCTGTGCTTGTTCAAAAAGCAGAACAGAGAATAGGAGCCCATGCACAAGCCTGTGTCACACCTGGTCAGAACTGACTTGGCTGTGCTAATGGACCTAGAGAGAATAGTGGGAGAACCCAAACCTATAGGTAATTCTGAAATCACACTTGCTTTGGAATGTAACTTAGAGTGTGGATCTCAGATGTTCTCAATGTGAAAATGCTTTGGAAGTATTTCTGAGAAGCATTTACAAGAATAAAAGAGTATCATTCGTCACTACCTGGCAAAGAGATTGAAACGTTGTTCAGCAACCCCATCTGCCTCTGTTCCTAACCCTTCTCTGCTTTCAGAATGTAACATAAAAATCTTACACTGCCTGCCCTTCACGACCTTGCCTGTAGAGGGCTTCGCATAGAGTCTGGCAGGACTTGACAATCTTGAGTCTACGTACCACTCAGTGGGTCATCCTGGATAGATGAGTGAAAGACACCATGCTGGTCCGTTGAGTCTGTTGGGTAGTGAGGTAGTTTAATGCAATGTAGGGGATGTAGAAACTTACTTTTCTCCCCCCACTCCGGGGTTTCTTCTAGTTGGTATAGGAATTAAATTGATATAAGAAACATAAACAGGGAGAAAAAAACCCAAAATTTTATTATGTGGACATGGAGGTCCAGTGATGAAACTAAAACCCCAAGAGATGACCAAGGCAGGCAGTTTTTACACACTTTAGACAAAAAGAGTACATTTGGGAGGCATTGACAGGATAAAGAAGAGAGGTATTTGGGAGTTTTAATTAGTAAGGAATTCTAAGCAGAATTTAGGCTGAAGTAGTAGGTGAGAAAAAAAAATGAGGAGGCTTATTTCTGTAGCTTTTTCAACTTCCAGGTCCCTACCTCTGATAATAAGGATTTTTTTTTTTTTTTTTTTTTTACTTCTTAGTACAGGAGAGTCATTTTCATAGGGGAAATTTTTTCCAGTTTTCACAGGGACAGTGGAGGGTCTCAGTATCCTTTGAGCAGGTTGACTCCCAAGTAGCTTCAGTTCCTAATAAGCCATATGCTATTGTACGTTTGGGGACAGCCCACCCTGGGCGCCACACCAGTGTGTAGGCTAATGTCAAGGTAGAGGTAAAGCTCCCCATCTTGGTTCGTGCATGTGCGCCATCACCATTGATGTCGTGGCGCCATTGTGAACTGGAACCTGAATCTTTTCTCCTAATAACCTCACTCTGGCCCTTATAAATAGAAGGAAGAACTGAGGGCAGATTTATATTATACTTAATCACAGAGCTAGCTGTGACGTTAGCAAACACCCCGAAAGGGTCTTTAGGGTCACACTTTCCATCCACTTTCACGTTCTCGTAGAGGGCACATGACTTCTGAAGAACCCAGGGCTTTGAAGTCAGAAGCCGCACATAGTTTGTTATGTAAATGCAGCAACTGAGGTGAGGTTTGTCCCCTTGTAAAATCCGCTCTCTGATCATGAATGATGGTCACTTAAAGTGACCCTGTTCCAAGGGTAGTGTTTTAGTGATTTTTAAGCTTTACAGGATCCTCTGACTGTGGAATTTCAGGCACAGGAGGGTGGAGGTGAAAGGATTCTTTTTGATGTTTGTGTGGGTGTGCATTCATAAACCTTCCCAAATGTCCTCCAAAAGCCATCGCATATCTTTTTTCATTTCCTCTTATGCTCTTTTTTTTTTTTTTTTAATCCGCCCCCTCGTAGTGCATCAAAACCTATAACTCTGACTGGCATCTTGTGAACTATAAGTTTGAAGATTACTCGGGAGAGTTTCGACAGCTTCCAAAGTGAGTAAATGGTCGCACAAGGTGGGGTTATACACGTGGGCAACAATTTTTTGCACTTGAAATGCTTAGAGAGGTATATAATATGCAACTTCATCTGCAGTCAGAGTAATTGGAGAAAATATTTCTAGATGGTTTATATGTATAAAGAATAGCTGTGATTTTCAGGGTCTTCAATAGTAGGACTCAAACCTCACACTCTGGGATTGGTAAATGGTAAAAAAACACATGGTTTACTTGTGTCCAGTGGTTCTTTTTAGGATGTGGCTGACAAAGCACAGCAGGTAATGTGCTGTCAGTGAGAAATAGAAGACCAAGAAAACATAAATGCTACAGTGTGTTTTATCTTTGAAAGAATATTTTGAAGAGACATAAGCACTTTATAGTGAATAAGTTTTATGTTAAAAAAAAAAAAGTAAATCAAAGAGCGAACATTTCCCCAGACTATTTTTTTCACATTCTTTAAAGTGTTAATGCATTCTGGAATACACCAAAAACAAGGGTGTCTGTATTGATTAGGGGTCATTAAGGTGAACCATGGGTAGGTTGGTCTTGCCTTGAGAGGTTATGTTACCGAATGGGAAATCGTGAAATGATGCATTCGTTAAATTTAGGTAGAGCTGATTATGAAACCCGAAATCAAAATCAAATAGCGATGGCTTGTATTTCAAAAGTAACCATCGCCAATGAAAATTTTACTTATAATGGAGACCCTATTAATATAGTTCTCCTCTGTGTTTTGTGGCATCTATGAGTTTGAACCATTGAAACTATTCCCAGTGGACCCCGCTGTTTGTTTTTCCTATTTGTGTGGTTCAGCCACTCCTTAAGAGTGCTCAGCCAACTTCCCGACTGACTCTTTTTGAACCTCAGCTCAAATCCTCCCTTCCCGCATTATCTTCTCCAGATGGGTATGCTCCTTAGTTCTATACTTAACCAGTACTTACTTGGGGCTTTTTAAGTTCTTTCCATTTGATTGGATAACCTGTCTTCACTGCTAGTCTGGTTCACACTATTCTGGCTATCGTAGAACAGACTATGAGATGTAGTGAACTTCCTGGAAGGGACCCTTTCACCACTGGTCGATTTCATCTTTGGCATTAATAATTTTCCAGTTGTGTGGTAAGAAAGAGAGGGAGGATTCTAACAGTGATTAAGAACATAGATTCTGTACTCTGTCTGCATTTTCTGCTCACTCCGCCCTCTGTGAATCTCAGTCTTTTTGTCTATTAAATTGTCACGACACCAGCCCCCATCATGTAAAGGACTGAAGGAGATAGTACATGTGAAGCCCAGTGCTTAAATCATACGGTTGAATAAATGCTGGCCGCCGTTACTGTGCTTTTGTTAACACTGTCATCATCAAGACAGGGCCTCCCACTCTGAAGGCCATGGCCCCATTTTCCATTTTCTCTTGTAAACTTCATTTTGAAAGTAATTCTATGGGGCTGCCTGGCTGGCTCAATAATTTAAGTGTCTGACTCTTGATTTTTGGCTCAGGCCATGATCTCAGGGTTGTGAGATCAAGCCCCAAGTTGGGCCCTGAGGTCAGCATGGAATCTGCTTGAGATTCTCCCTCTCCCCCTTCCCCCGCTCGTGGTGTCTCTCTCTCTCTCTCTCAAATAACTAAAATGAATCTTTTTTAAAAAAAGTTATTCTACCAAGTCTTATTTATTAATAGACTTTAACTTTTTTTTTTTTTTAAAGTAGGCTCCATGGAGCCCAACGTGGGGCTTGATCATGACCCCAAGATTAAGACCTGAGCTGAAATCAAGAGTTACACACTCAACCAATGGAAACACCCAGATGCCCCTACACTTTCCCATTGTCAGTATATTTGTGCCAGCTTTTCTCCATGGCTTTTGGGGGCTTTTTAACTCTGGGATCACCCACTTTGCAAAGCAGTAGTGCTGATTCTTTCTGTTCTTCAACTGAGTGGGCCAGCTTTGGATTTGTTAAATGATGGTTCCTCTGATGGGGGAAGAAGTGCATGGATTATAAAACAAATTTATTTCTTCTCTTTAAAGCAAAGTGGCCAAGTTGGATAAACTTCCAGTTCATGTCTATGAAGTTGATGAGGAGGTTGACAAAGACGAGGTAGGTGATCGCTTGCAGATTTAAAACTTGATTTCGTTTATAGGTTTGCAAGATTGGTTGGAAAATTACCAGCATTTAGCCAAAAGAGGAGTTGGAATGTTTCTTGAAACAGGGGAAGAATTTTTTTTTTAAATGTATTGTTGGATTGATTGAAATAAAGTCTCCCTTTCAACCTGACTGCTTAGTGGTACAAGTTCTTCCTGTCTTGTTTATTTGTTCTGAGATCATTTTCAAAGGCCTGGATAAGATTTGGCTACATTGTTAAAAAATATCAAGATTACTTAGACCTTAAGTTTAGCTTGTTTTTCAACAGGATATCTTGAAACAAACCAGTAGACTTTAAATGGCTCTTTCTTCAGTAATGGCTTTGAGTGAAGTGTATGGTACCAAGAAGCTTTTTTTTTTCTGTCTTTTCTTTAAACAAGCCCACTACCCCTGCTCTTGGAAAAGTGCATAAAGAGAACGGGGCATTAAGATGACTGAACAAGGGACCTACTAAAAAGTCAGTTCAACCTGTTTCTCCATTTCTCATTCTCCCCATTAGATGCCTCATTGTGAGTTGGGTAGGGGGGTGTCCTTATTGATTGATTGATTCATTGATTATCAGCTAAACCATAACACCAGCCATTAAAACATCCATGGTAGCAAATTATTTTAGAAACCACTCATAAAATAATTCTGGGAAGACTAAGTAGTCATCCAAAATGAAAAGATATTAAAAAAAAAAACCAGCTTGATGCTGATTAGTAGTTAAAAAAAAACTTGAAATAATTGAAATAATGCATGTAAGGGCACACAACAAACAGTAAAATCCTGGACAGGTAAGTTATTTCTCTTATTGCTAATAATAAGAGCATTAAACCACCAATATTAATTTGAGATGGTCTAAAACAAAACCTAAAATGGGTCTTTCTGCAATTGTCTACTTGATTACAGCAATAAAGATGATTCTTAGAGACTAGTCTTCGGAGGTGTGAGCCAGGTAACGTGACTCTGTGTGGCCCTCTCTTCCCACTGACTGCACAGAAGTGTCCAGCGGCCTCTGCCTTTGAGGGGCGAGGGGACCGCAAGGGAGCCACATGAGGGAGAGTGTGGAGGGCCCTGAGTCAGCGTGCAGCAGATTGGTCACACTGTGTGTGTGTGTACACATGTCATCTGTCTGTCTGTCTGATGTACTGATGTACGCGTGAATGCCTTACGTATTTTCAGCAGCACCTGGAGGCCCCACGCTCACCTCCCTACACCAGAGCGCACAGCTCAAGTCAACCTGTAGCAGAGAGTCTCTTTGTTTTTCTAGCTGTGTCCCTTTTCTGACCCCTCCTCCCCGTTGTCTCTGTGTCCTCTTGTCTGTCTTTCCTTCCGTGCTGTTGTCCCATCCCTTTCTTTCATCCCTTCTTTCTCTCTGTTGCCTCCTGTTTCCTTTCTTTCTTCATTCACCTTCCCCTGAACTGAGCCTCTGGGAAGTTTTCCAGGAATTTGCTTTCGTCCTCCAATTATAGGGGAGTATAATTTGAAAACATTTTTCCTGAAACCAGGCGAGACCTTACAACCTGAGCGGTCAAGTATGGTATGTACTTTCCGTGGCTCATTAAATACTTAAAAATTTGGATTGGAGCTAGCTTTGCCTTTTAATGGGCTACAGCTTTTTCAGGAATTTAGGCTTTTCCCTCTCTCTGACTGCCAAGTGGACTCTAAGGTGACTTGTGGCAGGTGGTGACTCCAGGGAAGGGGCAGGGTGGGGCAGCCTGGCACGGATGGAATGATTTTCCTGTTGACCAAACTCACAGCAAGTAGGATTAGTAGTAGTAGGAGCTTGACCGTGGTTTGCCTTCTCTCCTAGGATGCTGCCTCTCTTGGCTCTCAGAAGGGTGGGATCACTAAGCACGGCTGGTTGTACAAAGGCAACATGAACAGTGCGATAAGCGTGACCATGAGGGTAAGGAGGCCCGTCACCCTGCACTCCCCGCTCATTAAGCCCTTTCTGCTATAGGTCTTGGGCGTAAAGCTCAACATGAATGGGTATGCTGTGCTTCCTGACAATAGTGACACTGGCTGGTTAGTGAGGTGCCTCCCTGGTGCTCAACCCCCATTGGTACCGTCCCATCCCCCCCACCTCTCTGCTGCCCCCTCCGCCCACCCGCGTGATAAGACCATGATTGGGCTGGTGGGAGGGTGCAGTCACCAACATGGGCTTTCTTCCACGGGTGCATAACAAGGGTGTTGCACGGCTCCTCCAAGCCCGTCACCCAGGGGCTAAACCTAAGCCCTTTGGAGAGGTCTACTGTGACAAAGTCAGAAAGGCAAAACTTGAGGAAGGGAAAACCGTTAGATTTGAAGGGGTTTGCAAAGAGAAGCACAAAAGTGGTATAAAAAGCCACTCAGGAGAGAAGTAGGACCAGAAAAAACCAGGATAAATAATAAAGAGGAGAGAAATAATGGAAGGGAGGATGGACAGGGAGATGAAAAAGAGTTCACGGGAACTGCTGACCGTGGTGATCCTGAGGCTGGAAAAGCATTCAGTGTCACGAGGCAGAGAAAAGTTCCTGTTCTGTGTGAGCAAGAGACCCTGGGGAGTTGAGAAAGTTTCCATCCTTCTGTGCTGCATCCCAAATTGGAACTCACTGCACTGCTTTTGGGTGGTTATGTAAAAATATCAAATTCTGTGGGTGAGAAAAATGACCCATGCATGTTAAGTGAACCACCGCCTCAGAATTTCGATGTACTGAAATTATTAAATGTGATGGAGAGTCTTAACTCACCGTTACCTGGGGCGCTGGCCAGAATTGGGTTTGTTTTGGAGAGAACAGAAGTGCTTTTTTACGTATGTATACAGCTGTGAGTTATCGATAGACATTGGGATTCTTTTCATTTTGGAACAATAGCCGTGTGTGTGTGTTCTTCTCTCAGTCATTTAAAAGACGGTTTTTCCACCTGCTTCAACTTGGTGACGGATCCTACAATTTGAATTTTTATAAAGATGAAAAGATCTCCAAAGAACCCAAAGGATCGATATTTCTGGATTCCTGTATGGGCGTGATTCAGGTAACTGTGATTAGGGTTCCGTCCTGGAGTTTTCTTATCTGTTAAGAGTGCCATCTGTGAATGCGCAGAGCACGCTTCCAAGAGTGGCAGTGTTTGGGGTGGGAATAAAATAGCGCACTGTCAGGTGAGTAGAGACTTGTTTTTCATCATGCTGGAAGCTGGCACAGAAGGCCGGCCGAGTTCTGTTGTAGTGGGCCTAGCGCCCTGGCGTGCGAGTTCCTGTGTTTCAGACATGGCTCAGCCGCTTTGCAGCTATGTGACCCGGGACAGGCTGTTACCAAAAGTTTCTTCATATGTAAAATGTGCATAATGATTGTGTTTCCTTAATAGGGTACGTTGAGAGGTCGGGATGAATTAATTCGGAAATAGCCAGATCAGTTCTTAGCTTCTCAGTGGTGACTTTTACCACTACGGTCATAGTACCGATAGCGGGTGGTCACAAAAGACTGGCTTTCAGATGAGACTGCGGTCAGATCCCTGCTCTACCACTTACCGGCTGTGTAATCTCAGAGACATCATTGATCCTCTCTATGCCTCAGTTTCCTCATTTGTTAAACACGGATAATTGTCAAATACGGTTACTGAGAGGATTAATTAATGTACATAAAGAGCTTAAAAAAAAAAGGGCGTCTGGGTGGCTCAGTCGGTTAAGCCACTGCCTTTGGCTTGGGTCATGATCCCAGGGTTCTGGGGTCGAGTCCTGCATTGGGCTCCTTGCTTGGCGGGGAGCCTGCTTCTGTCTCTGCCTCTGCCTGCTTGTGCACTTGTGCTCGCTCGCTCTCTCTCTCTCTGACAAATAAATAAAAATCTTTAAAAAAAAAAAAATATATATATATGTATATATATAAAAGCTTAGAACAGTGCTGGCACATGGTAAGAATTCAGCCAGTATTAGATATTTTTGTTATTACAGTGCTATCACAGTTGCAGGCTTATTCTTTTTTATTTATTTATTTATTTATTTATGAGAGAGAGAGAATGAGCATGAGCAGGGAGCCCGACGCAGGGCTGGATCCCAGGACCCTGAGATCACTACCTGAGCCAAAGGCAGACACTTAACCAATGGAGCCACTCAGGTGCCCCAATTGTAGAGTCATTCTTAAAATTATTTGTGATCATGCATAATGCACTCCTATTATAATGTACTCATAAAAAATATCAGACTGTGCAGATAAACTGAAGGTCCCTCTCCATCCCAGTCTCTCCGTTTCTTGCAGAGCTGCTGTTACCGGTTTGGTGTAGGTCCTTCCACACCTAACTGAATTGTCTTTGAAAGCAAGCTGCCAGTTTCCCAATCTGCCCACCCCTCCACCTGCTCCCCGGCCACTTTCCAGGAAGATCTAAGGCAGTAACGTACAAGGATCCATGAAACACAGGATCCTGTGAATTTGAAGTGGGTTTGAAAGCAGGAAGGTGAACAAGGAGTCCGGGTAGGGAGGAGATGAGAGGAATTAGCTAAGAAAAAAAAGCAAAGGTGTTAAAGGGACCTGACACCTGCTGTGGGTGGGTGGCAAACTGGCCTCTGTGTTTTCTCGCTGGGAGACCCACTCAGCCCAGTGCACACGGTTGCAAACAGTCCAATTAGTCAGAAGCTGTCCGAGCCATCCCAGAATGAAGATCATTCAGGCATTTCTCATGGGGACCCTCAGACAGAGGGCACTGTGCGATTAATGAACAATCTCCTTGACAACTCCTCACAATAGAAGCAGTCACCATTATCAGAGAATTCTTCCTAAAAATGACTCAATGTTGGCAGATGACATTGGCCCAGAGCTTGCTTCTATAAGAAAGGTGGTTTTGTGGGGCCAGTGTGATTGAGGTTGGAGACACAGCTGTCTCGTTTGACTCTCTGGTGTGTGTGCTTGTGTATGTACTCATGTGTAAGATTAAATTGCATTTTTAGAGCAGTAATACATTCCTCTGGGTCAGTCAAACAGTGCGCAAAGGCAATATGGATAGGCACGTTCCTGCCTACCACACCTCCACCCCACCCACTCCTCACTCCCCTGAAATGATCACTTTCACCTTTTTTGCTCTTCTTCCTGGGGCTGTGCCTCCTTAATGCGGGATAAGGCACGTCTGCTGGTTTTTATTCTACAGTTGTGGACATTTTGTGATGGAAAGTGGCATTTTAGCTCCTGTAGCCCTCCCTCCTGCTCTAATCTAGACTGATTGCTTTCTCAGCCTCTGGAGAGCCGTCATTCTGAACACTCTCTGCCTTCGTCCCTGCATTGGATTCCCTGTTTTCGAGATCTCGTGTCCTCTTCAGTCTTTTTTGACTTTCTTGTTTTGGAGGCACACATCCTCCAAGTAGCTCCGGAGAAATCACGTCTGAGTTGCTGATATCTTGAGCGTTAACTTACCTGCAAATATTTTTGGTTTTGCGTTCATATTTGATTGAAAGGTGGAAATCCAAGGTGAAATTCACCTTAGAATTTGAAGACACTCCATTATCTTTTGGGTGCTCATGTTCCTTTGAGGGTCCGATGCTATTCTTAATCCCCGTTCTTCTCCATCTTCTCTTTACCTCTAGGGACCTGAAATTGAGGTTAGTTTGTTTCTTTTTTATTTTTTTGGTAAATTTTTTTTGTTAAGGCATAACATACAAATAGAAAATGTACACGTGATATATGTGTGCCTCTGTTTACTACTAAATTGGGATTTCTTTTTGTCTTATGTATTGCGAACTGTGGGAGAGCTCTCATTCTGGAAACTGTGTCCTATATTTTGGTCTTCTAGAACTGTGTCCTGTATCTTGGTCTCCTTGAACTCTGGTCAGTCTCATTAACTCGGGGAGATTGCAGGCCTCTTCCGGGTTCCCCTTCCTGGGCCGCAATGCGGATACCGCCTCCTGTGGAACACTGAGGTGCAGCCCAGGCTTACCTTATTTACTTCCCGTCCATCAGGGATCCCCCGCCTGCCCTACCTGTTGTCAGATATCTAAAGACAGTTGTTTTCATCGATTTTGCTCTGTTTTCTAGTAGTTAATGATGGGAGAATAAATCCAGACCCTGTTATGTCATCAGGCCAGCAACAGAAGTTAGGGGTCCAGACTCAGATGTCTGTAGGAGCCAAGCAGGAAAATTAAGTGAAAGGAGAGGCCTGAGTGTAGAGTAAGAGGGAATGCTGAGAACCATGACAAACAGGACCCCAAATGGCCCTGTCTTGTGGGGCCAGTGCCTCTCAGCTGTTGCTGATGCTGCTAGACAGAACTACCAGCTCAAGGTTGCCAAATGCTCTGGGGTTTTTTGCCCCAAGAAATCCAGAAATATAAAATTTTACTTAAATCTTGGTATTTTTAATTATTGGAAACCAATTTAAAAACAAAAAACCCAAAACACTACTCAGGAGCTACCCCCCTCAAAATGATGGAATCCACGAAGGTGTATTGGGGGCCTTAGATCAAGGACATCGCACCAGATAACAACGTTCACTGAAAATTATCTTTGCGTCAACCGCTCACTGGCACGTGGATGAGTCTCGGCCAGGAACTACCCCCCCACCCCCAGCTGAAAGCAGCTTTGGTAGGAACCAGATTGTATCAAAATAGTTTATTCACAGTGTAAAGTAGGTGGTACCAGAGTGAATTGTCAATGATGATGAATTAACTTGCGTGGGATTTTCAAGTAGGAGTTTCATTTGTATTCTTGAGTTGAGAGACCTTTTAAGTTACTTTTCAGTTAAATCTTCTGGCATTGACTTTTAAAAGAAGTTCAGAACAAAACTACATCTATGAAGAGTTTGGTCACCTGTGTCACAGTGTTTAGGCGACACGTCCCGCTTCCCTGGGCTGTCACTCTGTCCTGCCATGGCCTTCGTAACCTTAGCTTCTGACTTCAGGGGACGTAGCTTTCTTCATATGCTCTTTGTCCACGTGGCCAGTGGTGTTCAGCGTTTCATGAATTGTAACCAAGGCTTCAGAAATGTTAAGTAATTTGTTTTTAATCCAGATTTGTTTGTAAACTAAGTGCCAACAGTTCGTGTGTGCGTGTTTAAATTGTTTTTGGACACTGTAATTTTAAAAAAGTAGCTGATGAAAGCTGTGGTTTCAAAGAAATGCATAAACTGGAATTTTCCTGAACGAAATCCCAGTGTAGAATCTTAAGGCCTCAAAAGCATTTTCAAACCTTGAAGTTGATTAGACTTATTTTCAGATCAGGATGCTGAGGCTGATAAAGAGAAACAACGCAGACCAAGGCCTGACGTCTCCCCCGCTTTTAACTTATTTTCATGGCCGGAGTGGAACAGAAAACCCATTTCACAGCCAGGCGTTTGACGCCTGTCTGATTCTGGCCCTGACATGAAGGGAGGTGCCCGCAGTGGGTAGGCTGTGCGAGGGAGTTTGACCTTGCCTGGCGTGGTAGCTGTGTGTCTGAGAAGCACGCTTCCAAAGAACACAGCTGCCTTGGGGAAGGTCAGCCCATCCCTGCCACCTATGCTGAGCAGCCCTAGGGGGACTGTTCCTAACCTGCGAGCTTCTAGTGGGCCTGGGCTGCTCTGCCCCCTACAGGTTGTCCTCAGTTTGTGCATGCAAGGACCTAATCACAGTCCTGGGCTGAGCTGCTTTCTAGTACTGTCCCTTGGTGGTGTGTTTGTGTGTGTGATTTTGCTCACCATGGGAGGTTTGTTACTATCTGGAGACATGTTTTGATCTTCACAACTGGGATTATGCTCCTGGCATGTAGTGGGTAAGGCCAGGGGTGCTGCTAAACATCCTGCAGTGCATAGGACAGCTCCCACAGCAAAGAATTATCGGCCCCGAATGTCAGTAGTGCCAAGGTTGAAAAACCCTGACGTTAGGCACATGCATTCTCATCATTTAAAGCATGTGACTTCTGTTTTTGTACTTGGAACTGGGCATTCTTTCATACATATAAAAACTGGAGGCAAGAGGGAAGGCTGTAAATATGGTATCCAGATACCTTTGGTGACTCCAAAATGATGGGAAAGTTCCAGAAAAGGAAGTCAAGTATATCGATAGATGATGGTTTGTTTTTTTTTTTAAATTGTGGTTCGCTTTTAAAAATATGATACCACACACTATTTCATCAAATTTTTTTTAAAAAGGAAGCTGGAGGAGTTGAAAATTTTCAGTGAAATTTCACTCATTCAATAAATATTTTTTCAAGAGCCTGTTGTGTGCCAGACAGTGTTCCAGAAATACAGCTGTAGCCTTGAACAAAAGAAATCTCCATCCTACGGAGCTCTCGTTCCATTTGAGGAGACAAACAACAAATAAGATAAATATGTAAAATGCATAATGTGTCAAATGGGAAAATAAAATTATGGAGACAGTAAAAGTAGGGAAGGTATAGATGGTGATGGGGTCTGCAGGGAAAGGGCTTGCCCCACATGCCAATGAGGCAGCACCCACCAGCGAATAAGAAAGAGAAAAAAATTTAAGGCCATTCCCATTCTCTTAAAATGTGTCTCTTTTACTCCTTTTCAATTTCAGAACAACAAAGTCAGGCGGTTTGCTTTTGAGCTCAAGATGCAGGACAAAAGCAGTTACCTTTTGGCAGCAGACAGTGAAGCAGAAATGGAGGAATGGATCACAATTCTAAACAAGATTCTCCAGCTCAACTTTGAAGCTGCAATGCAAGAAAAGCGAAATGGAGACTTTCATGAAGGTACGTAGATCCGCTTTCTCACCAGCAAAGTTGGTGTCTTTAATTTTGTCAGAGGGCACAGAAGTAGACATATTGCACAGGTACGTGAGCAGTGGGACAGATGGGAGCTCTGCAGAGAGCTTGTCAGCGAGGGTTTTATCACATTGGAATTTACAACCCTGACAACATTTTTATCAGGAAATCATGTAATAGGAAGAACCACACCTTTGGGGGCAGAAAGGAAGACGGGAGTTCAAATCTCAGCAATACCATTTTTCGGCTCTGAGACCTTGGGCAAGCTACTTCCATATTCTGAGCCTTGGTTTACCCATCTGTGAAATGGGAATAAAATGGAACTTGCTGGTTGATGGAAGGATTTAATAAGATTATGTATCTTGAGTGCCTGGCATAGAGTCAGCACTTAAAATACTAAGTATAGTTATTTCTATTACCGTTAATCTTAATCCTTTAGAATTTTAAAGACAGAGTTAAGATGGACAATTTGGTGGGAAAAACCTGGCTATGTTCTTGACAATTTGTGTTTTTTTTCAAGCCCTTAGACACGTGATTCTCAACCCTGGCTGTACCTTAGAAGTTCCTGGGAACTTCAAAAAAATTGTTTCCTTTGTCCCACCAGAGTCTCTGATTCAGTTGGCCTGGGGTGGGACCTTGCTTGGCAGGGCTGACTTTTAGTGGCTGTGATGGATGTGGCCATGTGGGCTGGTGCTCATAGCTAATATTGGTTCTTTTTAGACAGTGTCCATACTGTATCAGTTATTAAATGTTTGACTCTCAACCCTGGGCATCAGTATTTTTTTAAAAAGCTCTGAGGTGTTTTTAATGGGCATCCAGAGTTGAAAACTGCTGTGTTCAAGGGTACAAAGAAGTGGCCTTTGACTTCCTGCTTTAAATAAAATACATTCAATTACAAGTGACTCAAATAATTTGTTTTGCAATTTCAGATGATGAACAAAGCAAATTGGAAGGTTCTGGTTCTGGTTTAGATAGCTACCTGCCTGAACTTGCCAAGGTAATATCATCTGCTTCTTCTGCTCTTTGTAGATTGGTATTGAAATATTTCTCATTTCCTGAGTCTGCCCAGGACAGAATCTGTTGAAATGATCAACAGTTACATTGTAGTAAATCATTAAAAAGGTGTTGTGCTTTCTGTTTTCTGAGCTGAATATGAAGTAAGGTTAAATACTGACCTGAGTCAAATTTTAGTCTGTTTTCCGTAATGTGCCTTATAAATTATTCTTTTTATTATTCCTTGTCCCTGTCCCTCCATAATATTTAATACCAAATCACAAGTATTGAAGAAATAACAAAAATGCATGGATAAAGGTTCCTGTGTTTTGTTTTTTAAAGATTTTATTCATTTATTTATTTTAGAGAGTGTGGGGAGGGCGTGGGGAGGGGCAGGGGGAGAGGATCTCAAGCAGACTCTGTGCTGAGCAAGGAACCTGATGTCGGGCTCAGTCTCATGATGCTGAGATGATGACCTGAGCCAAATCAAGAGTCAGACACTTAACCAACTAAGCCACCCAGGTTCCCCTATTTATTTATTATATATATAGAGAGAAAGTAGGGAGGGGTGGGGAGGCAGAGGGTGAGGGGGAGTCTGTTTTTCTCAAGTAGACTCCGCACTGAGCAAGGAGCCTGACGCCGGGCTTGATCCCACGACTCTGAGATCATGGTCTGAGCTGAAACTAAGAGTCGGACGCTTAACCGACTGAGCCACCCCAAAGGTTCCCGTGTTAACATGGTACTCAACTGGGTTCACACATGTGCTCCCCTTTTTCAAGTCAGTAGACACACTTCCAAAGAGGATGGTCTGTGGCAGTCTTGCCACTAAACCAAAGAGGAGTTGCCTGAGTTTGAGTTTTATAAATTGCTCCTGGGTCACTCTGAATGAAAAAAAAAAAAGTTATATCTGTTTTTAATAATTTTGAGAAATGTAAAAGTGACCGAAAAGCACAAAGAAGATCAAAACAACCGTCTGTATTCCCACGACCCAGATTCAACGCTGTTACTCTATTGTCCTTTTAGCTTTCATATTTTTTAAAGAAATAAAACACCAGTTGTGGTTGAAGTTGTTTTTAAACACCATTCTTTCTCCCCCGCGACTTCAACTGTTGACAGCCACTATTATGAGTTTTCTGGGATTACTTCTGTTTTATTGCTTTATCTTTACTAATGTTACCTATCATAATGATATATATGGTTGTTTTTCATGTGTTTAAAAATGTCATATGAATGCTAACATATGATTCTGCACATGCTTTCTAATTCAGCCTTGTGTTTGAGATCCATCGAAACTGGTTATAGACTAGTTCATCCCTTTTCTTGTGCCATGTAAGCATTTCATTTTAGCTGTTCTCTTCCAGTTTTTTCTATTACGAACAATGCTACAATGAATATCCTTGTATTTGTCTCCTGATACGCATCTATGAATGATTCTCTTTTAAGTGAGAGAAATATCTTTGTTTTCTCTGGCCATTTATATTCTTGCTCTGTTACTGCCATTCTATTCTTTTTCTTTGCGACTACAGTGTAACAGAGACCCTACACACCCACATCTTAAACACTGTAATAGAAAACATGGTTTATCTATATACGATTATAAATAGACTCGCATTCAGCATTGACCTTTACTTTAAGACAACATGGCTATTCTAAAATATAAAATCTCCCTCCCTGGCTAGGACTTGAGAGTATTGTTTTTCTTTGAGACTTGACTGTTACCGCAGTATCTTTTTAGCACCTGCCTATTAAAGCTAATTTTAGCGCCACCATTGTAACCTCCTACTCAGCTGGGAAGGGTTTTGGCCTGTGTGTGTGTGTTTTTGTGCTGTGAGCTTAAGTGTGTCATATTTTGCATGGAGATTTGCTTTTTTGTTTCTGGATATTTGGGGGCTCATAATTTCTCAAAGTGTTTGAACTTGTTTTATGAAGCAGCCCACATATGCACTGCAATCCAGAATTCGAGAAGTAACTTCCTGCACTTACTGGTTGAACACAGCGGACAGCTAGGAGAAGACTAATGTTGATTAAAAATCTATACTTTTCTTTTCCCCGTGAAGACATACAGGAGTTGTGCCCTCCTTTCTTCTCTCACTGCCTCCCTGGGCCTGGTCAGCATAATAATTCAGTATTTCTCAGTCCTAGGACCTAGGAAAGTTTTTAAAGTATATATGAGAGAATATAGAGATAACATACCTACATATGTATTTGGGGCTATTTTCAGACTGTGCATAACCATAAAACAGAATCAGTTGGTTAAATCAGTTTAATTGGTTTCAGCTCCTGTCTCTTTATTTCGTTTTCTTCTTCTTTTTTATTGAAGTAGAACTTACAAGGAGTACTAGTAGTATCGCTCAGTGGATTTCACATTTTTGCACCTGCATAACCACCACCCAGACCCACACATAGCACATTTCTGGCACCTCAGCCGACGGTCTTGCCCACCTGTCCCAGCTGCTACCCCATTGCTTTCACCTCTGTCACTGTGGATTAGTTGTGACTGTTCTAGTTCTTATTAGTGGATTGTACAGTACGCGTCAGGCTTCTTTAGCTCAACATTATGTGCGCCGGATATTTTAAAAATACGAATGGAATAGAACTGAATTTAAAACATTAACTACGCTGCCCTCAATAATGACAGGTACTATTAAAAATATTTTTTTTTATCAAGTAATCTCTGTGCCCAGTGGGGCCTCAGATGCATAACCCCAAGATCAAGGGTCAAATGCTCTACCAGCTAAGCAGCCAGGGAGCCCAAAGATAGATAAGATTTTTTTAAGTGTACATATGTGGTATGTGTATATGTATTGGGTTGTGATATAAACGTATTTCTCACTGTGGTCATGGTCAAATCCCGAAAAAAGAAGTATTATAAGGGGCTTCACTGTTGTTATTTTCCCCTTAGCTCTTAAGTGTTTTAAAAAAATACTTTTATTTAAGAAGGTAGATAAAGGGCAGCAACTAACTTTTCAAAGGGAGAAATTAAAAGAATAAAGACACTGAGGACATGCCATCACGCAGTCCACATGCTGCTGTCCCACTCGTGATGCTCGTGTGCGTGTGGTAGTGGTGTTGGGGGGCAACTGGGGGAGCCCCGGCCTGACTGTGCTGGGCTCTCAGCCCTTCACATCCCAGGGCCCCCAGCATAGGGATGATTGTAGCCTAGTTTATAACCCTCTCCAGTGTTTCAGGGTGGGGGCCGTTTGTGCCTGTTAAGGAAGCAGGGAGTTGGCTAATAACGGGTCCTCTTGATCTTAGGAAGAACCGTTCCATAGTTGCAGAATCTGAAGTTACATAGAGGGGGAAGGGAGGGGAAGGAGAGCCTGTGTGCACACCTGTGCAAGAGAGGGCAGTTTAATCAGGGGATGAAGAGGCAAAGAGGTCAGCACTGGGAATGGAGGGGTGGGGAAGGGTCCAGCGGGAGATGAGAAATAAGCTGCGGAGAAAGGACTCGAGCCGTGGAGGCAGGCAGGGCGTGTTGGCGGTGGGAGTGAATGGCGGCGGCCTCTCTGCCCAGCTCTTCTTTCTGCTTCATTCATCCTGTTGCCCCAGCTTTTGTCTTCCACGGTGACCCAGACAGAACAAACAGGATATGAGTGACAGGAAGTTGTTTTAGTACAAAAATAACTGAGGTCTCATTTTGGAATATAATGGAGGGGCCCTTGACATATGGCAAGGACGATATGGGCTTAGGTTTTGAGAATATGTTGTGTATTCTTGGCCCTTATGTGGCTTGTACATTTGGTACTGAACATCTTTATTGTTTTCTTATTGAAGACACAGTGTATCTGCCCTGAAACCTGTTCTTTTCCTCCTATTGTCTGATATGGAACCAAATACATGTTTGTTGTAAATGTAGCAGCATTTGTAGTATCAGAGCATGTAGTCTTTTTTTTTTTTTTTAAAGGTTTTATTTATTCATCTGACAGAGAACAAGCAGGGGTACTGGCAGGCAGAGGGAGAAGGAGAAGCAGGCTCCTGCTGAGCAAGGAGCTCGGAACCCTGGGATTGTGACCTGGGCCGAAGGCAGCTGCTTAACCAACTGAGCCACCCAGGCACACCTCAGAGCACATAGTCTTATCAACATTTTTATTAAATACACAAACTGTAAAGTTAGCTAATTGGTTTCTTCCCTATAAAGTCAAGGGTAATATAATCATGTTGTAAACCCAGTGGCTACTTACCTAGTAATTTCTTTCTGTGGTTATCTTTATCTTTATATCTTTATACCTGTCTTCGGCACGTATATATCACCTCCTAAGGAAAGTAGGAAGAAAACCCTCGTGCTCCCACTGTCTATTTTCCTTCACAGCTTTTCTCTTTTTGTGCTGTTTGCTGCTCAGAGAACAGCAACTCACCTTACCTTGGCCTCCCCATGTGGCTCTGAAAGAAAAGCGCTGTTTACTGTTAATGCAAAATTGCTCGTGTTCAGTTAGCTGATAACTTCTTTTTAGTGAGTGAACTTCTTTTTCGAGGTCAGTCGTCCACAGCTGAACACAGGATGGAGTCCTCGTTCTCCACCTTCATAGTCTCGCTGAGGTTGCGTGAGGGTGAGGCAGCCAGCCAGTTTCGCAGATATCTTCTCTGACTTTTTCAAGCCACGTCTGGAATAGGCGCTTCCTTCCCTGTATCCTAATCCAGGCAACGATGTCATTGTATTATGACACAAAGCTGTTGGCTGGGGTTGTGCTTGTGAGGTCAGTAGGCATTCCATCTCTTGGGCCTCCTTATTCCTTTTTTTTTTCTTTCTAATTTTTTAAAAAGTTTATTTAGAGAGAGAGAGAGAGAGAAAGAGCAAGTGCAGTTGGAGGGGAGGGCCGGAGGGAGAGAATCTCCAAGCCGGTTCTGTACTGAGCGTGCAGCCCGACATGGGGCTCCATCTCACAACCCTGAGACCATGACCTGAGCTGAAACCAAGGGTCAGATGCTTAACTGACTGAGCCACCCAGGCACCCAGGGCCTCCTTATTCTAGATGCTTTATTATTGCTTTGTGAGGCAGAGGAAGAGGTAATGGCCGTGGGGAGTTAGATATCTTGGGAAGTAGTAGAAACAAATCCTGACAGCTCTTTAAATATAGATTCTGGCCTCCCAGGAATTTGCTAAGTCTTCTTGTTCCAACCCATTCTGTTTAACTGAACCAACAGTTAACACAGTGTTTTTCTGATAACTCCTCTTCAAAATAAGATGCTACTGGCCATGGTCATTGGGTTTTAATTGTTTTGTTTGCTCAGAGATAAATTTAAGACAGAGTATGCAAGCCTACAGCAGTCCTTCTGGAAACCCCTTGAATGCATGGTCCATAATTGCTGCTGCTGCTGCTTTTTAAAAAAGATTTTATTTATGTATTTATTTATTTGAGAGAAAAGAAGAGAGAGGTGTGAGTGAGGGCAGGGAGCAGAGGGAGAGGGATAAGCAGACTCCATGCTGAGTATGGAGTCTGACAAGGGGCTCGATCTCATGATCCTGAGATCATGACCTGAGCTGAGATCAAGAGTTGGACGCTTAACCAACTAAGCCACCCAGGTGCCCCCATAACTGCTTCTTAGACAAGGAAGAAAACATTGTCAGGGTGGGCTGTTAGTGGTTAAACTTAGGGTTCACAGGAGTGAGGGGAATAGCCTTTGTTTTAGATGAGTCATTCTCTTTGACTTCTGAGCAAGTACCAGTTTTCACAGAAAACGGCTCTGTCGTTGTCCATTTTCTTCATGTTTTCCTTTCTTCTGAACCCATAGTAATTAGATGGGTTTTGAGCAGGACAGCAGCAATAGGGTCTGGGGAAAAGCCAGCCCCATTCTTCCTACCTCCACAGCATGGACTGACCACGGATTATTTTAAGAGCAGAGCTGGTTTCTGTCACTTCAAGAAGCGCTGAACAAGTAGACTGTGGGATAATGTTTTTTTATGGCTCCATTTTGTGGGCCCTTAGATTGTGAAAGTACTCATTACAGGAGTTTATTTTATTATCTTTACTAAAATTTAAGTAAAAATAAAGATGTTTGCTATGATAAGTAAAAATATCCAGAGTTGTATAGAGTTACTCTTTCCCTTCATGGTCCATCGCCACATCCTGGAGAACACGAGTGTTACTAATCTGTAGTAATTCCTGTTGCATCAAACTGATTGCTCATGGAAATACACACACATATATGGTGGTTTTAGTTTTTTTTTTTTTAAATATGCTCATGGTATATACGTTACTCTGAAACTTGTTCTGTCACTTAAAAATCTTGTAAAGATGCCCCTTGGGGGCCATAAAGGTCCAGTTTACTCACTGTTCATAGCTGTATAATATTCTAAATGTGGATATTTTGAACTTTATTTACCTCCTTCATATTCATGAACATTTTGGGTTATTTTCCTTTTTAAGCCTCTATAAACAGTACATAATAAACAACATGACACATTTTTTTAAAAGAATTTACGTGTTTATTTGAGAGAGAGAGCATGAGCAGGGGGCAGGGTTAGGGGAGGGAGACCAGCAGATTCCCCACTGAGCAGTGAGCCTGACAAGGGACTCCATCCCAGGACCCTGAGATCATGACCTAAGCTGAAGTCAGACACTTAAGCGACTGAGCCGGCCAGGCTCCCCACAACATGGCATTTCATAAGCTTAAATATTTGTTTTCTTATTTCAATAGGGATGGTCCATGAAATGGGATCTCTAGGTCAGAGGTCATTGTGTTTTTAATGCTTTAAATATTGTCAGGTTGCTTCCCAGAATGTTATAACAGTTCACATTCCCATTTTTCTAGGTCCTCCCCAGGAGAGTGAAAATGGTATTTCACTGCTTTCATTTGTGTTTTGCTGCTTAATAGTGAGATTTTTAAATTTTCAGATGTTTGTGTTTCTTCCTCTCTGACTTGCCTGTTCATATACTTTATCTATTCTTTTTCCTTGTCTAATAGTTGAAGAATCTGCGTTGACGCCACACAGACTCAGAAGTCAGGCTTCCATTTGTTGTGTTGAATTTATTTATTTTTTTTTTTTTTGCTCATACAACAAAAATTTATTGTCCCACAGTTCTGGAAGCTAGAAGTACAGGATCAAGTTGTGGCTGTTTGTCCCTCTCAGATTTGTCCCTGTCAAATCTGTCAAAGATAAAAGATCTTCTTGTGATTTGCAGGCAGTATTGGGTGTTTTATTGGCTTGTAGATCTCTTCCTCCACCTTTTTTTAAAAATTGTTTTAAATTGTGTTGAATTCTTTTTTTTTTAATTTAAGATTTTATTTCTTTATTTGACAGACAGAGATCACAAGTAGGCAGAAAGGCAGGCAGAGAGAGAGGAGTGGAAGCAAGCTCCCTGCCGAGCAGAGAGCCCAATGCGGGGCTCGATCCCAGGACCCTGGGATCATGACCTGAGCTGGAGGCAGAGGCCTTAACCCACTGAGCCACCCAGGTGCCCGTATTGTGTTGAATTCTTGAGCAAAGTATTTATCCCTTGTGGCTCAGTTTCTCCTTTTCTTTTTTCTTTTTTTTTAAAGATTTTATTTATTTATTTGACAGAGATCACAAGTAGGCAGAGAGGCAGGCAGAGAAAGAGGGGGAAGCAGGCTCCCCTGAGCAGAGAGCCTGATGCGGGGCTCGATCCCAGGACCCTGAGACCACGACCGGAGCCAAAGGCAGAGGCTCAACCCACTGAGCCACCCAGGCACCCCATCAGTGTCTCCTTTTCTAAACAAGGATCATGCTAGGACCCACCCCCCAAGGTTGTACAAGTTCTACATGTGCATTTGGGATAATGTTAGCATGGAGATACTGGCTCTTGTCAATACATATTTGCTTTTTATCATTGTGACCCTTCCAGATAATTGTTATTCCCTGGCTCTGGGGCAAAGCCCTGCCTTTCCTGAGCCACATTTTCTTTCTGCCTATGTTTTACTTGGTAATTCCTTCAAACACTTATTTATCAGGCATCCCCTCTGTTTAATGCATTTGTTGTAAGCCTTGGGAGGAATGGGAGGAACTTTTAAGGAGCTTTGAGTTTGCTTTTAATCAGTGACGTAGTGGAGCTGTCAATGTATCTAAGGTAGATGATAGGCTTTTAGGTCATTTCTACTTCTGACGTTGTCCCTTCTTTTCCATTAAATGGCTTCTCTAGTGAAGAATCTGTCCCTTGGATATTATTGGCAACATCGGGATGCTTTGAGTCTATTTTGGCTAGGTTTTTTTTTTTTTTCCTTTTAATATGTCTGCATCCCTGGTTGTCCTCTATTGTACGGACCTCATAGCAGTCATCTGTGTTGTGTTCATTTCTGATCTTGGATACAGTCAGCTTGCGACAACAAGTGTCTTTGAGAAGCCCTCTAGGAACTGTATCTGCGTTAAGAATCCATCGCTCTGTTGCAGTGTCTGAGATCACAGGATCTGCCTTTGTTGAAGACTCGGCAGGAATTCAGAAGTAGAATGCGTGACTGGTGGTGGTGGCTTGCAGCACCTAGTACTGACGTTTTTGGTAGGAAACATCATGGGTTGTATACAAAGTAGAGCAAATTCTTTGGGTTCAGCTAAGTATATTCTGCATGCACATGTTCGGCTCTTTTGATGTGAAAAGTTAGGAGCAGTGATTGGCAAGATGGAGTCAAAAAGTTGTCCTGTCCTGTGTGTGGAGAGAGCCTGCATCAGCTCATATTGAACGATCTGTGGGAATGTAGGAATGCTCACCTCTAGAAGCCTTAAAGCTCCCGCTGAGAAGATCAAGATAAACTTTGCTGTGCGAAGAGACTCTATCCGTCATCTTATTCAACATTTTTACTTAGAAATGGAAGTGGAGTTCAGAGAGGCTAAGCGGCTTGCTCACGTTCACGTAGCTAGGTGACAAGTGAGCTAGAACTAGGACACAGTTTCTTAGTTGGTATTCTGGTGGTCCTTTCATTTTGCCAGACAGAGACAGCTGGTTTTCAGATCTGGTCGTGGTAGAGTTTGGGTCATTGCTGAGAACCAACCTCTTGTGATAGCTTCATGACTGAGAATTTTAGGAAGCTGCTCAGTTTCTCATGAGCTGAGATCCAGCAACATAATTAATAGATGAAGTTCAGCCACCGGCAGAGAGTTCAGGACACCCTCCCCACTGTGGCTGTCACTGCCCCATCACATGCTGAGATGTGGGTTGATCTGTGGGGATAGGACAGGTAGGTGAGGGCATCCTATTCCAAATCTGTGCACTTAACCATGGAAATTGAGGGTAATAGGAACAGGATACAGATTTAGAGGCACCGAGCGTGAAAAATAATGTGGTTGGCAATGACTTCCATCTTGTGAATGTCTTCGAAACGACTTTCTGTTCCCAAATTCCACTTCTCCAGCTCCCATCTCTGCGTTCCTTTGTGCCACTTCCTCTGTGCCTTCTCTTCTCGCCATCCCTTCAGTGTCGGGGCCCTGGGGCTTCTGTCTGCAAACCCCTTCATATTCTCCCCCAGGGAATCTCAGCCACTCTCGAGGCTTCTCTGTCCCCACTTCTAGACTGATGTTCTCTGAGTCTGTAATTTTAGCCTTCCTCCCTGCCTCGTGCTTATGTGCCATTTCTCTGTCCACAGGCATTTCCGTGCTCTGTCACCTCCACAAACTCCTTCCTCTGACTTACCGATCTCAGTTAATGGCTACCCACGTGAGGACTAGGCTTTGTTATAGGTGGGCTCTGCTGTGGGATGTGGGGAGGCAGCTGTGATAAAGAGCCCGTGTGGGCCTCTTGGCCTTAACCCTTATACCCCATTGCCTCAGTCCTGCCCAAGGGGTTCTTTTAAAATGCAGAATTTGGTTATTTTATTCCTTTGCTTAAAAATAGTGCATTTGGATTTTCTGGTTTCTGAAGAAGATCTACAGTCCCTAACCTACAAATCCCAGATTCATTTCTCTTTACTTTTCCCATCATGCCCCAGCATTCAGTCATAATAAACGACTTAACCATTGCTCAGGGGGGACTGTAGCTTTGTCCTGTAGGACCTCCTCCCACAACTCCCTTCTTTCCTGCCAGATGTTCTTGGATTTCAAGGTGGGCCTTCTGGAAACTCTTCCCTCACTGCCATCCCCTGGGCCAGGTTAGCACTCACTGTGCCTTACGCTATCTCTGCCATTCTTATCGCCTGTTTATAATCTGTCTTCTTCGCTAGTATTCCTTGGGGATAGGTGCTGTGTTGCATTCATGTTTGTGTCCCTAGTGCCTGACACATAAGAGGGTCTCAGTAAGTCTTTATTGAATGGATCAGCAGTGCCCCCTCCTGCCTGCCGGAGACACCGATGGCAGTCATTCAAGATCTGCCAGTTTCTCTATCCCACCATTCAAAACATACTCCCTTCCCTTCTGGGCTTATACCTTAGTCTTCAGTGGACCCCAAATTCTTTCTGCTGTCTGGGCTCATATCCATTCTTTGTCTATTTGTGCTGTGCAGCCTTTTCATTCAGCCCCAAATGCTCATGTTTTCCTACTTTTTGGGCTTCAAAGCCACCCCTTTATTCAGGGACTATCCCCTCTTCCGTTGCTTTATGAAGCCTTTCTTGTTAGTAATGCTTAATTATTCTCTTCTGCTTTCTTTGATTGTTTTTGACCCTCTAGGATCAGGTCTTCTCATGTGCTGCCCACTTGATAGTCTGTCCCTATTCCCTGATGTGCCGTTGACTCTCCAGAATAGAGTGGAGTTGTCTGGTGGCCTCGCTCTTCCCGATGGGACAGATATGTTTGAACACCTCTGTAAGAAGAGGGTTTTTTAAAATGTGATTTTTATTTTTTGTTTCTCTTGTTGTCAGAGTACCAGAGAAGCAGAAATCAAACTGAAAAGTGAAAGCAGAGTTAAACTTTTTTACTTGGACCCAGATGCCCAGGTACGAACTATTTTTTAATGTTTACATTTGAAAACTAAGGGAAAGAAAATGTTTGACAGATGATATGTTTCATTTATTTGTGTGTTTGCTTGTTTGTTTACTTTGGATTTATAAGCAACGTAACAACAGTATAGAAAATTCAGGGGAAAAGGAAAAATAAAAAAGAACCATAATCTCACGACCATACCATGACAGCTGTGAGTGTTTCATATTTAGTAGATTGTTGAAAACTGAGCGATCTATCCAGGATGTCCTCGAGTCCACAAAGAACATATAATTTACCCCATAAAATGACCGTCAGAAAATAATAAGCATCATTGCAGATTCCCTGCAGGCAGTGGTGTTTCCTGACTCATCCAAGGCACATACGAGTCACATCTGTGCCCCCAAAAGTCCGAACCCGGCGTGGTAAGGACCTCCAGAGCTGCCCCAGGGCGTGACAGTTCTGCTGTATTTTCCCCCTTTCGTTTGCAATCTTCGTGTCTGGATTATTGAGCATGATGTTTTTCAAGGTCCATCCGTATTGTAGCGTGTGTCAGAATTTCCTTCCTTTTTAGGGCTGACTAATACTCCACAGTATGGGCAATATACCAGATTTTGTTTATTTATTTGTTGATGGACACCTAAGTTGTTCATAACCATAATTTCTAAGCTCTGTATAATAACCCGTTGAGTAGGCATACCATCATTTATCTGATCATTATTATAAGCTGTATAAACTTAACAAAACAGTGACACTGTTGTGATTAAATGAGTATATATATATATCTTTTCTATATTTTACAGCATTTCCTTAGGATGTGTTTATTAGGAGTTTTTTTTTAACGTGAGCATGATGTATTTTTGTACATTTTCTTTTAAAGAAGCTTGACTTCACATCATCTGAACCCGAAGTGAAGCCATTTGAAGAGAAGTTTGGGAAGAGAATTCTTGTCAAGTGCAATGATTTATCTTTCAATTTACAATGCTGTGTTGCAGAAAATGAAGAAGGACCCACCACAAATGTAATTTTCCCTTTTAAAAAATAATTTACAAAACTGTTGAGAGGTCACCAATGTGCCGATTGCAGTGCGGTCTGGACTGAAAATCCTAGTTCCTGATGGAGAAAGGCAGTGTTTAGGTCAGGATGACGGGGGTTGTTCAGCCTCAGGGACGGGATGTTTGTGACAAAAGATAGAGACGGAGACTTTCTCTTTGACAGTGATTTATAGCAACCCTTACAAATAGGTTGAATAATTTCTTCTTTGATAGCAATGCTCTTTTCCCCCGACAGTTGGAGCCATAGTGATGGTCTGGATGGTTTTGTTTCATTCAGGTAGAGCCCTTCTTTGTTACTCTGTCCCTGTTCGATATAAAATACAACCGAAAGATTTCTGCCGATTTCCACGTGGACCTGAACCATTTCTCCGTGAGGCAGATGCTGGCCCCGACGTGCCCGGCTGTGATGAACGGTGGCAGGCAGAGCTCGCCTACCCTTCAGGACATCCTTCATGAAGCCTCCATGCAGTATCCGAAGCAGGTGGGGGACACGCGCCCAGTAGTGGTCCTGCCACAACTTACCTCGCACGTGCTGTGTGAATGCGTGACGAGACTCTGCAGTGCACAGCTGGGTCGAACAAGACTGTGGAGTTTATTGACTGCATACGTGATTAGCTGAGAGGACAAGAAATGGCATTTGACTTGTCATTTCTTTTTTTCTAAACTTTCTGCTAGTTGCTCCCCACCGCCATATTGCCTTTTTTTTTTTTAATTTTTTTTTATGGGAGGGAGCACAAGAAGGGGAGCAGCAGGCCTCCTCTCGCAGCAGGGGGCCTAATGCAGGGCTCCGTCCCAGGACCCCGGGATCATGACCTGAGCCCAAGACAGACACTTCACCAACCAAGCCCCTTAGGCGTCCTGCCAAATCTCCTCTTTGGTCGGACAATGACCTAGTGACAAGCACCGGGTGCCCCTGAGAGGCTGTACTGTGTCCGCACTCTTTGCTGCTTTAGCAGGTTTACCGTTCAGGGGCTTTGTTTAACGTGGCTGTGACTTTGACCCACTAAAGAAAATCGTTTGTTCCCTAGGGGATATTCTCAGTCACCTGTCCTCACCCTGACATATTCCTCGTGGCTAGAATTGAGAAAGTGCTCCAGGGCAGCATCACACACGGTGCCGAGCCGTACATGAAAAGTTCAGACTCTTCCAAGGTACGACTGACTTTCACGCTTTGTGACCATGAAGAGCAATTAGAAAAAAGGTCTGTCTGTCAAAACGGAAATGCTTAAAGAAATCAGAGTTAGGCCATACTTATATTGTGGAAGATGTACACTACTTACATAGATTTACTGTTCCACTTAACCTGGTATGTCCAGTTTTCAGTGAAAAGTAGTCCCGTATGTATATAAAATGCTTCAGTTGCCCAGACATCCTAAAATAATTGCCAAAGCTGTTGATGTGTCTCTTGGATTCTGGAATTCCCTTTGGGTCCGTTTATGCTGAAATGTACACTGAGGCTGCAGATGGGAAGGGTCTGGCGCAGGTGGTCTGGCCAGTAAGGTCAGTGCTTCAGTCCCCTGTATGGTCCCATGGGACAGGTTATGGTGGCAGAGGTGGTGTGACTCCCATAGAAGAGGGAAGGGAAACATGCGAGATGTGTTTTTCCTTTCTTTGGTGTATGCTTCTTAGTTGGGGAGTGCCTCGCTGTGGACATACGCAGACTTGAATCTCAGAGGTTATCTAGTCCCAGATCTCCTTTCAGGCATCAGAAAACTGGGGTTTACCAAGGTTTAGTTACATGCTCAGTGTCCCACAGCTCTTGTGACCAAAGGCCCTTGCCTGTCACCTTCTAGCACATTGAGCTACCTGGTAGAGTGAGCGTTTGAGTGCCGTCTGTGCTGGTCTGACAGTAATTTTTACAAGTGGTCCGTCTGAGAGATGACCCTGCTCTGTTGACAAGGACTGGTCCACAGCAGGAGGGGACACTCCCCTGGCTCTGCAGGACAAAGCTTCAGAGCTTCCCCTCTTCCTGTCTGTGGCCCCCCACACAGCACAGGGATGTCCCTAGGATGGAGGGCGGTTGTTGAAGAGCAGGTTCTAGGAGTCAGAGACCTGGGTGCTGAGTGCTAACTCAAAGCCTGGCTGCTTTGGAGAAGTTGTGTCACCTCTCTGGGCTCTGGTGACCCATCTGTACTTGAAGGATGATACTGCTCCCCGCCCAGGTCCCTCTCAGGAACGGTTCTGGGACTGCGCAGATAACATATGAGACATCGCTGGCGAGGCTGCAGATCAATGACACGTGCTGGACACCATTATCACTTGTCACCCTCAGGGAAAGCCCAGCTTCCCAGGTGCACTGCTTCCAACAGTATGCCTTTCTGGCTGATGAACGCTGAGTAAAGTTTAGTCCCTGGAAAGAAGCTATTTTATTTTTTAAATCAAGTTTGTAAAACCTTGCATGAGAAGCTCTTTTAGCTCCTGTATTTTTTTTTTATTATGTTATGTTAGTCACCATACAGTACATCATTAATTTTTGATGTCTTGTTCCATGATTCAGTGTTTGCGTAGAACACCCAGCGCTCCATGCAATACGTGCCCTCCTTGATACCCACCACCGGGCTCACCCATCCCCTCACCCCCATACCTTCTGAAACCCTCAGTTTGTTTCCCGGAGTCCACGGTCTCTCGTGGTTCGTCTCCCCCTCTGACATCCCCCATTTCATTTTTCCCTTCCTTCCCCTAATGTCCTCCATGCTGTGTTTTGGTTAATAACCAGTGAAGGCCCAAGTAAGGTCTACGCCCCGTGTATGTAACTCATTTCCAGGGCCTACATGCGCCATCTTTGCTCTTCTGCCTGCCACGTGCACAGTTTGAAATTTGGCAGCTCATGCTGCTGCAGAATCACATTTCCCTTTGGGCTAAACTTTATGCTCTACTCCACGCTTCCCAGTGTCCATTGAGCATCTGTGCAAGTCTGCTCTTCCTTCTTTACTTATGAAACGGAAAGCTCAGCCATGTGTGCATTATTCTACGCATTCACACCTCCGAAGTATTAAGGCAGAGATTAACATTTTATATCAGAATAGATTTTATATCCATTTTATATCTATTTTATATCAGCCATTTTCTATCAGAGTAAAAGTTTTGGCAGAGATATTACTGAGGGATGACTTTCTAATGTGTATCAAAATTACTTCTTCCTGTTTTCCAAGATGGTCTGGAACATCATTTAGATTAAATTTTGTCTTGGAGGAGGAAACTTTTATGGAAAGTCTCCGTAGGTGTCCGCCATGAATAGATTAAAAAAGAAGAAGGAAGAAAAAGAAAGAAAGAAAGGAGGAGAGGGAGGGAGGGAAGGAAAGGAAAGGAGGGAGGGAGGAAGAAAACCCTAGAGGGCAGAAATGAGTTTTTCAGTCTTTTGCATACCTTATGTTCCATTTGCACCCCCAGTAAGTCTGTGAACTCAGACCCTGTTCTCTGCAGGGAACAGTGAAACTTGTTTGAAGCCTATGTTTTAGCTTTGAATTTTATGCAAATATTACATTTTACTTCACAACGTAGTCCGTATTATTAGGACCTAAAAATGATAGTTCCTATCCGAAAATGTTTGAGTAAAATTACCCCCCTGGGAAGGTAGGCCGTTTTACCTATGGCTGTGTACCCCAGATGCCCACAAGAACATGCCCAGCTGGAAGAAGGGGAGGAGCTGGGTGAGCTACGGGCATGTTTCAATCAAGACACGTTTCTAATTCACTCGTGAGGGCGGTGATTCCCACCACACAGTTGTGGTGGAATCATGATGTCTGGTAATTGGAAGGGGTAATGAAAAGTATTATGGCTCAGGCCCTTCTGTCTTGCGGTGGGGAAAGTGGAGCCCAGAGGTTTAATGGCCTGGAGTCCCACAGCGGGTTTCAGTTTGACTTCAAGACAAACCGCTCTTTTCTCCTTCTCATCTAGAAGATGAGCACTCCTCAGAGCTGGTGCACACAGATCCCGGGGGTCTGCTCAGAATGCAGGTTCTGACCTGGCAGGTCTGCGGTGGGGCCCGAGACTCTGCGTTCCTGGCAAGCTCCCCGGTGATGCCGAGGCTGCAGCTCCGCAGTGCACACCTTGGTTCACAGGCTCTAGATCTCGACTCCCACGACTACTTTGACTGTGGTGTGCATCAAAGGCCCTCGAACGTGCCACTGTGACCGAGTCAGACTTGGCGTCGGTGGCCGTGCAGTGTCCAAGACGAGCAGACTTAGGGGAAGGTCATGTGCTTGAGCAGCAGGGGTGGCGTTGATTCGTTGGCCTGCCACGCATACGTCTTAGGCCAGAGCGAATCTGCTTCACCGTGCACCGTAGAGTTAATAAGTCAGCCCACAACAAATGGAAATTGATCCTTACGAAGTGAAAATAGCAGTAATTTATACTTAGAAACTGAGACTCTAGCAACGAAAAACTCTGGCCTTACTTAAGTCAGCACCTGTAATGTCTTATATAATGAGTATCTGTCCCCCCAAATTGTGGGAATTTGCGCAGGCCGGTGCACATTAGGAGCTATGCACACTTAGTTTTATCATTGGAGCTCTCATTTCAACTTTAGTTAACGTGGTATATTTTTGTGTGAATACCAAGTATTAGCAATTGTTAATAACCCAGTGGACTTATAAGTAGTCATAAGTTCTTCATAAAGAACTGTGAAAGCCTATGAAATGGTATGCTTGTGGCCCATAAAAACATTTTAGAAAAGACATAACATTTTAGAAACAGTCCTCATTCTTTGAAAATCACTGCTAACGACTGCTTTAAACAGAATGCTCTGTACCTCGTATAAATCGAGCCATATTCATTAGCCGTAGCTGTGCTTTTCCAAGCATCTGGTACTCTGATAAGAGCTTGTTTAATGAACATGGGGTGATGGCTCTTTAGACCACAGTCCTGGCAGTGGGATGCAGCATCTCATGGCTTGATTCTGATGTCTTCAAGGTTGCTCAGAAAGTGCTGAAGAATGCCAAGCAGGCATGCCAAAGACTAGGACAGTACAGAATGCCATTTGCGTGGGCAGCAAGGTAAGGACGACATCTTCTATACGTTTGATATAGATACGGATATATGAAGAGAGGTATATAGGTAGATAGGTCTATTTTGTTTATTGCCCAGAGACGAAGAGGACTTAAATGTGTAAAATTGAAAAATAAGAAAACCCCCTCCCTACCTGAATAATCCCTTAGTGGAGTCGCAGAGAGGGAAGGTGCTGGCTGGAGGAGAGCTGTGTGGGGACCGGCATCCTGGGCTCCCTCCACATGTCTTGAGCTCAGCTTGGGCAGCAGCCCGGGCAGGGGGGAGGGAGTGGGCTGTTGTGTGTGGGGGGGGGGCGGTGGGGGAGGGGGTCCCTGCAGATCATCCTTAATAGTGAGCTCTGCTTCTGAAGCATTTCACTGTGTATGTTGTTTCCTAAGCATGAGCCATATGCTGGAAATGTTTTCTATGTAAATTGAGTTAGTTGTGTTCATCCTCATTAATGTCTTCCATGTTTTTAGATAATGAAATTTCTGTTAGCTACATACAGCCAATGGAATAATAATTGGTCTTCACGGGGAAACCAAAGATACGTTGTGGATCTCTTTTGGTCTTTTGGAAACTCACTTTAGAAATGTTGTTTGGCTATTTCAGGACGTTGTTTAAGGATGCATCTGGAAACCTTGACAAAAATGCCAGATTCTCTGCTCTTTACAGGCAAGATAGCAATAAGCTCTCCAATGATGACATGCTCAAGTTACTGGCAGACTTCCGGAAGTGAGTCTCAAAGCCTTTCTTGTTATTTGCACACCTGAGAGACAGAAGGTGTTTGGTGGGGAGGGGGCATGGGCTCCGCTTGAACGTCATAGGGCCTGTTGGGGTAGCGTGGAACTTTACCTCGTGTCCTTGGGAAGGAAGAAGAGATTTAAAATTGAAGGGTATCCTGGTTAATTTGAATTCTTCAAATGATGTTTTTGGTGGTGCTGTGGAGGGTGTCGTGAGCCTTCGGAGGAAGGAGACAGTGGAGGGACCTCTGGCAAGAGATGGGAAAGGACTCGGCAAAGCTAGGACAAGTGGCAGTGGGAGAAGGGGACTAATTGGGGTCACATCAGGGGACCCACCGTTCCTCTGTCTGGGGTTCCTGATTGGGTGAAGGGTGGAAGGAGAGAGCAGTGGATAGGTAGCGGTCTCAGATAAATAACCCCCAGGTTTCCGATTTGCACAACAGAGCGACTCAGGTACCATTACCTGAGTGGGCGATGGAAGGGAAGGATAGTGCTTCCTGATTACAAGCATCGTTTCAATGCTTTACCTACACCCATGAGCGAATGAGTTTCCTAGAGCTGCCAAAACAAACTGCCACAGATTGGGTGGCTTAAACCCACGAAATGTCTTCCCTCGCAGTTCTGGAGGCTAGAACTCCAAAACCAAGACATTGGCAGGGCCGCACTTGCTCCAAAATCTGTGGGGGGAGGATCCTTCCTTGGTTCCTTCAGCTGCGATGACCCCAGGCATTCCTCGGCTTGTGACGGCATCCGTCTAGTGACTGCCTCAGGCTTCCCGTGGCCGCCTTCCTGTGTGTTTCTGGTGCGGTGTCCTTCTTCTAAAGGAACGTGTCATGCTGGATTAGGGCCAACCCCAGCGACTTCATCTTCTCTTGATTACATCTGGAAAGACCCTGCATCCATAGGTACCAGGGGTTAGGGCTTTGGCAGATGTGTTTGGGGATGCCGTTCAGCCCACAGCAAGGTAGAGAAGAGAGGCCAAGCAGTGGCTGGGGCAGCCCGGCTGAGAATCTTCTATCACTGCGCTGTTTGGTGTTCCGTCATAATGGGTTCACTTTGAAACTTACAAAACTGATTTCCTTTGCTAGGGACATAAAAACTTCAGACGTTTTCTGGGAAAATTCTACGAATGAGAAAGAACTGAGGGTATTAAAAAATAATGAAATGAAAAGAATGGCCAAGAGCCAGCCTCTAGTTATTCTGTACCATAGGACCTTTACGGTCTTAGTTTTTAATTTGGGGGGAAAAACCCCACATGTCAAAGTAAAAATGTCACTCTGTTTAGAACTCAGGACTGGCTGTTAGAAGTTCATTTTTGCCTATTCTTACTTCTCTTCCTTCTGATTTTTCAAAACTCTAAATAGAGTCATAATTAGCATCTCTTAAAAATGATTACTTACTAATAGTGAGTGTTATATGCAACATGTCATCACACGGTAATTATTGTCACGTTTCTCCCTTGCTTGTAGAATAAAAAGTCATTTTACTTTGTTTCATTTTTTGAAAACTCCAGTCACCTTTAGTTAAATAGGTTACAGTTTTCTTGCACTGGACTATCATGCAGTTCTTAATAATCACGACATTGGTCCAAATGTAATCACTTAGGAAGGTGTACACACTATATTGTTAAGGAAGTGAAAGTGTATCTATGTGACCTCATTTTTGAGAAGAAAATATTTTATATATTTCTTTTTGTGTCTAAATGAAGAAATGGGTAGGCAAATAGCTAGCCAGATGGAAAGAGAGGGATATACACCAAAATGGTGGTCATGGTTGTCTTTGAGGGATGGCTGTGTAGGTGGCTTTTCTCTTCTACCTTATGGCTTTCCGTGATTTTATGTGGACTTTTTTTTTTTTAACTTTTATTTTCATATTCTGACAAACAAACAATGAAGTTCTTTATCTGTGATGGAGGTTAGAAGCCCTATCAGAAGTTACGTCCTACACTGACTAGCTTGAGACAGCCCTGGCCGGTGGTGGTGCTTTGGTGGTAGTCCCAGCTCACAGTTCTGGTCCTCAGTGGAGGCCGAGGGGTAGGACCCTATGGGGTCTTTAATGAAAGAATAATCTGAGCCAAGAGGCCATGGCCAGGCAGCAAACAGCACAGGCCTTCCCTGGTTCAGAGCCCAGCAGTGTTCTCCCTGGCACTCCGGGCCTTCACGGGCATGCTCATGAGGAAGGATCTTGTGGGAGGAGCATGGCCAGGGAGAGACTCAGAAACTGGCAAATAGGGGTGTGATGCTATCAGCATCAGAAGGTGCAGCTATCATAGGGGAGGGGTGGCTTTGTCTTTCCTTCACAGCAAGAATCCGGAGAAATGCCTATGTCCACTCCCTCTGCTTTCCACAGTGGAATTAGGGAACCGGAGGTTTCCTTTTTCTTTTTCCTCCTTTTTTTTTTTTTTTAACCTTAGCATTTTTCCTTTCCTATTTATTTATTTATTTTTACAAAGAATAATCCTGTGTCACTGGCCTGGGCACTAGCTTGGGTGCAAAGCTATTGTTTCTGTTCCCATGATTGTCTCAAAGTGTCATTTAATAATGGATGGGAAAAATTTTCTCAAGCTGCCCCAGTCTTTGAAAACAGCTGCCAAATCTCGTAAGCCACTTCTCCCTTCCCCACCCAGTAATTACCAAGGGCTGTGTTCCAAGATCTAGTAAGAAAACAATTCTGTCAGATAAATGGTATTGCTGACATATATGCTTCCAGAAATATTTGTCTAAGAAGAAACACTTGGTATTTTATAATTGACTTGCTCATGGTGGTGCCTTTTCTAACTTCTGCAGGAAATCTGAAGACATGAAGGTAAAGTATAAAAATAGAACGTTCCCTTTTAAATGTAAACCTTTTTTTTTTTTTTTTTTTCTGGTGCGAAAAGGTGTTTTTATTAAAGCACAGAGACAGGGCTGTGGGCAAGAAGAGCTGCCTAAGTATAAACCTTTGTTAATGCTACCATATTGGGTAGTTTAGTTAATAATGTTATTAGGGTTTGTGCATGAGACTTCGTATATGTACTCATCTGTACCTTTGTGTGCTTCGTGTCCAAATTTAACATTCTTACCTCCATTTCCCTCTGGTTACACTGTGCTCAAGCCAGGTGGTGCTACTTGTCTTTCTCTTAAGCGACTGGGTACTTTCACCCCACCACTCTCTGCCTCTCCCTGCATCATGTTCTCTTCCACCTGGGCTCTCCGAGGGACCCCTACTCCTCTTTCGGGGTCCAGTCTGTAACTCAGGTCCATGTTGGGGGACCTGGGGCAGGTCATATGCCTTCTCAGCTTGAATCTTCTCTTCTTTTTAAGGGGGAACCCTCATAGCCCTTATAATCCTACAGCTATGGGGGGAATAAAGGAAAACGGATGGCAGGGTGATTTCCCTCACCGAGAAGACTCATCTCGACCCTTTCCTTCTCAATACAGTAGACACTGGCCTTCCCGTGGAGGTCTGCCCACACTGGATGGAAGTGCTTCTTAGCATGTCTTGTTGAAGATGGGAATCATCATACCGTGTTTGTGTTCTGTCTGTGGTGCTCAGTTGAGCATGTGTTGTACCACCGTAAGCACTTGGTAAATGGTTATTGAACTATCTCATAGACATCAGTTCAGTGATTTTGTTTCAACAAAAACATCTCAAATTTCTTTCAATTGCATATACATTTTTTTAAGTGACTCCAGAGCTTTTAGGGACTACAGGAGACCCAAGCACGCCTGTATTGCCGGTCCGTCACTTTAATGGGTCAGGACAGACAGTAGAGAAGGGGGAACTGGGCAGCGGAAACACAGAGGTGAGGACTCCCAGCCTGTTGGCATGGGATGACTGCTGGTTTGTAATACCCTCCCTGCCTCTGGGGATTGTCAAGCAGTTGTATGGGCAATGGGAAGAGAAAAAACCTTTTCCTAAGAGCAAAAGTGAGCCTCATTCCGAAGTTCATATGTATGCAAAAGTAGTTCCCAAATTCCAGATACCCTACATGTGTCTACTGTATACATTTTTTAAATGAAGTTTTAGGATGGGTTTTCATGCTCAAGTATTTTAAATTTTGTGTGGAATATATATACTTTACAGATTTAAACAAAACCTAATCCCAGTCATAAGAGAATCCGCTTTGTTAACACACACACACCCACACACCCACCACCACCACTTTGCAAATGCATATAAAAAAGGCAGTAGAATTTCTGTTGTTTGTAGGTTTTGATGTCTGATAAGCCAAGTTCAGTAAAACCCTTAAACTTCTGAAGTAAGTTGAACATTATATTTAAAAAACTAAGCTTCCACAAAGCCCATGTGCCGTGTGGTGTAGAACTAAGCTCAGATCTGTGCTTTCTTGGAAATGCATGGACATAATGCCTCTGTGGAACTAGCAGCCAGAAGCAGAAGCTCTCGGCAGAGGGGAGAAACCAAATGGGGAATAAGTATAGTCAGACAGAGAAGGAAATAACACATTATACAGAGAGTTCCAGCAAAGATTGTTGAATTGAAATTTGTTGCTTAGCAGTCCAGTTATCAGAAGTTCATATGAGGATGATGTCAGAGGGATAGAAAGAGTGGTGAAGAAGGGACCGACCCATTTATGGGCGGAAGTAACTGGGAAGGGGTGAGAAAGACGATGTCCCTGAAATCTCATATTTGGAATATTCTTTGTAATATTAACAGAGTACTTGTGACTCGAGGACACAGGTACAACTTCATTGGTATCTCTGAGATTTGTGGGACGCCGTGTTTTGTGGTACGCGGGCAGCGTTGAGTTGTTCGGAGGAAGAGGTGGAGCAAGGCGGTACGTGTCAGGAAAATGTAATGCTGCACAGAAACCCGTGGGTCTCGGGGTTGGTGTCCCTTGAGGAGCTTTGTGTGAAGCTGAGAGGCGCTCTGGCAGTGTATCATCTGGGGAGCATGGCAGTGGGTGGGAGGCCAGCGACAGCTCCCAGGAAGTGGATGGTCAAAGGCACAGTCTTCCTGCGAGTAGCAAAGAATATTGTGTTTTTGAAAAAATCACACAGTGGGCACAGGGACAAGCTGTAGGGGTGATGCTGGGCTATCCCTGGACATCTTTTGGTCAGAAATTGTTTTAGCTGAAGGCGGAATGTGTGGAAGATTGTTGACTTGCCTTCCTGATCGTCATCACTCTCAGGATTTCAAGGAATTGCTCATTTAAACTCAGATATAAACAAAAGACAAGTGGAAAGGAGAGAAACGCTAGGAGAAAGTGATTTTGGAAGTTGGAGCTGGCAGTGGGCAAAGATGAATGGGCTCAGCATGGTCTGTGGCCATAAGGACAAGAATTTACAACTGTGGGGGGCGCCTGGATGGTGCAGTCAGTTAAGCATTCAGCTCTTGGTTTGGGCTCCGGTCATGACCTCAGGGCTGTGAGATCGAGCCCTGCATCAGGCTCTGTACTCAGCAAAGAGTCTGCTTGAGATTCTCTCTCCCTCTCTCTCTGCCCCTCTTCTCATGTGCATGCTCTCTGCTCTCTAAGATAAATAAATCATAAAAAAAAAGAAAGAAAAGAATTTAGGACTGTTAGGAAGTCCTGGTGCAGGTGAACAATATCCCAGGATAGATAAGACACATTACCTGTGAGGCTGCTTACCGGTAACAGGAGCTAGGATAGGAACTTTTCAAAAATAGGAAAACGAAATGCAGAATCTGTAGGCCAGTGGGCTTTGATGTTTTCTGGCAGCATTTTAAAAGACATTATTAAACAGGTGGCTTACAAAGAACCACGAGGCAGCATTCTGTTTTCTAGGAATAAGCCATGTCATGTCGAACTAGTCATCCTAACCACATTTCTGCTTTTCTCTTTCTAATTGGTTTGCTGAACTGGTACCACAGAGGAATGCAAAGCCTCTGACAAGTACGTATTATGCTAACGTCCTGGGAACGAGTCAGAGAAGCATAGCATGCATGAGTGGACAGTTCAACTGCTAGAGTAGTCGGATGCCAGGACGAGTGATGAGTGGGCTAGGGGTGAGCTTCTAGAGGCTTGAGAAGGAACCTGTTCTTGGCCGTATTCTGTGCAGTGTCATCCTCAGTGAATTTTTTGAGAATATAACATGCTGATGAAATGCCTTCGCGACATCGAGCTATTAGGAATACCTAATACATGAAATGTTAGAATCTGGACTTAGGAGGGTTTGATCAACTAGAAATGGCTCAAATGGAAAAAAGTACGATTTCCTCAAGGCAAAAAATCAAATCCTGTTCTGAGTTCCAAAAACATAATTGTATGAATACAGGATGGAGAAAGATAGCATGATAGTAAAGCATATGGAAAAAGATTTAGGGATTTTAGGTAATTTAAATGTAATGTACATCACCAGGGTGGTGTGACTACCACAAAATAATAGTATTTGGCTACATGAGTAGAAGCATGTATTGTTCAAAACCAGAGAGCTGCTCAGTCCCCACCTGGTCAGACCTTCCTAGGCCTGCTGTATGCAGTTTGGGCACCTTGATATAAATGGAACATTCTTCTAGGGGGAAATGGCATTGGAGGAAGGCCCAAAAGAGCTGGACGTCAGCAAGGTGTGGTTGCTGTTCGTGGATGGTTAAATGGTGTTAACACAGTGAAGTGTAACCAGGTCCCTTGGAGAGGGGAAGTGTCAGAGAGGCAAAGTGAGGAAGAGCAGCCTGGGTGTCAAAATGGCTGTGTTAAAGTCTTCTTCGGCTAGGAAGGGTTGATGCGGTAGCAGTTCTTGTCAGGAGCGTCACAGAGAGCTTTCTGGGACTAGACTGTTAGACCAGATACAAACACCAGCCATTTCCCTGTGCGCCTACTTTGTGTCCAGCGTTTCACTAGACACAGGAGCCTAAGACGGCTTCTAGCTCTGTATTTTCGCAACTTGAGCCAAGAATGGGGGTGAGGATGGGGTGGTTCCCAAAGACGGCAGCTATCTTATCTTGCCCATATTCTTACCTAGATATGTGCAGCCTAACATGGGAGCCACTGGCCACAGGGGACTACTGAACACGAGAAATACAGCAGCTCCAAACCGAGATGAGCTATGAGTATAAAACATCTGGATTCAGAGAATTAGAATAATGTCTTATACTGATTATCTATTGAAATAGTAACACTTGGAATAAATTGGGTCACATAAAATATATTCTTTTTTAAAAATTTTATTTATTTATTTTTAAATTTTTAAAATTTCTTTTCAGTGTACCAGAATTCATTGTTTTTCTTAATACTAATTTTACCTGTTTCTTTTTACCTTTTAAGATGTGGCTTCTAGAAGGTTTAAAAGTACTTTTGTGGCTCACGTTATATTTCTCTGGGAAGTGCTGCCCTGGGATTTAGGTTTTAGAGCTAACCTAACATATAAACATGTGGTTTTTCTCTTCTTTTGCTCCTAGACCTGAGAAGATGGCGAAGCTCCCAGTGATTTTGGGCAATCTAGACATTACGATTGATAATGTTTCCTCAGACTTTCCTAGTAAGTGTAAGTTCTCTGTAACAACCAGAGAAAATGTTGCTTGACTTTTACTTCAATTTGTTTGTTTTTAATTTTCCAGATTATGTCAATTCATCGTATATCCCCATGAAGCAATTTGAAACCTGTGGTAAAACTCCAGTGACATTTGAAGTAGAGGAGTTTGTGCCCTGCATACCCAAACACACTCAGCCTTACACCATCTACAACAATCACCTTTATGTTTATCCGAAGTACTTGAAATATGACAGTCAAAAGTCTTTCGCCAAGGTGAGTGCAAAGGTCGAGGTTTCCGTTTTTGGTATCAGACTCTCCCGGGTTTTGGCTTCTTGTGTTCTCTTATAAATACATATTCTGGCTTTTTGTTTCATTTTCTTTTTCCTTTTTTCTTCAAATATTGCTGCAGGCCAGAAATATTGCTATTTGCATTGAATTCAAAGATTCAGATGATGAAGACTCTCAGCCTCTGAAGGTTTGTTTTTTTATGTATGTTTGCATTTTTCCATTTTAAAAATGGACCTGTGTGGTATTGCACAACTAAAGGAATTTAGCACATTACAACCAACAGACACAAAAATATTGTGACTTCACAATATTTAACCACACTGGCTGAACTTTACAGACTGTGGAGTAATTGCGTTCTTGCTCCTCATTGACTGTTTCTGTTTATATACTCTTTAGGGATGAAGGTTTCTTATGTATGTTCAGTTCAGTAAACATATCATGTCTTACTATGAGCCAGGCTTTGTGTGGGTGCTAAGAATTGTATGAATAAGATTGGTAACAGAAATAATAATAAAAATAGATCGATATTTATTATTATAGTATAGTGATAATAATAGTAATAAATCATTGGTGATGTTTACTGAATGCTTATTACAGTGCAGTCTCTGAGCTTAGAGCCTTATAGGTATTAAACTCTTTTAATTCTCCTAACAGTATTTTTTAGATGAGACTAATGCACAGAATTTAAATAAGTTGCTTTTGGCGATCCATTAGTGGAACCACTGTGCAAACCCAGGTAGTCTGGCTCCACATTCTTTACTATAACTATGTGGAAATGACTTTCCAAGAAGGGAAAGAGACAAAGATGCAAAGAAGAATATAATAATAGTTTTTGCCCTCAAGAAATTCACGGCTTAGTGGGAAAGGTAGTCATGGAGAAAAAGCTCCTGGCACATAGAAATGGTTTGTTGTCCAAATTGAATAATTAGTACAGAAAGTGCTGAGGGGACACAGAGGAAGGAGTTAATCGTTTCTTGATGGACACATGGGAGTTCGTTGCCCGCGGAGGGGATGGTCATTCAGACAGAGGGATTGTAGGAGTTCGGGTGTGGAGGTGTGAAAGGGACCTGTGGGCAAGGCACTGCAAGGACAGGTGTGTGTGCTGGGGGGGAGGTGGTACTGGCGGATGGACTGGATGGAGGGTGGGTTGGACCCAGGAGAAAGGGGGCTGAAGGCTCTGGAGTCTCCTAGGTGGAAGAAATCCACGACACGCCAGAGTTTAATTTCTGACTCTGTTGATTAAATACTGGTGTCTTTCTTCACTAACTCTTACTTTAGTGCATTTATGGCAGACCTGGTGGGCCTGTGTTCACAAGAAGTGCTTTTGCTGCGGTTTTACACCATCACCAAAACCCCGAATTTTATGATGAGGTAAGCCAGGAGGTTTTCAAGGGAAAACCCAGTTAATCAGTCTTAAGAAAAACTCTAAATTCTTTGCTTAGTAAAGTAAGAAATAAGAGAAAGTGCATACTATACTGGAATTACAGTGCTAGAACTAAAGATTGGAGCATTTATTTTACATCATTTTTTCCAATTGCAAATGTAACATTATTCCAGAAACTTGGAAAATGCAGATAATAGAAAAGAAAAAGTCATAATCTCTGCTTTGTTACTACCACAATTAATATTCTGACGTATTTTCTTACAGATTCATACTTAAGTGTGGTTATGTTTGTCGGACCTGAGACTCTTTCTTTCTCATTATTGGGTTTCTTTATGTAGAATGATAGGGTAGCTCATTAAAACTACCCTATGAATCTTTCTTTGAAATGTTCTATCCTGGTTTTTCATTGTGCTGTTGCTGTGTTAAGCTAATGTAGTGGTTGATGTCGTGGTTTCCAGTTCTTTCCTGTTTCTGGTTGGTGAATGTCTTGGTCTACTCGGGCTACTGTAACGAAATACAACAGACTGGGTGCATGGTAAACAGCGGACGTTTGCGCTCATGGTCCTGGAGGCTGAAGTTGTAGGTCAGGGTGCGAGCATGGCCGGGCGAGGGCCATCTCCCTCCCGGTCACAGACTTCTCAACTGGTGGGCAGTCGGGGGGTGGATCCTCTGTTGGATCTCATGTAAGAGCATTCATCTCATTCATGGCCTAATCACCCCAAAGACCCCACCTCCAAATACCATCACCTTGGTGGGGGGTTAGGATTTCAACATATGAATTCGGGGATGGGGACCCACACATTCAGCCCATAACAGTGTATTATGGATCCATTTCTTTAGCACTTTTTCTGTTCTCTCACTTTAACTGCAAATGTTAGTATCAGTTCAGAGATCAAACGGACGCTTGTGCTTTGGGTGCCATGTGTGGCTGCTTTCATCGAGAATTTTTGTTTTAAGATATTAAAAAGGTGGTTATTTTGTCTTCCTTGCAGATTAAAATAGAACTGCCCACCCAGCTGCACGAAAAGCACCACTTGCTGTTCACATTCTTCCATGTCAGCTGTGATAATTCAAGTAAAGGGAGCACAAAGAAGAGGGATGTTGTCGAAACACAAGGTTTGGGATTTCATCATTACCTTGATCGTTCATAACTTATGTATTAGGTTCTCAAGTTTTATTTTGATTCTGAGCCCTCATCCTCTTGAGGAATTTTTATTTATTTATTTTTTTAAAGATTGTATTAATTTGAGAGACAGAGGGGAGAGCGTGAGTCAGGGGAGGGGCAGGAGGAGGGACAAGCAGGCTCCCCACTGAGCACAGAGCCCAGTGCAGGACTCCACCCCAAGACACGTAGATCTTGACCTGAGCAGATGTCAGACGCTTACTGAGTCACCCAGAGGCGCCCCTTTGTGGAGTTTTTGATGAAGTTTGTGAAGGTAGCGTATGTAAATATTTTTTTAAAAGATCATTTTAGAATTGTAATCCTAAAGAGGCCAAAGTACATTGTAGACAGCGTTCTACAGAGACTAGTTCAGGGCCTTAAAGATCCGGCAGATGAGTAGCACTGACTTTCCTTCGTACGTTTTCAAATACCTACAGTAAAGTTTTTTGTGCTTTGTTTCAACAGTTGGATATTCCTGGCTTCCCCTCCTGAAGGATGGAAGGGTGGTAACAAGTGAACAGCAGGTTCCCGTCTCAGCCAATCTCCCGTCTGGCTACCTTGGCTACCAGGAGCTTGGGATGGGCCGGGTATAGGACTTTAAGATTCATTTATCCCACTACTTTCAGAAAACATGAAAAATCAACTAAAGCAAGAGTAACACGAAAAAGCACACAATATTTTTGCTGGTCCCAACATTTTGGTTTTAGTTATTCTTTTTCAAGTAAACATAGGCCAGTGGAAGGCAGTGCTCCTGACAGCACAATTTAGAATTACGGTTTTGGGCACTGTAGAAGCCCTGAACTAGCAGCATCTCAGCGGGGCAATGGAGATGTGGAGACGCTGGATGACGTAGGAGTTTTTCACTGCAAACTAGCCATGCTCAAACAGGGATGTGTTCTTAGAGTCACGCAGAGTATTAGGAATTGTCTTCTAGCTTAGAGGATTGTCTTCCAGCTTAGAGGAAGTCAGGGTAGCCCGTTCTGATACATTTTCTGATTCAGAAAGCCTTGATTTTCTTAGATTTCTCTAATTGGTTAGTTGATTTTGCATTTTTTTAAGCCACCTGAAGTTTTATAGACTTCAGTTTTATAAAAAGCTTTGGTAAGTTTTCATTTCATTTTAAATGGCTTTTAATGTTTCTCTGCATTTAAGTAGTGCCAAATTTGGGTCCATGTTATGGACAAATCATCAAAGTATTCCCAAATCAGGGGAAATCATATAAACATTTGGTTAAAATTGCTAGTCTGAACAAGAAAAAAATGGAAGTTTCAGAAATCGAAATAAGCACACATAGATGATTGGCCCTTTACCCATGTTAGGACTTCTGCTGTCCTATTTGCTGGATGCAGCATCTTCTGCCATCCTTTTCACGGTCCTGAGCTCTGGGTTGGCTGAGTGATTGGTGAAATAGGATTCTTTCCCTCTCAAATGGACAGTAATTCCACAGCCACAACTAAGCAGACGATAACTTGGAAAATCCAGGAAGGAGAGCCCTGTCCTTGGGGGAAGAAAGTGGGCGGAAATGAGTACCACTTGCATCCCTGCAGTTAGCCAGCCGTAACTCTTGAGTCACTGATGCTGTTTGGGCCTGTGACTCCTCTTCAGCCCTGTCCGTGAACATGGTGTTTGAAGCCAAGGTCGCTGATCTGTTGGGATGGTTTTTTTTTTCCCCTTCCCTATCTTTTCAGCATTATGGTCCAGAAATTAAATGGGTAGATGGAAGCAAGCCACTGCTGAAAGTTTCAACTCATCTGGTTTCCACAGTGTATACTCAGGTACGGGTTATGCCAGTAGCATTGGCAGTGATGGCTGAATGAATGAGTTTGCACTATTTTTTGGTAAAACCAAATCCTAATTGATAATGTCATAATGGATATATTTTTACTCTAGAGGTCCTTCATCGAGGAAAGTGCATTATAAGGTGCTCTTATGTACTGATATAAATGAATAATATAAGTAACATTTCTCAACAGTTTTCTTTTTTTGTTGGAGGATCTTTGAAATCTTTTTTAAAATTTATTTTTATTTTTATTTCTTTGATATTTTCATTTTTATATGATCAGTTTCATAGTTTAAATAAAACATGCATGCTGCAAGAAGCAGATACTCCTGTTTCCACAGCATTATGCTAACAGGCTTGCTTTCTTTCTCTTCTTTTTTTTCCCCCCCAGGATCAGCATTTACATAATTTTTTCCAGTACTGCCAGAAAACTGAATCTGGAGCCCAAGCCTTAGGGAGTGAACTTGTAAAATACCTTAAGGTATCAGGTCGCTTTCTTAGTAATCCCTTCTTAATGAGTTTGGGGTAGGTTGGGTTTTCTTTTTGGTGGCGAATATTGTTCTTAACCACTTGAGAACCTTGGAAGGATGCTCTCAGCTAGATATTCTCACATTGATAGTCTGTGTGGTTTTACATGGCGGCAAGAAGTGGACTCAGAAATAGGACAACTCCAGAACACTGTATGTTAACTCTACTGGAATTAAAATAAAAAACTTAATTTAAAAAAAAAAAAGAAGAAGAGAAAGCAAAGAAATAGGACAACTCCTGCCTTCATCCTCATCCCACATATACTGTTTTTAGGCCCAACCCAAAACACGTTGTTCTCTGCATAGAAAATCACTCACTAGCACAGGCTATCAGTTCAGTGCTCCCCGGTGCAGAGCACAGTAACAGGCACATAAGAAGCAGTGGCTTCAGTCCCACTGTTAAGTAATTTCTAGTTCACTGTAGGAGATAAGGTAACCTTGGAGAATGTGTGGTAGGTGGGGAAGCCCCCCCCAAAAAAATACCCAACCAGAAGAACTGAAAGAATGCACATACCCGGCCCCAGTGTTGTGCAGGGGTCGGGGGCTCCCAGCATCATGGAACAGCTAGAGCGAGGTACAGCTTATCTAGGGGAGCTTTATCCAGAATGTGGTTCCATGGGAATATTTTTTTAAAAGGAGAGTAGCTAAAAGAGTGTCCTAGGCATGAGGACGAAACCTAAGAAATGTGAGAAATGGGGGTGCCTGGGTGGCTCAGTTGGTTAAGCGGCCAGCTCTTGATTTCAGGTCAGGTCACAATCTCGGGGCCCTGGGATTGGGCCCTACATCAGCCCCCATGCTCAGCGGGGAGTGGGCTTGAGATGCTCCCTCTCCCTCTGCCCCTCCCCCCGCACGCTTGCGCTCTCTCTCAAATAAATAAATCTTTAAAAAAAAAAATGTGAGAAATGGAATAGGAGTTTGTTTGACTTCAGCAAGGAACGTGGAATGAAGAGTTCTGAAATCACGGCTTGGCCAAGTTTCTTTTCAAGTATCTCACAGAGAGCCTTAGGAGTTTAAGAAGAATCTTTGAATTAGTTTTCTGTTGCTGCTATAACAAATTACCACAAACTCGGGGGCTCCAAACAACATGAATTTATTTTCTTACACTTCCATAGGTCCGAAGTCTGACACAGGCCTCACTGGGCTCAAATCAAGGTGTTTTTAACATGGCTGAGTTCCTTTCTGGAAACTCTGGGAGTGAATCTGTTTCCTTGTCCTTTCCCAGCTTCTGAAGGTTGCCCTCATTTCATAGCTAGTGACCTCTTCCTCCATCTCAAAGCCAACAGCATTCCATCTCTGACCATTCTTTCCTTTGGCACGTCTCCCCAGGCTCTCCCCTTCTGCCTCCCTCTTCTGACTTTAAGGACCCTTGTGATAACATTGGGTCCACCTGAATAATCCAGGACAGTCCCCCTACCTTAAGGCCAGCCTTCATTCCCTTTTGCCATGTAACATATTCACAGGTTCTAGGATTAGGATGTGGACATCTTTTTCCCCTGTTCTGCCCGCCACTGCCTTCCACTGTTTAGATAGACTTCTTCAGTCCTTGTTTGGAACTGATTGCAAATTGCTTGGGGTTAGGCTCTTTTAAAAAAAAAAAAGTTTTTTCCTTTATTTGAGAGAAAGAGCGAGTGAGCGTGTGCAGGGTTGGTCTCTTAAGGTCACACAAGGGCCATTGCATGTCCGCAGAGCCTGCATGCGATGGAAGGTCACGTGATGATCGCCTTCTTGCCCACCATCCTAAACCAGCTGTTCCGCGTCCTCACCAGAGCCACCCAGGAGGAAGTCGCCGTCAACGTGACACGGTAAGAGGCGGGTAGGCAGATGCCTCCTTCCCTTTCAGTCTGTCCACATCTGGAGCACGGTCATACATATCTGGGATGCTAGTATGTGTTGACCATTATATTTAAGAAATTTCTTTTGATCCCATGTGTAGGGACCCCCATCTAATTCCTTGTATCCTTGTTGCCTGTGGTGCCAGTAGCATCATCATTGTTCTGCAGCTACTGTGTAATAATGAAATGTTCTCATTCCCACATTACTATTCATTGCTTTGTTCATTTCTGTGGTGTGTAGGGTCATTATTCATGTGGTTGCCCAGTGCCATGAGGAAGGATTGGAGAGCCACTTGAGGTCATATGTTAAGGTATGTAAAATAAACGGTCCCAGTCATGTAAATCTGTGGCTCTCCAATTTTCCTTCTAAGGACTCACTTTTTTAAAAAATCTAGTTATTTTGGGATGAAACTTAATACCTCTGCTTTCTCTTCTATACCTGTAGCCAGTGCCTTATACCTGAACGAGAGGAAATCCAAAGAGAGGCAGCCATTCATTTTTTACTTAATTTTGTTTTTCAACGTATTTCTTATAATGGGTTTTGCAAATAATAATGACATGAAATTTTAAAGAAGACTTTTAAGTCGCTCTTGGTAGGCCTTTGGTACAGCCCTGTTATTTTCATTTTTCTTTTTCACAACTAAAATTTGCAGTAGAACTGTTTCTCCTGAGACAAGAAGGTTAGCACTGGCCACGATAAATTAGAGAACTATGTGGGACAGCAAAAGATGTCACTAGGAGGAATATCAACGGGTTCTTCATTTATGTAACACTATTCCATAGACAGAGTGGCGGTTACCATTGTGAAAATTATACACGTGGTGTTTAGTCTTAGACACCTCTGTAAATTATAGCTATGAATCAAGTCACCCAGTGTCAGGTGACACATTCCTTGAAGTCCTTGGGAGGTGGAGTTGTAGGCTGGAGGACCACTGACCTGAGCCAGGTGGTTCCCGTATTGTGATGGGCTCCCTGAAAGTATCCTGGGCTCCTCTTTGTGTCCCCCTTCTCCCCTTCTGTTTCTACACTTTCCTCTCCCACCTTGCACTTGTACCTCAGTCCCTCACCGCCATCCCTTGGAGCCTCTCCTGCTTTCAGCCCATCCTAGGTAAATGGGACATTAAAATATCTTTCCCTTTTCTTCAAAGTATGCTTACAAGGCTGAGCCGTACATTGCCTCCGAATACAAGACAGTGCACGAAGAGCTGACAAAAGCCATGACTACGATTCTCAAGCCTTCTGCTGACTTCCTCACCAGCAACAAACTACTCAAGGTATGTCGTGGGGCTGAGCTGTGCAGCTTTCCGGCATGGAAATCGGTGGGAGAAAATCTGAATGCCGTAGCCCGATCCGCTCACCCTTCTGTGTGCGTATACAGACAGCCACCACCTCCAGAAAAGGGGTAAAGAGTTAGTTCTTTGGGACCAACTTTGCTGCTTATACTTGTGCTTCCATCAGACCTGCAGAATATTACTGTATTTAAAATATCACAGGCTCTTAAGTTTTAAGAAGTCATCACATGTAAATGAGTGGAGGACACCAAGGTGGCGATTGTAAAAGCAGCATCGGCAGGGGAGGCTCAGTCAAGAGGAAAATCCCAGATGTAATCCAGCGGTGCCACTTGTTGGCTTGTGCCCTGCCGGGCGTGTGCGCCCAGCTTCTAAGTGGGAGACATTCACTTGTTGTGGGGCGTGCGAAAGCAGGAGAACAGCTGCCTTGCATGCACCTCTGGTCTGATGATATTTTGCCCAGTGGTCGAGCTCTGCTTTGGGGTCACCCCTATTTCATGCCTGTAACATTGTCAGCCTAAGAGAGTAAACATCTCACCTCTTGATTATTGTGTTTCTCACCTGGATCCTTTTTTTTATTCCTTTCAGTATTCATGGTTTTTCTTTGACGTTTTGATAAAATCCATGGCTCAGCATTTGATAGAGAACTCCAAAGTTAAGGTATGTTGCTTCCTATCAGGGCTGGGGTGGTGGCTCTTAGGGGAAAGTCTTTTCGGTACTTTGTCGCTCACATTCATGAATGCTTTCTGTTGACAGTTCCAGCACAGTTCTAGGTGCTTTCCAAGTACGAAAGCATTTTTTTCCAAGTACTAAAGCCACAGGACTGTCATAAAGTACTACCCCGCATTTTATAGAGGAAGAAACTGAGCCCAGAGCGAGTTCCTTGCCGAGGCCACGCTGCTTGTGAATGGAGGGGGCCGGGTGTTGAGAACAGTCTGGCTCCAAAGCCCACTGTCCCGAAGCATGTGTTACTAAGTCCAAAGAAAACTCTGTTTTCTCCTTTGTATAGCTTGGAAGTCTTCAAGTCTGTTGAAATGAGAGTAACAGTTTAAGCATTTAATTTAAATGTAATTACTGAGTCTTGAACATTGTAGACCTTTCTCAGGGCCTTAGACAAGAGTGTCTGATGTTACTTCACGTCCTCTGGAAGCAGTGAAGGGACTCTGAGATAGCTCCTTGCTGAGGGGCCTGGGTGTGTGTGACACTGTGGATCCCCATGCTGAAGGCATCCTAGGGATACCTGTAGCCTGTCCCTTCAGTCCTCTCTAGACCCATGCCTATCTGGGTGTAACTGGCTACTGCTGGCCGTCTGAGGCTCAGTGTAGATACATTTTTGTAAGATTCTAATGAGGCAAACACAGCGTTCAAGTGACAAAGTCCCTTTTGAGATATGCATACTCTTGGAGTTGCCATCATGACCCTGAATCTCTCTGCATTGCATTGTGCAGGGTCTTGAGTCTCGTGGAGAGCAGGAGGCCCGAGTGCAGGGAGCAGGTCACGTACCCAGCAGTCCTCCACAGTGAATCAAGGGAGGACAGGGGAGCCACGGGGAGAGAGGGTGAAGGTCCAGGCTCCCTGCACCGGGGATCAGACTCTGGGAGAAAGCCTTGGGAGGGTCTGCTGGGTTTTGTCGGGCAGAAGGTTAGAAGGTTGGCAGCTCAGAACTGAAAGCCACACTTCCTCTAGTCGAGCGGGTGCCTGACCAGGTGGTTTCCTTTTTCTTTTCTTTTTTTTCTGCTTTTAGTTCTTGTTTTAGTGCATAGGCAGATGCCAGATGGAGGTGGGCCCTGCTTTCCACAGAGTAACACGCCATCTAAATCATGCCCGAATAGCCTGCCAAGTGAGAAACCTAGCAGATTATCTGCTTGGCAGTATGCAGCTAAGTGTGCGGGCGCACGCACACACACACACACACACACACACACACACACACGTGCACACATGCAGGTCACTTGAATGTAGTACTTTCATGTTACAAATGTCATACACAAGATAGGCTGTGGGCTTGCCTTGGTTCGCTTAGGCTACCACAGCAAGTACCACCGCCTGTTTGGCCTTAACGATTGTGATTTATTTCCACATAATTCTGGAGGCTAGAAGTCTGAGATCAAGGTGTCTTTAGGGTTGGTTTCGAGGCCTCTCTTCTTGGCTTGTAGATGGCTGTCTTCTCCCCAGTTCTGTGCATTATCTTCCCTCCGTGCCTGTCTGTGTCCAAATCTTCTCCTCTTGTAAGGACACCAGTCTTGTTGGATTGAGGCTTACCTTCATGGTCTCGTTTTAACTTAATTAACTCTTTAAAGATTTTTCTCCAAATACATTCATATTCCGAGACTGTGGGTTAGGACTTCAACATACAAATTTAAGGAGACACAATTCAGTCCGTAACAAGGCCCCAATGGGTTTTTCATTGTTTTTGGCTCTAAATAAATGTAATCACTCCAGAAAGATTGGTGAATTGAATATATTTAAAAATGTAACTGTTTGTTCAGAAAGTATTCATGGAGAGCCTTTTATTTATATGCAGGCTCAAGGGTTACAAAATTAAGTGAGGCGTGGTTTGGCCCTCACAGAGTTTAGGTGGGAAAGTGCATGATTAGACCACAGGAGCAATGGTCAGAGGTAATGAACACTTTCGAAACACCCACAGAAGTCTAAGTGTCGGGCTCCTTGGTGGCTCAGTCAGTTAAGTGTCTACTTTCAGCTCCGGTCATGATCACAGGGTCCTGGGATCAAGTCCCCCATTAGGCTCTCTGCTCAGCTGGGAGTCTGCTTCTCCCTCTGCCTGCCACTCCCCTTACTTGTGCACTTGCTCTCTCTCTCAGTCTGCCAAAATAAATAAAATCTTAAAAAAAAAAAAAAAAAGAAAGAAAGTATAAGTATCAATAGCATCTCTTTCCGGGAATCATGATAGAAAATTTAAATAGAGTAATTTAACTGCTTGTGTTTTTTTCTCAAGATGCTAAATTAAACCATAGAAATTTAGGGATGGTAGGGACCTGAAAGCTCCCTTCTGGTCCAGCTCCGCCCCTATGCCACCGAGGTCGAGATGGGTACAGACCCGTGAGGTGCCCTGCCTGGGGTCACATAGCAGAGCAGAACCTCGAAGTCATGCTAGAGTCACAATCGGCTGCTCCCAGGTGATCCGCCCTTTTCAGCCTTATAACTTAACTCTCCAGCACTTCTGGGCCTTCTAACACTTTGTTTTTTGAACTTTTTAGAACAGACTGCTCAAATGCTACCCTGCACAACCTTTTCTGTACGTTAATTACATCTTGGTCCTGAAAGAATATTCAGAGAGTTTTTGGAAGTGGTTTATTTAAAAATTGTTATCCAGCATAAAAAGAAACACTCTAGCATCCAAATGGAGAAAACTTAGCCATAAGATAATTTACTATAAAAAGAGATTCAAAATACCTACTTACCACTTTGGAGAGTTTAACATTTCAGTTCTAGAGGGCTCCCCTCTGACTTCTTCCGTGTCACCCGACACCATGCCGTGCCTTCCCTGAATCACACATTACTTATCTTCTCACATATTTTGAAGGTTTTACTCATTTTACCTCATATCTTAGGAGTAATGAGTTTTACATGTTGGAGTTAGTTATTTTTAGGTCTGTCTTTATTTACATCTTAGGAAGTATATGTCCTCGTCCCTGATCCCAGGGTTCCGAATTGAGAGAACAAGTTCATATCAACCATTCCTGTGCCATTTGTGATTTCCAAAATCATGATCAAATTCCCTGAGAGTTTTTATACTTTGAGACTGAGGATTATTAGTACATGCAATGTGTTTATAATCCTGACCTTGATTTTTTTCCTCATTGGTGAGTCTTTCTTAAAATGCCATGGCCAGGCACATGTCTGTCTAGTAGGGGCACCTGGGCCACAGACTCATGTAAGAGCCAGATAATGCTTTTAGTGCAGCTGAAAGTGCCCTTTCCAAGAATTTTTAGCATAGACCAGCATTTGGAGGCCAGTTTATGTAGAGCTGAGGCCTTGGGTGAACACTCTTGCTGGTAATGGGGTCATTCCATCTACTGCATATTTATGTAGAAGGAGATGCCCCTGAAGCAGGTGCATGCTGGTAGGTCCGTTTCTAATGCTATACTCTTGAACATGGCCACATGTGTCCACCTCCCCATCACAACCAGTCAAACTACACTTTGTACCATTTGCCGAGGAAGACTGTAAATCACAGCATCCCTTTGAACTAGCATCTAAAATAAGCAATTTCCTTACTACTGCAGGTGGACCTGGAAGTTTGGATTGATTACATGTGACCGTGCCAGACCCAAGTGTTCCATAGGTGACATGTGCTTGGAATTTACAATAAGCAGTTTTCGAGGAAAATATAAAACCGACCTCATCAAGGCCTACTAAGGAGTTCCCAACTCTGAACCCCACTCAGCCTCTATGCTCAACACATTTTCGGTGTTCCTTTTCTATCACTTATATTTAGCAGCTATAATTTCAGCAGACTCTTCTGGAATTTCCTCTCCTCCCACCTTGAGTCAAGCCAAATTGCTAGCATTGCACAGGTGTACATCTCGCAAGCTAGAAAATGTGGCCTAGGATGGGATGAATATATAACCTTAGTTAGGTGTTTAGCTGTCAACCATTTCCTGACTTAATTGAGCAAGGAAAGAGTGTTCAAATGAAAAGTAGGGAAAGGATGGTATGGTTCATGTTTTAAACGGACTGCCCGTGCTTCCCCCCCTACTATAAATGTGTGATGGCAGAATGGGAGCATCCATACTTCTATCCCCGAGCACCTGTTTGGAACAGTCACAGGCAGTGCACAGAGCACGGAGAAGCGATGCAAATGGCATAGATGGTGCATCGCCAGCCCCGAAGCTGACGCCATCCTGGGTGGGAAGAAGACATTCAGCTGGGCACAGTTAGAGAACAGAGCAGAAGGGGTCTGTGTGAGCTTGGGGGGTCGAGGGGGAGGTTGGGAGGGAGCTTCCACATTTGGGGAGAAGACAATGAGCATGAAACAGGAGAAAGGGCTCATAACCTAGGTAAGGCCAGGAAAATAAAGTTTATTAGCTAATAGGCTTATTTATTGTATCTTAGGGAGCTGTAACATAGTCTCAGTGTCCTTTCCTTCGAGCTGGCGCGTCTGTACTCACCACCCTGGACAGCTGCCCATTATCCTGGATCATTTTCTTCCGATTCAGTGGATAGTAGTCTCCATAACAACATCTAATTATTGTGGTCATTATCACCTTTAGAGGCATCTTACCTCACTGTTTTGTTGCCAGATTAGGGCTCCGGACAACATGTTTGTCACTGCACAGAGAGCTTCATTTCAGTCTTCAAGGCACTGAGCTGACGTCTGATCACAGAGCAGCTTCGTTGCTCAGTTGGTGTGTTAATTATCCACTGTTCTTCATGACGTTTTCTTTCTTTCTAATAAAAACTTTTTACTATAGAATTTTTTAAATAAACATAAAAGGAAGGAGAAAAGTTTAATGAACCCCATGTTTGAAGCTCTGTCACTCACCTTCCGCAGTTACTGACATGCTGCCCTTGCGACTTCTTATGTCCACCATCACACTTTTTTTAGAGCATTTTAAAAGCAATCACCAAAGATTTTATCATTTCATCTGTAAAAACTTGAGCCTGTCCTCTCTAACAGATAAAGCCTTTGAAAGAGATGGAAGTACCGTACCATTATAACCCTCAACAAAGTCAGCGGCATTTCTTCATTATCATCGGACACCCTGTCTGTATTCGGTTTTCCCCAGCTGTTTCAGAAATGCTCTTTTACCATCGCCTGGTCCGAATCAGGACCTAAACACAGTCTGCACATTGCATGTGGTTTATGACTCTGAAGTTTCCTGGATTTTCAAACCGTTCCTTCTCCATTTGTTTGTTTTTTAATGCAGTGTATTTGTTGAAATGGGGGACCATTTGTCCTGCGGAATTTCCCACATCGTAACCTCACAGTGTTACGTGGCATGGTCCTCTGTCCCCCATGGTTCCCATAAACTTGTATGATGTCGAAGCTCAGTTTGATTTAGGTTTGGTTTGCTTTTGGGCAAGAATACTTCATAACTGGTACTATTGCATCACATCGGGAGTCTTAAAGTGTCTGGTTGTCCCACTTTTAGTTTTGATAATAGTGACTAATAGGTTAAGTGGTACCAACCCCAACCATCCACTTTTTATGGTTTAAGCAGCCATCAACTAATTCTGAAAGCGCCAGGTATTTCTGAAGAGACCTTTTTTCAGGGGTACCTAGCTTGGGTAGCAGGCAGGTATGCCTGGTGGTCTGAGGGGTGGCCTTACCTGGGGTCCAGGAAGTTGATCATCTGTTGAGGCTGACCCCTCAGGATATAGAGTTATGGGTTGCATATATAGGACAAAATCCCTTTGGCATTTCTAATTTCACAGTTCTGTTTTTGAAAGTGGGCAAACTTCAGGTACATTATTATTACTTGATCCTTCCTTCACTGGGTTCTTGATTTTGTAAGTTTGCAAAGATTGTTTTATTATTGGTTTGAGAATTGAGATTATTGTAAAGCTGACATTTCAGAATTCACAATAGGTTCTGGTATTTGATGCATGAAATAATGCATGTAGAAATCACTAGATTTCAGTTCTAGTTTTAGAAAATACTGTTTCTTTGATATTGGGATATGGGTTTGGCTATTGCAAAACAGACCAAAATAATGGTTTAAATAAGACAAAAGGTTCATTTCTCTCTTTTGGAAAATTATAAGCCAGTAGGTAGCTCTGAGAGTGGGGGGCTTGTTCCCCAGGGTCATTCGAGGACTCAAGCTCCTCTCCAGTTATCCAGCCCGGGTGTCACCCTCATCCACATGGTTGAAAAGCTGGTTCAGCACCCCCGTCCCACATTCCAGGCGGTGGTGAAGAAGACTAGGAAGGCAATCATCCCATGGACAGGGCTGGGAAAAGCACGGTCTTCCTCTTATAGCCCATTGGCCAGAACTCAGTCACATGCCCTTTCTCTGGCCTCAGGTTAGGCTGGGAAATGTAGTCTCTAGCTGGGCAACAGTGTGCACCTGTGAAACCTGGGGAAGGAAAATCAGTCGGTACTTAGTGAATCTCTCTAAGCTTCAGTATTCTCATTTGTAAAATGGGGGTGAAGATAGCTCCCTGTTGTGGCTGTTAGAATCACATGCATGAGTGGATAAATGTCATGGAGCATATAATTCAGACCGCTTCACGTTTCAGGAGTCAGTCATTCTTCTCATTTATTGGGTACATGGGTGGGGAAGCGAAGTGTCCAAGAGTAGAAAGAACACAGGCCTTAGACTCGGGGTGGATCTGGCTTTGAATCTTTGTTACTTGTTAGTTCTTGATTGAAGACACGTTTACCTGAGCTCTCCAACCCCTTGTGAAATGAGGATCAAACCTTATAAGAATTTAATGGAAAAGCACATAAAAACATGTACCAGTGCAGTGCCTGATGTGTGGAAGATACACCGTCCACGATAGCTAACTTTGAGATCTATATAATTTAGTAGGTAAGCATTCCTGATGGGGAGAAATTATTATATAAAGTTAATTTGACTGTTTCCTTTTTAAATATTTTATTTACTTATTTATTTGAGAGAGAGCAGAGGGAGGAACAGAGGGAGAGGGACAAGCAGACTCTCTGCAGAGCAGGGAGCCCAGTGCAGGGCTCGATCCCAGGACCCCAGGATCATGACCTGAGCTTAACCGATTGAGCCACCTGGGCGCCCCTGAAGAGGACTGTTTCTAAGCACTTTGAGCTAGTGACATACAGTCTCAGATCTTTTTACTTTCTGTTTGAATTCTTGAAGCTTAAACCTGAGCCACTGTTTTCTAAAGAGTTCTCTGAGAGGTACAGGCATTGAGGCCACCAGAAGTATCCAGTAAAAATGCAGCTCTGATGAGAATCTCTGGGGGAAGAGGGACATCTCCACATTCTTACAAGTACCTCTGAGAACATCTTTCTCGGGCTCAAGTTTGGAGTCTCAGGTCTAATGCACACCACTTACATCAGGTATCAGAATACTTGTACAGTATTTTGAGAGAAGAAAAAATCATTTCTCTTGTCTCATTTTAGATAAATAAGATTGGAGCTCTGGGTTTTTCAAAAATGGACTTCAGGGATGAAATTTCCCTCCCCACTCCCCAGAGGGTCACCACTTTAAAAATAACACAGGTTTGTTCTAAATTCTTTTTAGTTATTACGAAACCAGAGATTTCCCGCGTCCTATCATCATGCTGTGGAAACCGTTGTGAATATGCTGATGCCGCACATAACTCAGAAATTTCGAGATAATCCGGAGGCGTCTAAAAATGCAAATCACAGCCTTGCTGTGTTCATCAAGGTAGGGACCTCAGGGCACGGAGGGTGTAAGTCAAGTGGCGAAATGTTCATTGTAGCAGCGACTAGTATACAGTTGGTGCCCAGTCAATGCCAATAGTGCATCTTTACGCTATAGGATAAACTTATGAACAGTAAGTGCTGATTTCAACCCAACCTAAAAAAAAAAAAAAAAAGACTGGGGCCTAAATATTCCCCTTTGTGGCTTGTTTCTCTGCAGAGATGTTTCACCTTCATGGACAGGGGATTTGTCTTTAAGCAGATCAACAACTACATCAGCTGCTTTGCTCCTGGAGACCCGAAGGTAGCGTGTGTGTTGCACACTGGTTTTTGTCTTCCTGATTGACATCCAGAAACCCGGCTGGTTCTCCGCGCTCACATCACGGTCTCTTTCTATCCCAGAGGCATTCTTGTCCCCTCTTTTGGAGATACTCACTAGTACTTGCATTAATGTGTAAGACATTAGGGATGCAGTAGTTCTGAATGTAAAATAAGCATACTTACTGATTTTCTCATAAATAACTGAGAAGACTTCTCAACTACAAAATTAAAAGTATATGTGTTGCGAATCATGGTTTATTTAACATGGAGATAGAAGTAACCATGTAGGCTTTCTCTGATAGAATTATCTATCTCCTCCCTAGCGTGTCTGTTTTAAAGCTCTGCCTTACTCGTGTTTTTTTTTTTTTTTTATTGTATTAAGCCTGTGTCTATAATTACAAGCTGCCTGAAATTCTTTTTGGAGTAGTAGGAGCATAAATAATAAATGTTCTAAGAGTCAGTAGAGGACCTTGTTTGATGAAACGTGTTTACAGTTTTCAAACAAGTGCCTATAGCCATTCTGAAAATCTGGCGTAGTACAGAACATGCAGTTATAAGAGGGTCAAGACGCTAACAACTGGTTGTGTGATTTCTAATAGGTTTTTAGGATGCTGTATAAAATAGTCAGTGAGGCATTTAACTTTCACTAACTGTCGTTTCCTGCAGACCCTCTTTGAATACAAGTTTGAATTTCTCCGTGTGGTGTGCAATCACGAACATTATATACCTTTGAATTTACCGATGCCATTTGGAAAAGGCAGAATTCAGAGATACCAAGGTAATCTATCTTCACATACGTCAATTTGGGTCTTTTCACAAAATGCCATTCGTTTTTAATAAAAGAATTGATTGAGATATGACATTAGAAGTTTCTGATTTTTTTTGTTGATGAATTTTTTCTTGTTAAATTTCCATGTAAAAAACTACTGCTGAAATGTGGTATAGGAACTTAACTTCTCAGCAAACTTATTAGACTACAAGTCATGTCAGTGTGACTCTTTTTCATTGAAAAATTCCTTTGCTTAAATAGAAATCCATTTTACTTACTGTAGTTTATTTTTATTTGTTTCACTTTTCCTTTTTTCTTATGAATTAGCTTTTCTTTCACCAACTGTGGAGTCAAATGACACTCCTGTAGGTAGGTGTGGGGTGTGATGCTTGCTTTCTTGCATTTTCCTCCTTTAAAAGAAAAAGAATGCAAGTCATTGCTGAAATGCTTACATATGCTCTTCATTTAGGCATTTCCCATATACTCAGATCCGTTTTTAAATTCACGATAAACCAGTGAATTTATTCTTACTGTAGCTAAGATACTGCTGTTAACACCCCTGGGAGGGAGCTGGGTTTTGCTCCTGGGGTCTCTAGGTCCTCTAGGTTATCCCTTTAAGAGGCATGACAAACAGAATGCCCTCCTTTACTCCAAAAATGTATTATTCCACCATTTTCATGGTCCTTGTCTATAGTGGTGGCAGTAACCTAATCACAAGCAACACGGCTTTTCACGTGCGTTTTATGTTTGCATGTTGAGTCTTTAACTGTTCTGTATCTTCTTAAAGTTTGAAGAGAGTAAACGCGTAGAGATTTCCTTGTCTTCACTAAGTCATACGAATCAAATTAGTCTGTCGGGTCTGTCAAGTAATACCCAAGTTTAGTGCCGTGTGTGTACCTAGAGATTGATTATTTATACTGATAGAAAAATCAGAAGGATACCACCAAACTATTAATGACACCCTAAATCAACGGCCTCTGAAACTCAGAGAGAAACACACAGAAGCTTGTGTGTACAGAGACATGGTTCAGAGACACAAATGTCTTTCTCCAGGAGCGACTCGGACTGCCTTTTAAGGAGTCAGAAGAGGGATTGGGGCCCTGGAGTTGGCATTCGTGTGTTCAACACCTATTTACCTGGCACCAACAGAGTCTGGGCTGCACGGGACTTTGGGAGGCAGTTGTGGACGACAGGAATGAAAATCCCAGGCTGTTTTCCCTGAGTGAAGTCTGTGCAGTGTTAGCGATGAGGGCTGGTGGGGGGTAGGGGGGATGATAGGAGTAGTGGGGCACGTGGGAGAGGGTAGCCAGGAAAAGCTTCACTGCCAAGGTGACTTGGGGGTGATAATGAGAAGAAAGCCAGGGATTGAGCGTCCTGGGTCGAGGGAATGACTGGGTATTTGGCATACCGAATCCCACCTGCCCACCTGTCTCGTCTTACTTCCCACTGTTGCCCACACTTCAGACATCCCTGCCAGCTCCCAGCATCTCTGTCATGGCGTGCCCACCCCTGACTCTCCTCCGCCTCACACAGCCACCCCTCTAGGGGAATCGTCCCCTTCCTCCCCAGAGTCAGCACCTCTTCCGTGGAGCCTGCCGCGTCTCCTCTTGCCTCCTCCCAGGACCCCAGCGGCGCTCCAAACTTGTCTCACTCCCCTTGCAAGCAGTTACTCACCCGTGCTTGGAGACCGTGACCCTCTTCTTCCTCTTGTCAGGGTACCGGGGGTCGTCCTTTATACCCCATGGCTGGGCAGCGAATGTGAGCTGATGCCTGCCTTCCCCTACACTCTGTAGGGCCCTGTTAGTGTCCTGCAGAACGGAGAGACGTGAAATCACTCAGGTGCCCGGGAGACTCATACACGCTCTCAGTAGACCGTCGGGGTATTTGGTGCCAAGGGGGGCTGCCCTTGGAAGGTGGCTGTGGGTGACCTACAGATAATGTCCTTACGGCACCGATAGGAGTCAGTGTTTGTAGCATTCCCCTCCTCTCCCTTCTCCCCTGTTCGCCCTTCTCTGCATGCACGCACGTGCACGGTTAAACCTACGGTATCTTCCTAAGGGTTTTATGTGAATTCAAGATGTGCGCTGTCCTTAGGATAAACAAAGTTTAAAAACCATTCAGTGGACATGATTATTCTGGAAGGATGGATATTTTCCCTTGCTTCTGCATAGGACTTGGGGCAGTATTTTGGGTAGGTTGGGAAGTAACTAATAGGAAATCAAAGTCAAAGAAGGCGTCTGTAGATTTTCCTCTAGTAATAGATTCAGTATGACCTCAGATCCCAGCTACAGCTTACTGACAGGCGTATTTCAGCTTTGGAGGGATGCTTAGCCACTTTTACTTTCCCTCCTTCAGTAGATTTTGTGTTTCCTTCAAGCTGTTCTCTGGAAGAGCTTTCCATTTGATCGTTTAGCTTGCTGATGGTTTAGTGGTTTAGTGTGGTGCTTTCAGTATTTCAGTATTAGTTTATGTTCATTTTTTTAACTTGCTTTTAGAGGTGCAGAAGTATTGAGTGTATTTTTTTAATTGTGTTAAGTAAGTTCTTCATTCAGGGACAGCAGAATAGAGGTTATATGCTAACTTGTTCATTTTAGGCACGTTGGGTTTTAATGGGAATGTATAGGCTTTCATGACCAGGAAGGGGATTAATGAACTCAAGCAGTAAAGAAAATTTCAATAGACCATGTATATTTATTCTTTGTTAATTACATGCTTGCTATGTACAGATTACTTCTCTAGAGTGTCAGACAGTAACTTTATTTTTTTAGTAACTTTATTTTTTACCTTCTTGTCAATAACATAATTTCATTTGTAATGTAGCATGTTGTATATTCTAAAAATTGGTACTAAAACTATTCACTAACTTAATATTTATGCAAGATGTCGTGTCTTCTAAAATCAAAATCTGGTGCAGTTATCTGTATTTAAATTTAAGAGTCTGATGTGATAAGATGTGGAGCAATATTTTAGATAATTGACCTTTGAATTACACTTGAAACTAAATCTAATCATCTCTTGACACACAGGGTGGGCTGAATGCAGAGGGTGGTTTTGGCTTTTGTTTTATTCAAAGTGCGTGATGGCCTCTGTAACTAAAGCAGTTTCTATCCTCATTTCAGATCTCCAGCTTGACTATTCATTAACAGACGAGTTCTGCAGAAACCACTTCTTGGTGGGACTGTTACTGAGGGAGGTGGGGACCGCCCTCCAGGAGTTTAGGGAGGTCCGGCTGATTGCCATCAGCGTGCTCAAGAACCTGCTGATAAAGCATTCTTTTGATGACAGATACGCTTCAAGGGTGAGTGGACTCCAATGGAAGGAAATATGGATTGATAAATGTCCTTTATTTTAAGTAATATAAAGAAAGTAACCCATCAGGAAATTTAGTGGTAGCAGCACTGAGAATCTTCTCTGTTTACACACTAAAATCTAGTAGCGGTATTTATTTATTTATTTATTTATTTTTAAAGATTTTATTTATTTTTCTGTCAGAAAGAGAGAGAGACAAGCAGGGGAGCAGTAGAGGGAGAGGGAGAAGCAGGCGCCCCACTAAGCCCGACGTGGGGCTCGATCCCAGGACCCTGGGATCATGACCTGAGCTGAAAGCAGACCCTCAACTGAGAGCCACCCAGGTGCCCGCTAATAGCCATCTTTATAGGAAGGATCCAAATACAGGAGTTGGCCCAGTGCCCACTCAGTCCATCATTAAAGGCTCAGAGCCATGGGATAAACTTGGCCATGTGCGTTTGTTTCAGAGCCATCAAGCAAGGATAGCCACCCTCTACCTGCCTCTGTTCGGTCTGCTAATTGAGAATGTCCAGCGGATCAACGTGAGGGATGTGTCGCCCTTCCCCGTGAACCCCGGCAGTGTACGTAAGCATACACACCTGGCCGCAGCCTGCATGTGTTTCCTGCGGCTGCTGGCACCGAGCAACACAAACGGGGTGGCCAAAACCAACAGATGTTCATTCTCTCGTAGTCGGGAGGACAGAAGTCCACAGTCAAGGTATCCACAGGGTTGGTTCCTTCTGGAGGCTCTGTGTGCACAGTTTGTTCCTCAGTTTGTGCCTCTCTCCTGGCTTCCAGTGCTTTTCCCAGATCCTTGCATTCTTTGGCTTGTGGCTGCATCATTACAGTCTTGGCCTCTGTCTTTACTCGGCCTTCTTCCTCGTGTGTGTCTGTATCATCTCTGAAGTCGTCTCCTTTTCTTAGAAGAACACCAGTGATTAGATGTAGGGCTCCTAATCCAGGAGGACTTCATTTTGCCTTCTGTCTTACTCACATCTCCAAAGATCCCACTTCCAAATAAGGTCACATTTTGAGGTTCTCAGTGGACATGAATTTGGGGGGGGGGGGAAATACTATTTAACCCAGGACACACCCATCCTTTTTTGTTTGTTTGTTTTGCCACTAAAACCATAATAATCCGTAGTACTCTTGATTAATCACATTTCTGGCTAAGATGGGGCCAATCAGTAAACCTTCAACTCTTAGGATAAAAATCATTAAAACCATGCTTTTCGGATGGACCATACCTTGTAAGACATAAAGAACATCTCTGAATTCAGCAAAGATTTACAGGGAGAGGAGGTTAAAAAGGAAAACGCAGTTCTAACCTGTGGACTCTGAGAGCTCAGTGCTAGCTCGTTCTCATGGTAACGTGCTACGCAGCCTTGGAAGATCCACATCTTTGGGCTAAAGTTTCTCTGTGTCTGTAAAATTAGAAAGTCAGACTTGATGTCGGGGAGGCCAACAGGAGTGACATACGGCCCCACCTTCAGAAACTGACCACTATAATTTATATCATCTTCAGGTAGTCACTGGAAGAGGTATTGGAAATTAAGTTGCTAAGGGATGATCCCAGAAATGATCTCACTATGTTTGGGGTGGAGACCATCTGCCATTCATTTGCACATGTGCTACCAGTGCAGTAGTTTTCTTTTCCCTTTTGTTCTGGACCCATGCACAAGCTTGGCTGTTAGTGTTTCCACACTGTGATTGTTGCATACACCTGGGGAATTTTCATGTTGTGTTTCTGTCCCTTTGGCCCCACAGGGATGCATTGTCCCATTTTTTAATGCTATCTCTCCACCTCTGAATACATGTCCTAAATAATGTCGCACCGAGAAGCGCCATATGTGTAGAATGTGTTTTGTAGTTCTGAAGGGCACTCATCTCACCCCATACAACACTGTATTTCACAAGTGTACTCTCTGAACCTGTCTGCTTTTCTGATCTGACTAAAGAATTCAGGGTATAATGCTACCTCTTTGTACATCTTCAATCCTGAGAAAATCACCAAAGAAAAAACCCCTTTTATGACAGAACTTCAAAATTAACAATTTCTCCACTGCCTGAGAGTGCACACGAAGCTGCGAGCTTGGACAGCTTTTCCATGCTGCTGTTGTAAGTCACTCCTGCTCATTTGGGAGGATTTCTGATGTGAGAGAAAAAGCAGTGTTCCAGTTAGAAAGAGCATGGAAGGCTTTGTCTGAGGGAAAAAACAGTCTGAGGAAATGTTGGACATCTGCACTCTGGAAGGGGAACATGCTAGACCTTCTGGAGCAACAGACAGTGACTTTATGGACCCAGGGTGCTCTGCCCACACACTTGCACCCTGTCCGCTCCCCCACCCAGGCCCTCTGTCCTGCTCGCTGAGCGCCTGCATCCCCCACGCAGCACATCTGACTGGCTCTTGGGTCCTGTGCCCGCACGTCCCCGACCCTTCCAAGGACAGCTGATGACTCTTTGAAAGTCATCTTCGGTTATCTCGTCTCTCTCTCCCCTTGGACAGACCATGAAGGAGGACTCGCTGACAGCTGCGAACCCGCTGGTGACGCCGCAGAAGCCTGGCCTCGTGCTAGACAACAGCCTGCACAAAGACCTCTTCGGAGCCATCTCCGGCATCGGTAAGGCTCCGCACTCCGCTCGCCTCCCTCTGCTCCGATTCTGCGCTGCCTGCCTCTCGCAGCGTGGGAGCCGTGCCGACTCTCACAGGAGGCCCTCGGAGCCTGAGCTTCTGCCTTGCGTGGTCTTTTCCTGGTTTTCATATTTAATGATGGAAACCCTCGACTCGACCCTGAAATACAGACCCCCCCCCAAATTCTCATGCATTGAAGATTCCATATGCCTAATCACGCATTTGTGCTGTTTGCTCTTTGTTATGCTCACATTAATTTTTCATTTTAAACGTCCAAATTGGATTTTCAGGAAAGGAGTTTTTAGAAAAGGAATGTCTTTGCAGGAGTGTGTGGGGGGATGTGGGTAGGATTTACTTGTAGTGATAGTGATTTTGATGAAATGTGATCGAGTAATTGCTGAGGAGATGGTGGTCTGTGGCAGGAGTGCAGTTCTAAAATCGGTTTTCTAAAATCTTCTTCCCTAGAATATTTTTCTCTCTGACATAATGTAAGAGCAACCCCCGTGGGGAAGAAAACAGATGGCAAAAATCAAGATTCAGATTGAGTAATGCTCGGAAGAAAATGCCTGAGAAATGTACTTATTAATATTCTGACTAATTGAGCACCTGTGCCAACTGCTTCAAAAAGATAGTGGTACAGAAAGAAAGTAGATGTGTCTTCACAGAATTGTCACAAACACTCACAGATTTATTCTGTCTTTATTTCTGTCTTTTACTACATTTCGGATAAATGAAGCATCTGGCTATGCCAAGTGCTTGGGACACCCAGTGGGTGGACTTAGTTCACAGGGCAGAATAAAGGGCAGTCCTCTTAGTCCTTTAATTTGCAGGAATATTGTTTATTCTGAATTTGTGTCCTTACCTTCTTGTTGTTCTTGATGTCAAGGTGCTGTTTCACGAAGGTGATGAAAGTGAGCAGAATGTAAAATCAGAAACCCCACACCAGTGTCCAGATTTATCCTACAGTACCAGTCTTTAATCTTACTTGTGCTTATGTATATTTTTCATAGCCGTAGTGGTCTCATTAGATATCGTAAAGGTTAAGTGAGTTAATGTGTGCAAAATGCTCAGAGCAGAGACTGGCTCGTGGTGTTTGTACTTGCCTTTCTCCTGGGGCCCTCGTCCTGTCCTCTTTGCCCTGCTCTGCCCACACACCCAGCCACTGCTCCAGGGGTGGGAAAGGGACTCTTATGGGAAGATTTTGTCTGCAGAGCTCACAGCCGTGGCTTTAAGGTCAGACAGAGGTGGTTTGGGATCCAGACTCCATCAGTTACTGACTTCCCTGAGCAACATGTCTCTCCTCATCACCCTCAGCATCCACATCTCCAAAACAGAATCAGGGCAAGGAGTGGAAAGCTCATACAATGTGCATAGTGCTCAGCGTGGTGACAGTATCTGGCTGCCATTATAACAAGCACGATTCTTCAGTGTTGTGTATGCCCCGTGATGTACTCTCAGTAGCCAGTTTCATGACTCTTGGGGCCCAGGAATGTGTTGAAATCTTAACTCCTTCACCAGTACTCTGTAGGATTCAAGACTCTGGAAATGTTCAAACTGGAATGAGGCGGGTACTTTGACTCTGACTTTATTTTCCAATTCTACATCACCTTGTCAGGGTGTGGGTTGCCTTGAGAATGTAAAGATGAGCCGTTGGGTATCATTACCAAGACTCGAACAGCATTAATGACCTTTAGTTGCTCTGTGTTCGTGATGAAGTTATGAAAAGTATCTGAGACTGATTTAATCCCTTTTCACTCTCTTAAATTTCAAGATCTGAATCCACTTTCCATAGGAATTCACCCTAACAGACCTTGTCTGTCCTCCGGCTTTGTCTCTCCTACCCCCATTGAAAGACTTAAATCCTTGTTCCCTTTTAGGAACACCTTCCAGAAAAGCCCCCACCTTTGAGCTGGGTTTGCTAGTTTTCTGGTAGCTTGAACAACTCTTCTTTGATTCACTGAGGAGTTTCCAGTTAACTTGAGTCCTGGTGCTTATCCTTCAAGAGCGGACTTTCTCCTTTCATCTCTATTTAGTAGAAATCTCATTTCCTCAGAACGTACCTTTGGCATCGTTTTCTTTTGTTTGTTTGTTTGTTTTGTTTTGTTTTGTTTTCGGCATCGTTTTTAAATGCCTTTGGAACATGGTGCGTGAAGATTTCTAGAACTGATTCGCTGCCTGGATAAATCTACTCCAAGATTATGTTTGTTTTTAAAAAGCACACATTCTTAAGCCCAGGATTTTCTTTTCACCTGCTCAGTGTTTTGCATTGGGCTGTCTGTACAAAGAAGACAGAGGTGAACTGAACGTCTTTTCATTTTACGAGACCAGTGCTCTAACCCCTGAGCTACGGAGCCTCTTTTCATTTTACTTACATGTTGTTTAAGATTTTTAAAATGCACTGGCCTGAGATATTAAGTACAAACACACACACACACACACACACACACACACACACACACACACAATGGGAACCCAGTTCTGCTAAACATGTTGATTTTGATATACTGCATTTCCATCTGTTTGCCTTAGATTAGGATTCTATTTCTGGAACTGAGCCTAAAACCCTGTCAATTTAAGGTCTAATTTTACTTCACTGAGGACCTCTTTCTCATGATCATTATGTTTTACATTAAATATGAAGTCTGGTTATATTAGGAGAACTATAATTATACTTTGGTCATAAAGTGTGTTTTATCTCTAAGTATAGAAAGAGGCTCATAGTTTTTTCATAGGTTTTTACCTGTTCCCCGTGACAATCCATCACACAGTTTCTCTTCTGGAATGAGGCATCCTGGGGCCAGTGGTTTGCGTGTTCCATCCATCACTTCCATTTTCAAATTCTCCTCACGCTTCTTTTCTTAATTTTAATATGCTGATTCAGTTTCAGGGACGTTGGTGGTGGATAAACCTGAGTGTTAGGTAGAGGGAGGGATTAACTTAGAAGTGTTTCAGGGGCGCCTGGGTGGCTCAGTGGGTTGATCATCCAGCTCTTGATTTTGGGTCAGGACGTGATCTCGGGGTGTTGAGATCAAGATCACTGGGGTCTGTGCTCAGCAAGGGGGGCTTCTGCTTGGGATTCTTTGTCTCCCTCTGCCCCTCCCCCCAACACACTAATGAATAAGTAAGTAAATAAATAAATAATCTTAAAAAAAGAAAAGAAATGTCTCAGTCCATGGCAGCTGATTTGCATCCTAATATATGAAAATGGCGGCCTATTCTGAGGTGTTGGGGAATGGTGTCTTCCGTGTGGGTGTGGGAGACCGTGCTTCCAGCTTGCTGGAGCCCAGCACCAAAGGCTCCTCAGACAGCGAGTGTGCACAGCCAGCCCGGCCTTTCAGCTGGAGGCAAGCCTTGTGGTTCTGCATGGAAGGTACAAGTTTGACGGTCGTTTTAAATCATGCAATATCCTGAAATCTTACTGAAGCAGGAAGTCAGTCTAATACTTTTACTTTAAAAAATTCCATAGTTCTGGGGCGCCTGGGTGGCTCAGTGGGTTGAGCCTCTGCCTTCAGCTCAGGTCATGATCTTAGGGTCCTGGGATCGAGCCCCGCATCGGGCTCTCTTCTCGGTGGGGAGCCTGCTTCCCCCGCTCTCTCCCCGCCTGCCTCTCTCCTATGTTTGATTTCTGTCTGTCAAATAAATAAATAAGTAAATAAACCTTATTTAAAAAAAAAAAAAATTCCATAGTTCTGTGGTGGGGGCTGATTCCTGACTTACAGTGCTGCTTTTTCACAGATGCCACACATTTTATTTTTAAGTTTCGTTTCTGCTCGTAACTGTTTGTTGCAGAGATTCCCAAGCATTCTCCGTTCACAGCACGCTTATGGTCACAGTAATTTGTTCACTGAGTCCCCAGGCTAGAGTAAACAACTTAGGTACCTGGAACCACATAACCTAGGAGGTTCATCTATCCGAACAACTTCATAGGCATTCGAGAAAAATACACATAAATTTAAAGAAAAATTATTTTTAATAACCACACCCATTACCAGTGGGATGTGTGCCTGTTGGATGCTGCTCAGCAGCTCACATTTGGAATCCAGTTTCTCACCACCACCTTCATTTCCTGTTCCACAGTGATTTTCACCCAGTACCTGCTTTTTATCATAGCAGCCACCAAAGACCTAGCCTCACAAAGATACAGTGTCATCGAGAGGAACGTAGCGTGATCTCACATGGAAACTGCAGTTTTGGCAAATGTCAAGCACCATCGTGTTTTTCCTGAAAATGTAAAATGTCCTGAGACGCCCCGTGAGTTTCCTAGGGCACCTCAGCATACAGTTTGAATACTGTGGCTCGTTGCATGGTTTCATTTTTTGATTTGATAGTTGTAGGTAGATTTATCTTTTTAATTTTTTAACATCTTTATCACATTCTGAAACGGTGTATGTTCCTTTAGTCTGAGAAATCCAAGGTGGCCTCACATAAGTGAATTCATGGTTATGTCTGAATGTTTTAGAGTATGGCCCTTCTTTAAAGGCGAGGTGGTTGAGTGAAACTCTTGAGCCCATTTCTTAACAACAACAAAAACAAGTGCCATAGAAGCGATTTCCCTTAAAGTTCAGTACTTATCTTCATTTTGTCGTATCTCACCAAGTCTTTGGTCTTTGTTTGATTTGTTTAGCTTCTCCATATACAACGTCAACTCCAAACATCAATAGTGTGAGAAATGCTGATTCAAGAGGATCACTCATAAGCACAGATTCGGGGAATAGCCTTCCAGAAAGGAATAGTGAGAAAAGCAATTCCCTGGATAAGGTAATTTCTTTTCATACAACTTAAGCGTTTCTTACAACTAATGGATTTAGCCTAAAGTAAACCGTGCTTTGTGTTCTGGTGTTCTTTAAGGGTAACTTTTTTTTTTTTTAATAACTCAGTTAACCCGGAGTTATTATCAGAGTTATAATCAGAGTATTGTCTAAGGATGGGGCCCATTTCCTGAAATCTCCCCCATTCTTGTTTTCAAGATTTTACATCAGGGCAGTGTTTACAGTGGAGGACCTTGAGCAAATAGTTTTGGCAGGTGGGACAGGTAGGGACATCAAAATGCCTCTCATTTAGAATCCCCATTGTCTATATGCCAGAGAATACCATGTATACAGTTATCCATGCAAATGGGTGTTGGGTCCAGAGCTTGCTCCGGAAAAATTAATTGATCATCTAGGTGATTCAGGGATGAGACTTTATTTGAAACCAGCTCACACTGGTACTCCCAACACAACACATCTTCCTTATGTTTAACATTTTTTTCTTGAAATAATCAAGGTCAGACTATTTGGAGCTTTGTGGGAATGGCTAAAGCTTGAATTTAAATCTGGAACAATGATAGATTAGTGTTGCCTTGGCCACTATTTTCCTGAGTTACTTCAAGTTCAAGGCAAGCACACATACCAATCAACAGGTGAACCAGTTAGGGATTTATTTCTAGTTCTCTGAAACGTGCAGAATGTCCTTCAGCGGCAGGTTTGTCATCGTACCTGCCTTTCTGTGGCTGACAGTGACAACGATTATCCTTCCTTGCAGTTCTGATAGAGGTGGGAGCATCTCAGTGTGGGTGTGTGTCATGATGTGTTGACCTTCCCCTTGACCGTGACTTGCCTTCATATGTAGAGCGAGAAGCTGTTCAGGAGGCATTCTGCTTGCGTCATACGCAGTGCTGGAGAGGAGGAAGAGAGCTGCCAGTCAGCCAGGAAAAACCGGGTCACTGTGGATTTTTCCCTTCTAACGATCCCACCTTTGCCAGAGGAAACTTTGCATGCTGCACCTTCCCTCCCAGTGCAAGAAGCACTGGGTTCTCCCAGCGGCCCTGGCGAAGTGGGTGGGCGAAATGATGCATTCCACCCTGTGGTTTTGCCACTAACTGCACCTATATTTCTTCTGTAATAAAAAACTCATGTATGTTATTAATTAAACCTGTTTATCATATGTTTTTTTCAGTTGCTGCCCCCAATACCTTGAATGAAAGATTTTTTTTTAATTGATCTTTCTGCTTTGGTATTTGCCAAAAACATTAAAAATCCTGCTTTTCAATTGGCGATACAACTTTGACGATTTCAAAATCTCCTGCGGCTTTTTTAATCAGGAGATGAGATTCTTGTTCTTTTTTTTTTTTTTTTTTTAATGTGAACCCCTTGAACATGTAAACGTGCTGTCTAGTGGCAAAACTGCTCTCACCCTGTGCCCTGCACTTTCTGAAGTTTGCAGTGTTGAGCTAAGCTGCTGAGGGAGTGGTCTGTCTCATCGGTTTAGGGTCTTTGAACAAGCTCTGCTGAGGTGTCCTTTTCTGTTCCTGTTGGGTACCCGCCTGTCGTTTTCCCCCCAGCGGTGCCGCACGATGTCAGCTGAATGACAGGGACTCAGCTGCAGGCTTTTGTGGCTGGTACCCAACAGGAGCGTGGATTTTATTTCCTCTTTCAGACACCGGCTTTCTCCTGAGGATATGGTCGGTTCTGCAGTGTCTTCCGACTCATCATTTCTGTGTTTGATCCTAGCACACATCCCTTTTTTGCATGATACTGTAATCGTACTTGGCATTTTAGAACTGAGCTGGTAGCTCCGGCTGTGGTTACCCAGTTTGAAAAGTCTGTACCTGCTGGCTTGTCTCTTAGGATAGCAAGCGAAGGAAGCTGTCAGAACTTCTGTGGACTAGGCGCTTGTGTGTGTATTTGGTGAAGGTGTGCCTGTGGTTTGTCGACCAATGAGTTATACCTTCCAGTTCGTGTGATTTGACTCAATTCTAAGAATCTTTCTCTTCCAAGGAAGAAAAATGAACCTAATTTTGTTTTACCTGGAATGATGGATTTAAAAAAAAAAAATCACCTGTATTTCTTTTTTTTTAGCATCAACAAAGTGGCACTTTGGGAAATTCTGTGGTTCGTTGTGACAAACTTGACCAGTCCGAGATTAAGAGCCTGCTGATGTGTTTCCTCTACATCTTAAAAAGCATGTCTGATGGTAGGTGAGAGTGAAGATGTTGGTTTTACTTTGTTTCAGTATTTGGTGTCTTTTTTAAAACTTGTAATTGCTTGAAAGGATTGAAGGACTTAAAAAGCTTTTCTTCTTCATTTGAAATACATGTTAATTTACTAAATGTAGCAGAAATAAAAGTCTTAATTTAGGAAAAGGGTTTTTACTAATTGTTCTAGAAAGCGAGTTCTAAAACGTGCATGGGCCATTTAAAAAAAATTTTTTTTTATTAAACTCAGACCTACCATCATAATCCAAGAAGACAGAAGCAGATAAATGAGGTAGCCTTTGATTTAAAAAAAAAAAAACAAAAAACAACAATTTCACTTGTCCAAACAAACTTATTGGCAACTTGCATAATTTTATTAGTCAGGCTTTTGAATTGGAATATGTAGTGGTGGGGGATCTGAGCATCTCTTCCATTTAGAGTATGTGTGACATTCCTGGCTTTAACTGGAAGTGAGATGTGATTTTTTAGTTTTCTGATGGAGTTAGTGGTATCATAGCAGATTAAGTTTCTCATGAAGGGTTTGACAACCACATTTTTTAATAGAATAAAGCTTGTAAAAATCCATGATAAGACATTTCAACTCCAGTTTTGTGATATAAGCAATCATTTGAAATCATGCCATGGTACAATGTCATGTTTCTTTCTTGATCAGAAATCTTGTCTAACTTGTGCTGCAACGTATCAGAAAGTGTCCTGTGAAGTGTATCGAGTGAAGGCAAAGTCTTTTGAAAACAAAATGCTGAAGGCCTCTCGTGCTTCCTATGTGTAGTGGCAGTCAGTGTGGGCCTTAAACATCTAGTGGAAGGCATTTCTGCCTGAGAATAATGTATTAAGCTTCCATTTCTGCAGCATTAATAGCCAGACCTTAGTACCCAGATGGTAGGAACCATGTACCTGTCCTTAAAATGCTTCAGGACTGGGTTATTTTTTTATTCTGTCGATTTGTTAGTTTAAAGTACCTTTTAAAAACATAACAAACAAAATAATTTCCTTGAATGATGACCAAATAGCAAAGCACTGAGCACTTATTCAGGTATTAGGGTTATAAAGTTGAAATTCTGCCCTTTATGTCAAAAGTTCTGAACTTTATATCATGGTGGTGAGTTTTAGCCAGCTTTGTAATTCTGTATTTCCTTTGCTGAAAGTTTTCCTTAAAATATTTTAAGTTTCAAATAATAAATAAGATCTATAACTAGAACATAACTACTTTTTTAAAGACCAATATTCCAGAAATTATGCATCCTGGTTAAAGTTATCCTTTAAAGGCAGCCCTTTGGAAGGCCATGCACATGATTTAAAAATGCAGTGACCTCTTCAAAACAGTTTTAGAGCTTCTCTTTAAAAAAAAAAAATTACCTTCAAGGTATCAATTTCCTTCCTTTTATAATTTGAATTTTTGTGTGTGTCACGTTTAAAAAGTCTTCACCTATCCCCAGAGTCATGAAGATACTCTTCTTTATCCTCTTTAAAATAGTATTATTCAAATTTTCACATTTAAATCTTAGTATCTACCTGGACTCGATTCTTGTGTATGGTATGGGGTGGGAGAGAAAATGCCTTCAGAGTAGTTTAGCGGACAGACAACCAAAGTCAACTGTGTAACTGTGTAGCTATTCTTTCCCTTTTCCCACATTCAAGGAGCACCTTCTACACTTGGGCCCCTCCCTCCCTCATAGAGGTTAGTTGTCTTCCCCCTACTCCTCCCCCGCAGGTCAGTAGCCTCAGCCTCAGCCAATAGCCAAGAGCAGGGAAAGGCAGCTTGGTGCTCCTTGGCTGGCCAGACGGCTCTGTCTGATTCATGCTAGGGTGACCACAGATGTCTGCAAGTTGGCCCGGAGAGGTCCTCTCATACTCACTCGGCTCCTTGGGTGCTCACCCCATGAGGATGGCCAGTCTCAAGTAACCCGGGTCTGTTCCTCTGGAATCTAAACTCAGAATTCCTGAAAGATGGAAGCCCACTGACCCACCCATGTTACTGGTCTAATAAACTAAACGTGGCTTTTAAAATCAGGTGTACTTGATTGAAGTCGCCATTCCACCATGATTATTTAGCCTGATGATGGGGAGAACTGCTTGACTTCTCTGAGCCTTTATTAGCTTATCTAGAAATTAGAACACTGCCTCTGATTATGGTGGCGATTCAGATATGACAAGTGTGCAATCATGAGACCACCTAGCACAGTGCTCACTCAAAACAGATTCTCCATAAAACTCATGGCTTCCCCTGTCCCTCACCATTCTGGACAAGCGTGGAGTGAAAAGTCCGTGGCCGAGTGCCTTCATGAGCCATCGGCATCGCTGCAGACACGCTCTCACTCTCCTTAGGCCCCTGAATTCAGTGGATTTTCTCCCTGAGAGAAATCTCCTCACTGGTTTCTCAACCTCAGTATAAAATACAAGAACGCAAAAATGTTTAACTATCTGGTGGTAGCACTCTTGGGCAAGTCTAAAAGGTTAAGGGTCACACACACAGAATGATTCCTGTAAATGGACTTGGAGGATTTGCCTTTACTGAAAATATGGCCAGTCATCTTGACGCAGAGCAGGTGTACGTGTGACTTCCTCATGGAGACGGCACCGCATCATCACGCTGGGAAACAGAAAGTTGCATACATTACCTGTTTGGAAGCCTATTTGGCAACATCTGTCCATAACATTCAACATGGCTATTTCACTTCTGAGAATATTTGTCCTATAGATGTAGTTGGACAAGTGTGCGAACATCCATATAAAAGGATAGTCTTCAAAGCACAATTTAATGGAGCAGAGCTCTAGGGGGGAAAACAGATAAATGTCTATCAGTAAGGGACTGGCTAACTCAGTTATACTGCATTCATGGAGAGGAGTATCAGGCATCTTGGAGAAGACTGGAAGAGATCCAAGCTATATTACTGAAATAAAACTCAAAGGAAAAACAGTGTGTGCAGTATATACGCATCCATTTCTGCATGTGTGTGTTAAGGAGAGAGGACTTAGGTACATGCAAGAATTTTCAACAGATTCCTTCCTGGAGAACAATTCTGTATGAGGCAGAGAGAGAGCTTAACTTGAGATTATTTGCCTACTTGTATTCTTTGAAATCTCTGATCCACTTAAGAGCACATTATATGTAAGTTAAAATTGTACTATCTAGTGTTAGGTGATGCATGATGAAATTAAAGTTCAGGTGTTCAAATGCAGCTTCTTGAAATTGAGTATGCACATTGTGCCCATTACCAATAAAGACTGGTCACTGTGATTTGTTCTTTGATCAGCTATAAAAGGGTTTGAGGGTTTATTCTCCAAAATCTTTTCCCCATCCCCTGATGTATATAATGCACATCATGATTCTGACCAAATTAATGTTTACTTTCTAGATGCTTTGTTTACATATTGGAACAAGGCTTCAACGTCTGAACTTATGGATTTTTTTACAATATCTGAGTGAGTAGTTTTGCTTTGCTCTCTGCCTCTTGATTTTTCTTGGCTAATTAAGAGGTGTGAACAATGCTGTCGGGTTGAACTAGGAATGTAGTATATTCACATCCACCATTTTTAAGCTCTTTCTCCTGGACCTGACCCCAACACCTGCTCTCAGGAGCACATGACTCAGTGGCCAGTGACCAACCCTAAATTATTAGATATGTGGTTGTTATAGATGAGAGCTAACTGCTTATGTGTATAAACTATCCGAATAAAATGACACAATTTATTAGCTGAATTAGGTGAATGCTACGTTTCGAAGGTGAGTCTAATGTAGCTTAAGCAGTTGTAAATACTGAGACAAAAATAGCTATAATTTTTAAATGTAAGTGAAATCTTACATTTTATCTATATTACCTCCTTTTATCTCTTCAATCTAAGTTTCTGATTTCCTTTAAGCTCTTTGCTTTAAAAAAAAAAAAAAAACCCACCACAAATCCACAATCCCCCATAAAATTTGCTAGGGCCAGGGGCACCTGGGTGGCTCAGTCAGTTAAGCATCCAACTCTTGATCTCAGATCAGGTCTTGATCTCAGGGTTATGAGTTCAAGCCCTGCATTGGGCTCCACCCTGGGCACGGACCCTACTTTAAAAAAAAATCGCTGGGGCCAAATGATTTTCCAAATCCAAAATTTTTTAGATTTTTAGAAAATTTACATAGAAAATATATTCTGTAACATCCCAGCAAGGTCTTGGACACTCCACAATCAAACACATTATTGTTTCTACAGTACTGTGATTGTTCATAACAATTGGATAAATTATAACTGTAAATAGCTTTATATCTGGTAATTGGGGTCAGGATTTTGCTGCCAAATATATTTTCCTAAACTCAGGTGAAAACCTGTGATCAGAGATTTTTGCATTTTGAATTACGGTCTTGGTTCCTAGTCATGATCGTTCTCTCTGCTAAGTTACAAGTGGGAGAGATTGATGAGATTCTGCACCAGAAGAACTTACTGGACATTATTATAACAACTTCTTATTAAATACATGATTTTTTAAAAAAATCAACATTGTGGATATATTAAAACCAACCCAAAAATCAGATACTTGATGTCTGTAAGGGACCAGTCCATTTAGAAAAGCCAAAAGAGGGAACTCCTCGCCCAGATTGAATGAGGACAAATAAGCAGCTGGGAGAGTGCCCCAGCCCATTGCTTTCCCCAGTGCCTGTGCTGAGGCAGACTGAGTCGAGGGGCAGTCCTGTTTGCTCCAGGCTTCGAAGTGGCTTCACCGCCCAGCACAGTACTGACAGCCCAGCATGGTGCCTCCCCTCTAGGTTAGTGATTTTCTCCGGGTGAGAAAGACCCTCCCAAGAATTTCTGAATACCAGAGGTGGGAGGCTACTGGTAGATGTAAGAGTTTATTGAATGTGTTGTTGCTGATGGGTTGAAATAAAGCAATGTATTGGAAACCGTTTTATTTTCCTGTTTCCCTAATAACCTTTCATCCTGTCTGCAGAGTCTGCTTACACCAGTTCCAGTACATGGGGAAGCGATATATAGCCAGGTACTGTGGGGGTTTGGCTCGAATGTGTATCATTCTCTGTATTACTTGGCTCTGAATGTGTGGAAATTGTCATCCGTGATGATTGGCAGTTGGAGTTCTCATAAACAGCCGCGATGTCTTTGGACTGCTACTGTCAAATCTGGTGGCATCTTTCGCCTGCATTCCCACACTCCTTCTGTCTCATTTTGCCTCTTGCATATCTCTTGGAAGGATTTCCCTCCGTGGCCTGCTGCTTCAGTGGTGTGCTTCCTTCCAAATACGCCCCTGTGTTCTGTTCCTTCCCGTCCCCTTTCTCTTCTCCCGGCTCCCCCAGGTGTGTCTTCTCACTTTCTCTCCTCCTCCAGTGGTTTTCCTTCCCCTGTTTGACTTTCAAAGATCACTTTTTACCATTCCTTCTCCCAGCTACAAAGATAATAATTTCTCACATAACCATTTTTCCTTTCTTCTTCATGAAAGAATGCTTTCAGTCCCTCTCAGATTTGTTCGAATTTCCTTGAAAACCGTCTCTGCAATGGAGCCTTTTCTCCCCAGTCCAGATAAGCTGTCTATGCCCTGCTCTTAGCTGACCGGAACTCTTGAGTTTCATGCATCCTCACGGCCCTGCCCCACACCATACTCTCAGATCCATGCTGAGTTCGAGGCGGAGCCGGAACCTCATTGCGAGGGGCACCCAAGCCTCTCCCTGGAGGCATTTCTTCAGAGCACGTCTTGTCCTTACCACGCTCCCACTCCTGCTCTGCGGCTGCTCAGCGTGTCTGTATCTGTTTTGTCCGTGTTGTGTGTCCCGTGATAATGTATTTACAGGGTTGGTCTAAGTATCCTGTTTTTCCGTTATTGTTTATTTTTAAGTAAACATATTTATATTTTAGGACAACTTTAAAATTTAGTAGTGATTGAGTTTTTTCTCTGTAATTCTGTTTTACAGCAAGGAAACAGGAGAGAGATTTTTAAGATTATTTGAATGTGGAGATTTTTACTTTTTATGTTAACATTGTTCTTTTCTTGGGATATTTGAGACATTTGCAGAATTATGTTTCATGTTCAATAAGAGTTTGTGGGGTTTTTTTTAAGAGTAAATTTAGAGAGTATATTTTACACTTTCATCCTATTCGTATTTATTTTTAACTGAAACGTGGTGGCACTTGAAGTTCTTTCATTTTAACTGTTATTTTTTATCCTAACAGTCAATTATACATTTGCACTTTCGAGTACCAAATGCAAGTATATACAAGGTGACCTTATACGGTAACACCTCGCAGCTGGACTTTACTCCCTTTGACTCTACCCCATGGACATGGGGATGCAGTATATTTGTAACCAGAAGGCACTGTGCCCGGCAAGCTTCCCAGCCTTCTCGCGGTAACTGTCACCCACAGCACAAGATGGCATTTGGAGAGCGTTGTGCAAATTAGGGTGACGTGCCGCAGAGCTGAACATGGTGCATGTGGGAAGTTGAAGGTTTCTGCCCAACAAAATATTTTAGAATTGGGTCTTGTCTAACTGTGAACTTACTTTTTTTTAATGGCTATAAATTTAATTTTTAAAAAAAATCTTCTGACTTTATAAGCACCCTGTATATATTTGCATGTAAAAGTGTGCTTTCTTGGGCTATCCTAAAAACGGATGGGCATAGGAAGGCGGGAGTGGAAGGTGGTGTTGCTTGTTAGGTGCGTTGTGGAAAGATGTGCCCTGCTTCATAGAAAATTCGTGTGGTTTCTGCTCCATGTGACAAAGATCCCAAGTGGAGTCTGAACGCTGTCGGTGTGTGCCCTCCGTGGCAGTCCCGGCTGAGGAATACTGCGTCTTCTCATTGTGTCCCTCTGAAATCACCCAGCAGCATGTTGCCCGATGACAGTCCATGCATGTTCTAGAACTCCTGTTCTCCTCCACACAATAACACAATGAGGGAGACGGTTGGCTACGGGCCGGGGGACAGGTGTCATTCCAGCACGGGTCTCATTTTTCATCTGCTCTGGTGATGGTACACAGTAGGAAGTTAGCTGTTTGATTGCTAACCCAGATCACTTTTCTATTTTCTTTACTTGACTGCTGACAAGTTTAACAAAGTGTGTGGCTCTCCTTCCCGCCTGGGTAAGAATAAAGGTGTTAAAACCGCCTCATATAATCCCTCTCATTGCATGTTTGTTCTGTTTCTTCCAATGCATTGTTTTCTTTAAAAAAATTTTTTTTGTTCTTTAATAACGTGTATAACCTGAAAATATTCATGGTGTTTGGCAGTTGTCCGAACGCTAACCTTTAGCACCACGTCGGACAGATGCTCTGACTTTTAAAAAGCAGCATCTCTAAAGTACATTCCGAAACTGAAAAGTTCCTTGCTTTAGCTTGCTTTTTGCTTCTTCATCATCAGGTGCTTTGCTATGAATTCAGTTAAGAGCTGCTGCCTGTGTGTGCGTCTCAGGCCACGCTGCTCTGGTCGGCGTGTGGCCGGTCCCCTTGTGCTGTGTCCTGGCCTCACTAACCCTCCTTGTCTCGCTGCGGTGTAACAAGTCTAACTTTTGCTTCTATCCCATTTCACTCATGTTGCAGGAACCAGGAGGGGTTGGGACCCATAGTTCATGATCGAAAATCTCAGACATTGCCTGTTTCCCGTAACAGAACAGGAATGATGCATGCCAGATTGCAGCAGCTGGGCAGCCTGGATAACTCTCTCACTTTTAACCACAGTAAGTCCCATGACATACCATCGTAACAGCCAGCCATCTCATGTGACATCTCAGAGGGGAGAGCCCCAGGCCGCACCACACCACATCACCAACCTGACTTTTCTTCCAGCTCAGAGCAAGTGGGATGAAGAGCTCATGGCGAAATTCCCTTCTTTGGAGGAGAGTGACACAATGTGGAACGTGGTCAGCTACGGCACCAGACCTAAAATGCTGGACCCTTTGTCCCAAACCCCTCCCTACAGTATTTTTAACGTAAACATTTTGACAGCCAAACGTTCTCTGATATCCGTAATTGGATATTTGGGTTTTCCGTGCGCAAGTCCTGGGGACATCTGGGACGGGTTCCTTTTGTTCTTCTGAGGCCATGCGTGTAATTGATCAAGTGTCCACATTCTGACATTCCAGCTTTGAATGTATGTTACTCCTTAAACTGCTGTGAAAACATAAAGCCCATGAATCAATTTGTGAGGGTGTGGAAAAGCCAATAACAAAGTGACTTTTTCTGTGTTTTCAGTGTGAGAAAGATATCAAGTGTGCTTGGAATTTCTGTAGACAATGGTAAGATTTAATCAGGTTGAAGTCTGCTTATGAGGCCGCTTCACTTGCAAACCGAGACCTTTTTGTTCATCTTGCCTTCCTAACTTTGGGGCTTTCTAACTTCACAGTAGAGGTTCTACCAAAAAGTGGGAGCATATTTTTAATTTACTTTTTTCGTGTCACCAGAGGAGACATGACATCATGTACTGTTTCTAGAAACTTAAGTGCTACATCTCAAACGTTTTCTCAAAGCAGAAAACCTAAAAGATACCAGCCATGCAACATTTTAAAAACGAATGCCGTCATTTATAATAGGTACCATTTCTGTTCGTGTTGTGTTCTCTGAATTTTTTCATCTTTTCTCCAAGCATAACATAGCTAGTTACTGTTTTATGTATACAATTACTTGTTCTCATGCCAAGTAATGCCTTTAATGTATAGCTATTAATATCTTCTCATCATTTCTAATCACAAGAATTCCCCTCACTGTGATCTTCCTACCTCTTTCTTTATATAGGCTAGGAGTAAAGACAATATTCCCAAATGCTTTAAAATGATAATAGTTCAGAGTAAGAAGGCTGAGGCATCAAAATACAGCAGTAGCTGCCTACTCTTCCACCCCAAAGTTCAACCTAATGGGTATAGACTCTCTTTATAAAATTCTAAGCTTAATTTAGATCACTGTTACATTTGCCTGCCACACACGAATGTACGTTCATGACACATCTCGGGCTCCAGTACTAGATTTTTCCACATCTTGTCTGTTAGGGCTTTTTCTAGCCCTGCAGGCGAGGGGTTGACACAAACAAAAGAAGTTTTGTTGTTTTTAGTTTTCACTTCCTATTAAGCAAACAGAAATTAAATTCTCATGGTTCTGCAGGACTGGCCACACTGCCCCTGCCCAGACAGTTTATAACACAGGTATTACCTCTCCGTCAGTTAGAATAAATACCTAAACTTTAAAGCACTTAAAAAAAAAAATCAGTAGACCGAGTCACCCACTCCAAAGATAATCATTTAGAAAACAGAAAATAAACAAAAGTAAAATGAGTGATCAACACATGAGTGTATGACCTTAATCCACCAAGATAGACAGCCGCTCCTCCCGCTGCAAACAGATTTTGCTATGGTGGCTTGAACTGGAGGAGAGAGACAGCTGGCTGTGTTTTGCAGCCAAGCAGCATATTGTGAACATGGTTGACTCCCATTCTCTCTTCCGGCTACCCACAGAGAGCCCGTCCTTCCTGCCTCTTTCATGCTGGAGTTTTTGCTCTAGTCAGTTTTCAGTGACACCATCCTCAATCAGCGTTTCTCCTTCTGCCTTCCTGAGAAACAGTGTGTAGCTGATTTCTTTAGCCTCCTCCTGTCTGCTCATCCCAAATTGGTTCTGGTGTCTCACAGTCCTTGCATCTTCTCCTGGAACTCGGTCTCCATTTATGTCTCTAAGTCTGATGATGTATCTGGGTGGCTTCAGCCTTTTTGAGCTCCAGATTGTCCGTGTGCCCAGAAGCCACACAGAAGGCAGGACATACTGCATGTATACATGTGTATATGTGTTGAGCATGTATATGTATGTATACATACGTGATTTCTTTACACTGGTACCGAGGTATTTTATGGGAAATTTGTAGTCATATATGTCTTTCTTTAAAAAGTCCTCTTTAACAATGAATACAGTACCTTCTGTTGGACCAACCAATATGATGTAAATCCAGTACGTGAGAGATTTTCAGGGTGCCAGAGTCTAAAATTTATTTGAGAATTTATTTTGAATTTATTTTAGAAAAGAATAAAAGTAGGAAGAGGGCCCCCTCCCCATATATACCACCTGCATTTTTTGTTTTGTCTTAGTTTCAGAGGAAAGGTTTTGTCAGGCCTCAGCTTGACCAGCTGGGGGCAGCAGAGGACTGCCAGAAATTTAATCCAGTGGCATCCAAGTTTCAAGCCCCCATTAGTAGGATGTGGGAAAAGACGCCATGTGTACCTTACATATAACCATGGCGGGGTCTTATCTTTACTCTTGGATTTTGATAGGAAATAATGAAAATGATAAGTCCCACTGTGTCCAAATAGTCTTCGCTATTTCAAAACCACTCAGAAGATAGAGGTTCATTATGTTTGGGTCATTACCCAGGTACGTGAAAAGTAAATGTTTACAACATTAAGACATTGACCTTTTTATTGTAAAGTGCATCGTGTTGTGTATCAACAGAAGCTATTTGTGTCAAATGGAAAATTGAAAGTGAGAGCTACTGTAGAATATTTTACATAAACCATGCCATGGGAGGGAAGCTAAGTCAGACATGTTTGTAAGTAAGCGATACATGTGCAAAACACATAAAATAACACTTCGCATTTACTTTGCTGTTATATATTGCTCTAGGAATATATTAAATTCATTTGCATGATAATTCCTATTTCCTGCTGGTACGGTAGGGTAGGGCGAAAAGCCAGACAAGAAGTAGAAAAACTTAAAGAAAACCTGCATTTTGTATAATTTGGTATAAGAGAGAGTTCACTGGATTAAGTTGCAGAGAATGTGATTTCAGGTTATTATGGTTTTGTAACTGAATTGCCCATTAGCTAGTGTGGGCACTTGGAGCTGGAGGTGTGGAAACAGACTGGGTGAGGACCCCCGGGGGATATTGTCCAGGTCTCTTAAACGTCACACGGGGAGGTGAAGAGTTAGATGAAATGGTTTATAAGACCACATCTAACTCTGAAATTCTTTGCCATCTATGAAGTGCAAACAAGACAATGAGTATCAGTGATCATTAAATTCCCTTACTGTATATAATACTGAATTAACAGGAAAAACGCAGAGAACACCTGTATTCTTTGAAGTAAGATTACTATTTTGCAGAAGGTTTTAAGCTTGACAATAAAACTCTTAAAATGGGTAAAAAATCGACTTAGATGCTTTAAAAGTATATACTCAAGATAGTAAATGACATGTTTATGAAGTCACTTTTTTTTATTATTCTGAAGCAGGTTTCCTTGATTTAGAAATATATTTTTGCATGTTTTCTAGCATTTCTGATATTAGGCTATAACTCGGAGTTATACCTGACCTACCTCACACGTCTGCCTTGCCTATTCCATCCAATATGGCAGTCAGTCATTGGTACTTCCTGCAATTGATGGGGTTACAGGACTGAGAAAGTCTGGCACGATGCCTCTTTAAAGTCAGGGCATGTTTACATTCTTAATATCCTTAAAAAGGACTTTAAATTACAATGTATGCTTAAATCAAGTGTTTCCACAGTCTAGGCTGTATATCCCGTACCAGGTACTATTTTCAGACACAGCTGAACATTAGATTGAGGTTTTCTTCAGAGAAGAGAAAGCAGATGGCGTCACCATTTCCTCAGGTATAAACTCTGAGATTACAGACTCATTCCACAAATCATTTTTGAGCATATTAGGGTTTTTGTATGAGTCAGAGGACAGAAAGCAAATCACATCATTTTTGCCTTGGAATATTACTCCTTATTCTACTGTCTACTCTTTGCTCATTTGTGAAGAAAATATTTTTAGCAATAAAAGTGGGATGGAGATGAACAAATAGATAATAACATAGAGGTTGATCGGTCTGATAGTTTGCTAAAGTATATGCAGTTAGTAAAGGCTATAGACCGTGAACTAATATATCTAGGGGACTAGGTCTTCCGAGTTTGGGGCCTTCTTTTAGCAAGAAGATTCCATATCATTCAGTAGCATTTACTTTTTTCTCACATTTCTCACAAAATGTATTTTTTCTGGATTCAGATTATGTGGGCAAGAGGAAAAAAATTAACAATAAAAATAAGGGTAAAGGCACCTGTTGAAAAGAAAGTGCCTCCTGTTAGAATATGTATCTGACTTCGAGCCCAAACGTCCTCTGACATTTGGAAAAGGCAAGTGTTTTTGTCCCTCCCGCCATATCCCCTCTGATGGCGTGGCAGTGGGGCGGGAGAAACTGTTTACAGATGTGGTCAGCATTATTCAGTCAAGCTGTTCTAGTAATAGGAGTTTATTAAACGGAGTAAGGTTCATTAAGACTGACGTAACAGATGACATTAGAGGGGAAAACTCATCCTTTGCCTCTGTGTGTTTAGAAGACTTGGGGATTTTAGAATAAATCATTTATCAGACTTATAACAGAATGAAAATTGTGTCAATGTGAGCAGTGAATCCCAAGGACTCTAAAGCAATCCATGATGTGTGTGCCAAAGATGGCACATCGAGGACATCCTTCTCCTCTCTCTGATCAGCCTGGCTGAAGGTAGTCAGTCAGTGCCCTGTGCCTCAAGGCACCATGGTTCTGTAGGGGAAATCAGTAGGGTTAACACAGCATTCCTTACTTGCCCCAGTGAGAATCTGCTTAATCAGCTTCAAAGAGTTGCGGACGGATACTTTAATAAGAGATTGCATTTTCTCTTAAGACTCCTTTTCGGATGTACCAAGTCAGTTTCATTTTCCTGGGTTGGCCTGTAACATGGTGACCAATGACTAAAGCCTTGCCTCGTGCACAACTTTGTTCTAGGCATTGAGACAAGCAGTTTCCATGGAAGTATCCCTCGGTGAACTGTCCATGCAGTCTGGACTGTTTAGACAACCTCTCCACGCTGCTCTTTATTTTTAGGGACTTTACTAACACTGGCTCAGGAATATTGCTGGCTTTTTTGAGATAGGAGTTTAAGGAGAAGCAAAATTATAACCAGTTGTGGCTCAACTGGATCATTTCTTTGATTCTTCGATGATTCAGACACAGGCAGACAGATTTCTGTATGAATCTGACTGTGATCCTTAAGGAAATGAGATACACAATGTCGACACTCAGAGTCTAAGAGCTTGGAGAAGTTTTGTCATTGTCATGTTTCCATACATATATACATAATTACATAAAAACTTCATTAGCGTGGCCATTGATTCTGTGTTTTAAAACAACACATTGCCAAGTTCCAGTCCTGAATGGGTCCAGACCTTTCAGCTGAAATTAAATGGTCTGGAAATTCTTCAGTGTGTAGGCAATTGTGTCTATAATGATCACACCTGCATATGTTACCTTTCCAGAAAAAGAAAACGTCAGTTCTTTGCCAAGAAAAACATTAAAATCATCACCAAAACAAGTTCAGCAGCCCCCAAAGGGTCTTTTTGACCTGCGATAATTTTGGTTGGTCTAATAAAAGGTGCTATATTCCCCCACGCCCCCCACCCCAGTTTGTGATCATTTAGCCATAATTAACAATCTGTTTTCCTCTGTCACCATCTCTGATCTTACCAAACAAACCATGCCAAACAAGGAGATTCCCTGGCTTACAACGGCAGTGCAGTGAAATTAGTACCAAAGTGCATCCATCTCTCTGTCTTGGGGAGACCTCTTACCAGAGAAGCAAACACAGAAAGAACTAGCATGCCGCCGGGTGTTACAGAGTCCCTCTCAAGGCACACTGACTCTGTTGCAGTGTGAAAATCATGCAGTCCACAGACAAAAACCTTCAGAACTGCCCTTGTAGAGCAATGCTGGGTGAAAGCACGTGATGGTGTTTTTAGCCTATTTTAAGAGCAATGCAGCAGCTTGGAAAACCTCTTTCATAGTCTTCTAAAAATCACTTTGTAACTCTGACGTTTATCAAAGTAAGAATAACATCATGCTAGTTATTTTGTCCTAATAATACGTACTGTGACACAGTGACCTGGATAAGGAATTTGGAGTGTAGTTTCTGGGTTTCTTTGTCTCCCCCCCCCCCCATTACTGGCCTCAAGAAAATCCTCTAGGTTTTCTCTACTTCATTTTCCTGATCTGTATAGAAAATGTCCTGCTCTTTGGAGTATAAAGAAAATTACCTACATAGTAAGTGTTGATTTGTGTTTGCTCCTTGGAGTAGGACATTGTATGATGTTTCATTATATTGCCATCTTTCTTTGTCCTCTAGATCAGTACTGTAACATCTCTGCATCCCTACATGTATTTCTGCTAATGCATATCATTTCACAATTTAATATCTCAAATTGTATGTCAAGCTACATTTATGTCCGTACTAAATTGGTTTTTACAGCCACATATAGAAGATATCAGCTTGTATTTAAATTACGATTCTTCAGGTCCTTTCCTTTTCTTAAACGTTCCTTTCAGACATGTACTGGCTTTCGTGCTTTTTGATAAAGCAAGTAGAATACTGTTAGCAGTGCAGTCAACTCTTGGTTATCGTTCATTATTCTGGCTGATTGTTAAGATCTTTACGTTATCGATTCACCACTTACGCGGCCGTCCACCACGTGCCAGCCGCTATTCTAAGAACTTCCCAGATCTTAACCAATTGAATGCTCACCACAACCCTTTGAGGCAGATACTATTACTATCCCCATTCTACAGATCAGGGAACTAAGGCATAAAGAAGTCAAATGACTTGCCCAAGGTCACACAACTAGCAAGTAGCTGAGCTGGATTCAGGGCCCGGCAGCCTGACTCTGACTCATTTTCTTAAAAAACCTGTGCTGGGCCGCTGCCTCTGTCTCTGCAAGAAGCTTGGGAAATCTCCACTTCCTTCGCCAGCTCCTCCCATCCTAGGAGCTCAGCCCAGTGGCTCAATGGATTGGCTCCCATCCAGGTGCCTTCCTGGCTCTGCTGTTTACTACCTGTGGGACCTAAGACAAGCTGTCCAACCTTTCTGTGCCTCAGTTTCCTTCTCTGCAAAAAGGGTTTAAGAATGTACATACTTCACAGGGCTGCTGCAGGATTAAATGAGCGAAAACACGGAAAGTTCATAGAATTACGGCTGGCACATAGCCTGCACACAGTAAATGTTTGCTGCTCTTGTTTCCCTTCCAGAATTGAAAAAGAGTTCTAATTGAACAGACACATTATTCATTATGTATCCCCCAACCACTGAAAAAGGGACACAAGGCCCCAGAGGAAGCCTTCCATAAATAATCAAAAGTTGACTGTGCTGCCGGCCTCTCCATCTACAGTCACTGGGCAGTAACCTTGTGTTGTAATCCACGCAGGCTACGGCCACTCGGACGCGGACGTTCTCCACCAGTCGCTGCTGGAAGCCAACATCGCTACCGAGGTGTGCCTCACGGCTCTGGACACACTCTCTCTGTTTACACTGGCATTTAAGGTTTGTACTGAACAGCTGGGCCCGATCAGAGCTTTACCTTTAAATTCATTTAAATTCATTCTGCTTGTTTAGTTGAACCAGCAAGAACTTCCTGTGTTGTATTTTTTTTATTTCAGCAACTGTTTTTGCCCCTGCAAAGAAACCACACATCCTCAAAATCCCTTAGTGAAACCTTTGCATGGTTAATGACTTGAATTCCTTGAAATAAAATAAAGCTCAGCTGGTCAGGGTGTGCTGCAAATGATGGAAACAGTCCCAGGAGGTGGTTGCCTTTCGGACAGAGGAAAGCATCCCCCTGGAGAACATGGTTTGCTGTGCCCTCGAGGCTGATTAATAATGGGAACCTCATCAGACATTTCTGCCCGGACCATCTGAGGATATCCAAATGTAGCAGCAGTTAAAATTAGCTACTTATATGTAGAAAAGCAGTAACTATAAACACATTCACCTCTTACAATTTTAAAAAAATCTGTTAGTAACTTCAGTGATAGAAGTATTTCAAGGATAGAAAAGAAAAAATTGTTTCGTTCTTATTTTTAGGTTTCAGCAGATAATATTCAAGTAGGTGGAAATGGTGTCATAAGGCATTCACTTGATTCTAGGGACCTAACACTTCCCAGGCTTGCTAATTGATTGCTTCCATTTCCAGCATGGAAGAAGGAAATTGATTTAGAGTTGATACATGATGATTATTGAAACAGTTGTTTGTTTCCAAGGATATTTGGAAAAGATAACCAAAGTCATTTTCTGCTTTACTTATCTTTGATTCTCATAAGGCCCATTTTTTTTAAAATTTTGGATAAAAATAAGTTACCCTGATATCATGTCACTTGATTGTATACTCTACCTTTCTTCTCAGCAGCCAGACTACTCACGTCCCCACGAAATGTCATTACTGGGAACCCATTGAAGAGATGAAACACAGACCCTAACCGAATGAGTGTGGGGGCAGCCGTGTCTTAGTCCACGGAGCCTCCACTTTCATGGCTCTCAGAGCACAGTCCCCTGGCCGGCAGCGGGTGCAGACCCAGGGAGCTTGTTCGAACTACACATTCTTAGGCCCTGACCCAGACTGGCTAACGCAGAAAGTCTGGGGGTGACCTGAACGCCATGGCTGGAGAACCAGAACCGTGTCTGGAACCTCTTTCCATTTTCTTTTCCGCGTTTTTAGTTAAAAAATGTGTTGCAATCGGCAATGACATTTCTTTTAATTAAGATTTTATTTATTTATTTGACAGAAACCACAAGTAGGCAGAGAGGCAGGCGGGGGAGTGGGGTAAGCAGGCTCCCTGCTGGGCAGAAAGCCCAAGGCGGGGCTCGATCCCAGGACCCTGAGATCATGACCTGAGCTGAAGGCAGAGGCTTAACCCAGCCACCCAGGCGCCCCTTGGCAATGACTTTTTTTTAAAGATTTTATTTACTTATTTGACAGGCAGAGATCACAAGTAGGTAGAGAGGCAGGCAGAGAGAGGAGGAAGCAAGCTCCCCGCTGAGCAGAGAGCCCGATGTGGGGCTCCATCCCAGGACCCTGGGATCATGACCTGAGCCGAAGGAAGAGGCTTCAACCCACTGAGCCACCCAGGTGCCCCTCGGCAATGACTTTTTATATGTGACTGCCGTGTGTACCTTTATCGCTGCCAGCTGAGAATCTGTAAGTTCAGATCAGAAACAGAACAGAAACTTTAGAACAGAAACTTATAGAATCTGTAGGTTCTACCCTCTGCTTCACTCCACCATGCCCGTGCCCCTGAGACCCTGCTGCTACGTCGCAGGTGGAGCCTGGCACACTGGCCAGGCGTGAGGACAGGTGCACCACAGATGTAGTCTGTGGGGTCTGTGATAATAGTGACGGTCTCTTTACTGTGCAGCCTACGGTTCTCACTTAGCCCCCTGAAAAACGCTTGCTTCGTATTAAAGAAGCAACCTGTTCATCAAGGTTCCCAGGTCCCCAGTGTCTGGCCACCCCACAGGCTCTGTCTCTTGAGAAACAACACCTGATGGTCCCTGATTTGTGACATTTATTGTCTGAAGGTCTTTGAGGAGATTGCTTCATGTCTCTGGACCTAAGATTTCTCATTTGAAGATTAGAAAAAATAGGATCTGCCTCCTCTGGTCAGGGCTATTAGAAGTTTAAAGATGACCTTTGAAAGGACCTGCCACTTTCCGGATGTAGGTGAGACTTTACCTCCCAGCTCCACCAGGAGCCGGATTCTAAGCCTCAGGTGGGTCTGCTTGACATCTGGAAACCCTGATTCCCTTCTCTAGAACATGGCGATTATGCCTGCTGTATGATGGACAGATAGGAAGTACCCAAAGACATCTACCCTGTGTTCATGCCTTCCTGGTCCTGTAAGAAAGGGTCTAAGTCCTGAGACCCAGGGGGAAGGTAGAGCTTGAGCGCTGAGGTGATCCTCTGTTAAAGTCCATATGCCTGTGAGCAAAAGCACGTAAAGCCCTGGGCCCCCATGCAGAAGTGGGAAGATGGGCGGGCGTTACAGTGGAACAGATGCCACGCCCCGAGGCAGGCTTACCTGGCCTAGATTACAGGTTCATGAGGCGCCCTGGCACAGCAGCCACTGGGATCTTCCTCTGCAAATCATTTACTCAGCTGAGGCATCATTTGGAGCATATCAGAAAAATTAAATTTTTACATTGAGTTAGTGGATGTAATTCAAGAAAAATCATCTTCCATGGATAAAAGCCCCATCGTGATCAAGTCTCTGAGTTGACCACATCTAGTAAATTGCCAAAGGTAGCCAAGAAAACACATTTTTAATGAGAGAAAATGTTTGAAAAGATTTCAGCCCTGCTAGTTATGGAGTGCCTTCCATGCCTCAAGCATTAATCTTCACAACAGCCTGGGCTGGTGGATGTTCTTGTACCCCATTTTACAGATGAGGAGACTGAGGCCAAGACAGGGCAGAAAATTTGCCCAGGAGCACTGCACACCTGGCCTGCCAAAACCCTTGTTCTCCATCCACTAAGCCAGGTGTGGTGGGGAGGTGGGACAGAGGAGGGGGGGACGGACAGAGAGAAGAGATAAGCCAAGGGACATCAAGGTAGTTGAATGATCCCATACAGAAAAAAGAGGAGAATATTACCAAGCACTTCCCAGATGCTGGTCCCATGCTGGATGCTTTTGCGTATGTTCTCACATTTAATGTATAAAAGGGTGTGTTTTATAAACCAAGGTAGTTATGCAGAAAAATAAGGTTCCTCTCTGGCTGTTTTACTGTCTGTGATTAACACAATCCCAAGTCAACTCTGGCCTTTACATAGTTGATTATCTTTTTATTTATTTATTTATTTTTTAAGATTATTATTATTTTTTTTAATTTGACAGACAGAGATCACAAGTAGGCAGAGAGGCAGGCAGAGAGAGAGGAGGAAGCAGGCTCCCCGCTGAGCAGAGAGCCCGATTCGGGGCTCGATCCTAGGACCCGGGGATCATGACCTGAGCCGAAAGCAGAGGCTTTAACCCACTGAGCCACCCAGGCGCCCCGATCATCTTTTTAAATGCGTTTACATGTTTAACCTGAGAATGTATTTTTAGCAATCCCACCTTGTGCCTTTCCTTGATTGAGCTGCTTGGTGAGAATCCGTACGTGACGGTGAGAAGCACTTGGATAATTGGGTTCTTCTAGGGAGTTTGTGCTCATGCAGACCATGAGCCTGGCCTGCAAAGACACATGAAATGAGGTTACCTTAGTGACTGGTAAGCATTTGCAGCTGAAACATCCCTTCGCGAAGGTGGATTCTTAAAGCGATGTCCAAGTAAAACTAAAATGCCTTCTGCCCAGGAGAGGTAGATCTGTCTTAAATAGCACAGTTCTAGACATCTCATTTTGGTGCCCAGGATTTAAGTTCATTGTTATCCTATTCCTAGATCTTTAAAAATTACTGATGTTGTGTCTTCATTCTCTGAAAGGCTCATTTCCCTCAGGAGAATGTGTTACAACAATCAAACCTGACTGCACATCAGACACTTCTGAGATAGATTTATAACCTATTCTCCACCTTGTTGCTAGAGAGAAGCTGTGCCTTTCATATTGTTTTAATGTCTCATTTACTTCCCCGAATAAAATTTTCCTATCCTCACTACAGGTCTACAGGGATAAAAAAGTAGAAATGAGACACACTCTGGTGTTACCTTGGTGACTTCTGAGTGAAGTGAAGGGTGGTTTTGTTTTTGCTTCTTCCTTCTCCCGCCATGAACCTTTCTGAATGTTCAGAATTTTTTTAATATATTTTATTTTTTATGTATTTTTTATATTTAGTGTATATAACTTTCTAATAAGTGAAAGAGAGAGAGCAGAGAGGGGGAGAGAAGAAAATTGATTAGAAGATAACAGAAGGCAGCTGGTTCAATGGGGGTATGTCTGGGGTAAGAGATCCTTTAACCCTTGAAATGAGGGGTTACTTATATCTTAGTGTGAGTGACTTTTAACTGCATTCTTGCAAGCGGGTTTTGGGATCAGAACCCAAGAAGACTAAATCCTGAAAATGGGAAGCGAAGCCTTGACCAGAGAGAGTGAGGCAGGAAAATTTAACTCCTGGGGTAAGAACTTGGAGACAGGCCAGTTCCAACAGCAAGACCAGGCTCCTGGCGATTTTTGTACACACCGTCGCATCTGGATGTCTCCAGCAGATAGTGCTGAGAGAAGGAAAGCTCATCCAGATCTGCGCAAACCTTAATCCGGCCATAATTAGGGAGAACAGTGCCCCCTGGGAGAAGTAATGTTCACAGACAACAAAAGTAATGTTCACATGCAAGCAGTTCCAAAACACTGGAAACAGCCTCCCCCACCTCCCCACCAGTTGGTGAACAGCTGCTCATGGTTGAGAATTATATCATATTCCGTTAATTAAGTCCCATTTTCTGCTCATTAAATGGCTCTCTTTCGCATGATGGAATTCAATACTGTGCCTCGGTGTTTCATGTTATAAAGATCCCTGTGAATTCCAGGTGTCCTACCAGCTGTGAGTCACTGGACCTAAGAAAACAAAACTTACTCCTTGAGTAAAATTTTTCTCCAAAAGTAAGAGGAGGTAAATCTTAAAACTAATACCCTAGCTGTACTCTACTGTTTAACAGAATTACTTGGCCATAAGCTATCTCCGGTCATTTGGCACAATGGTAAGATTGGTTTGGGGTACTGGCCTCCTGATGTTTTTTTATTATAATCATGTTTGCCTCGTGCAGAACGCAGACGTGCGCCCTCGCCCAGGCACACACACCTCTGTGCGTCCTTGATGATGTAGCCCTTTAGTGTCAATGCGTGTTTAAACACAATGGCTACATGCTGGCCTCTGGCTCAGCAACACGTCTACTTGTGTGTTAGGCAGTCCGTGAGAGTTTTAACCATCCACGTTCACAGGCGTTCAGTTAGTATGAATTTACTGCGTGTGCGAGAAAGTCTTGCAGAACAGTGAGAAGTAGCCTTGTTTGCTTTGTCGAGTAAAACCCGTGACGTGAAAGTCCTGCTAGCCACCACTTACTGAGCCAGACCCACGAATGCATCGTATGGTTTTTGTACTTGACTCGCGTGTTCACAGTAGCTGTGCAAGGTCAGGTCCAAGGTCGCCATTTTACAGATGAGAAAATAAGACTCAGTTTACCTGTGCAGATCTGTGCACATGATAAATGGGGCCTGATCAAAGCCTCTGGGTTTCCCACCTTACCAAGCTTGTCTGGTTACTCATTGCTTAACAGAGTGCCTGAGAAGCCTGAAAAAAACAAACTTAGTTTTGTTTTTTTATTTTTTAGAACATTTCATTTATTTGAGAGAGAGAGTGAGCAGGAGCAGGGGGAGGAGCAGAGGGAGAAGCAGACTTCCTGCTGAGCCGGGAGCCTGATGCGCAGCTCGATCCCAGGACCCTGGGACCATGACCTGAGCTGAAGGCAGACATTTAACTGACCGACTGAGCCACCCAGGCGCCCCACAAACTTACTTTTGGAGGATCTCACTTCCTATACCTCACTTCAGTACTTTTTCCAGCTTGTTAATCAGCTGACGCCTCTAAGGGCACTTCTTTGTTGGAATTAAGCTATCACAAAGACTGCCTCTATACTGGTTGCCGGTATACAGCAAAAATAAGTAAATACATAGAAGCCAAATCAGTACTTCGGACCCCTAGTCCTTCAAGCCGTGCTATGGTTTGCTAGGCCGTTTCATGATTAGTCCCTCCCCTGATAGGAAGAAGCAAGCTTCTCCTGGGTGACTCAGTCAGGTAAGCATCCAACTCTCGATTTTGGCTCAGGTCATGATCTCTGGGTCATGAGATCGAGCCTTGAGTTGGGCTCCGTGCTCAGCTTGTCTCTCCCTCCCCCACTGCCCCTCCCCTCCCTCATGCTTGCTTTCCTCTCTCTCTTAAATAAATAAAATAAATAAACTCTTTAGAAAAGAAAAAGAAAAAGCAAAGTCTCCACAGCAGAAATTTAGTTATAGGCTTATTTGTACTCCACGAGGGTTCTCTGCCTTCCTGGAGATTCATGGTAGAGTTTGTTTAAATTACAGGTTGTCTTAGTACCTGGGACATTGAACCTTTGAGTCTGAAAACTGTATGCAGCCTAGTAGGGATGTCTGGCATGTCTCACTAACCAAGCTGTCCTTGTGTATTTTCAGAACCAGCTCCTGGCTGATCACGGTCATAATCCTCTCATGAAAAAAGTTTTCGACGTCTACCTGTGTTTTCTTCAAAAACATCAGTCTGAAACAGCTTTAAAAAATGTCTTCACTGCCTTAAGGTCATTCATCTATAAGGTAAGAGCCTTCCTCAGGGGAAGCCCTCGCTGATGACCATCCTTGTGTGCTTTGCTCCTGGAGTTGGGGGAAGCACTGATGTCCACCTGCCCGTGCTCTCTGGTGTTTGCCTAGTTCCCCTCAACATTCTACGAAGGGAGGGCCGACATGTGTGCCGCTCTGTGCTACGAGGTCCTCAAGTGCTGCAACTCGAAGCTGAGCTCCATCAGAACGGAGGCCTCCCAGCTGCTGTACTTCCTCATGAGGAACAACTTCGACTACACTGGAAAGAAGTCCTTCGTCCGCACACACTTGCAGGTACGCGCAGGTTCACTCGCCGGCGCTGGTGTGTTCTGTGGGATTCTGTGTTAGCAACAAGGCTTTGCCACATTTACCAGTTTACCTCAGCATAAGTCGGGCAAGGTCTGGCCTTGAGATGGAGGACTGGAAAGTCACATTTACCGGTCTGGTTTATTTCATTCTCCACATGCTAAGATTTGGGCCCAAAGTGCATTTCTGTTTGACTCAATATTGGACTGACTGAAATTCCGTTGAATCATCTGTTAGAGTCTGTGTGAGTGAGCGTGTCTCACAGCAAATATCTTAGGTAAAACACAAAAAGTCCAAAGTAATTCTTTTTTAAATTTTTTTAAAGATTCTCTTTATTTATTTGAGAGAGAGTGTGTGTGTGAGAGAGAGCACAGAGGGAGAGGGAGAAGCAGACTCCCCACTGAGCAGGGAGCCCAAAGCGGGGCTCGATCCCAGGCCCTAGAGATCATGACCTGAGCAGAAAGCAGACATTTAACTGCCCGAGCCACCCAGAGGCCCCTAAAGTGGTTCTTTTCTGTCTTCCATCTACTGACACACCTGCCATCTCTCCAGGGTTAAAATGTGCCAAATCCTTTACGCTGGGAACCATGCAAGATATGGAAAAGTCTTAGTATTTTTGTAGGCTCTCTTCTTCTGTGAATTCACGTAGGAGTGTCCTCTCCGTCTCCGTATTTATTCCTCTTTTATTTTATTTTTTTTAAAGATTTTATTTATTTATTTGACAGACAGAGATCACAAGTAGGCAGAGAGGCAGGCAGAGAGAGAGGAGGAAGCAGGCTCCCCGCTGAGCAGAGAGCCCGATGCGGGGCTCGATCCCAGAACCCTGGGATCATGACCTGAGCCGAAGTCAGAGGCTTTAACCCACTGAGCCACCCAGGCGCCCTATTCCTCTTTTAAACATGTAGTTACTGTTTGCAAACTATGTGCTAGGATTCACGGGTACAACCATGAACAAAGCACAACCCTCTCCTGGCCTAATGGAGTATGTAGTCTGCTGGAAGACAGACAGAGCCCGAAGCTTTTCTCCATACACTGTCCCCAGTGCTATAATAGAGGAACTCGAGTGCACCGAGGAGGGGAGGGTGGTCTGGCTGGGGCAGGGAGGCTTCTAGAAGCTGTGAAAGATGAATAGGAGATAGCAGGTCTAGAGGCTGAGCATGTTCCAGGCGATGGATGCACAAGGGGAAGGGCCTGTCAGGGAACTGGAGAAGGTCCTTACAGTGAAGTAAAAGAATGTGGGTAAGAACAACTGAGAAGACGTCATGCATATCTGGAGGGATCACCTGAACTAGTGCTGAGAATGGATCAAGGGAATCAAGGCCTTAGCTGGAGAGACTTTGAGGAAACCATGGTCAAATCCAGGTCAGAGAGGATGGTGTCTTGGACCAGGTATGGTGAGGTTAGAAGAAGGAGAGAATGAGTTGACAGTGCTTAGTGATTGATGGCTCCTGGGGTTGGTGAAGGAAAAGGAGGGAAGAAAGATGGAATCCATGTGTGGGCTTGAGTGACTGGGTAAACGCAGAGCACGACCCAAACCCCAGTAAAGACAGATCCCCCCCACCGCCATTGCATAGTTAACGTGTATATGTTTTAATAAAAAATGCAAAGTACCATCCACTTATTGAAGATTTAGTGCATACACATTCAGACCAGTAACCAAGGAGGTTAAGTGATAAGGTCTCCCTGTTTATTAGAGAAAGTAAGTGACTATCCAAGGGATAGAGGCTTTATCTAATTTTCATGCCTCTACACTCTCTCGATGAGCATTTTGCTATGCAGACAAAATACTCAACGATAGCAAAATCACCTGAAATGATTCTTGGAAGGGGAAAAGATGACTCAGACAATGTTTCCCACACTGGAATGATCTGTGCTTAAAACTTTGCCCTGTCCTGAAGGCAGGAGCCAAGTCTGGGGAGTCATTTGAAGATGAAATAATTTTCTCGTATTTGTGTGTCCCTAAGGTCATTATTTCCGTCAGCCAGCTGATAGCAGATGTTGTTGGGATCGGGGGAACCAGATTCCAGCAGTCCCTGTCCATCATCAACAACTGTGCCAACAGTGACAGGCTCATCAAGGTGGGTGGCCCCCAATCCTGCCTCATCATCTAGGACGCATGCAGACAGGCGGAACACAGCTGAAAGCCATGTGTCCTTCTTCTGCTCTTGTTTTAGCACACTACCTTCTCCTCGGACGTGAAGGACTTGACCAAAAGGATACGCACAGTTCTGATGGCCACCGCCCAGATGAAGGAGCACGAGAATGACCCTGAGATGCTGGTGGACCTTCAGTACAGTCTGGCCAAGTCCTACGCCAGCACTCCCGAGCTCAGGAAGACATGGCTGGACAGCATGGCCAGGATCCATGTCAAGAATGGGGATCTGTCTGAGGTAGCCCAGCAAGCCTCTCCAGCTGGGTTTTGGGGAAAACTGATTATGTCTCATTCAGTAAAAGAAGCCAATTTTAAGAAAAATTTCCCACTAATCAAAAGAAGGGGATACTTCAACAGTGTTAGGCTTGGGGTTACTTTACGTCTCTAAGCATCTCAACCGTTTACAACCTGTAAGGGAATGTTTCTGTCACAGGAGAGGATTGCCTGAAAACCCTTAGAAACCGTCCACGGTCACATAAACATGCGCTAACTTAGGTGCACTTTCTTTCTGCATCAAAACTCCTCTCTAGTTCTAAAATTCAGCTCTTTGATGATGGAATTTAATGTTCCTGTTATTAAAGTAATGATAGGACATCGCTTTTTCCTTTTGGAGGTAGTCCGTTGTCATCTGTGAATGTGGTAAGCCTCAGAGTGCTGCCTGTATACAGAGCGTGTTTCCATAAGGAAGCAGGGTGTGGGCGGGGGGTCGGGTGTATGGGCCCCGGACACAGACCAAATCCAACACTTAATCAGTCTGTGACATTGAGCCCATTTTTCACCCCTCTGTGCTTTGTGACATCACCTGTAAAAGGGGAGGTTATTAAGGAAAGCAGTAGGCTATGTGGAAGGCTCTGTGTTCCTCTGAAAATTGTGTTTACAGTTTGGGCCTAAAGCATTTAGGTATGGTCAACAGTATTACCAAAGAAGCGTGATTTTTTACTTTTAAGCTTCTGTAATTGCCTAAGTTAGTACAGTTATATTCTACATCTGAAATTTTTAGGTGACCGTTTTTACATATTGATTATTAAAAAGTCCAATCTATTTGACTGTATATTTAATCTGAACTACGTATTAGCATAATAAAAGCTAATTCCCTTTTACTACTAGTAGTAATTTTTCTATCATTGTGACAAAGAATCTGGGGCTCAGGCATCAGAATCAGGTTCATTTCCAACAACTGTTTTTTACACAACACTGTGGCAACTTTGTAAAAAAAAAAAAGAATTTATTTTTATTTTGTCTTTCATTTTAAAGTGTTTAGAATATTATTTAATTGACATTAAGTTATAATTTTGGTTTAGAGTTCTGTGTTTGGAAAGCAGTTGCTACATCTATTTTTAAGTTGAAAGAAAGCTATTAGCTGCTAACATTTGAACAAATCTCTCAGAATCTAGGAAGACATATGCCTTTTCTTCAAATGGTCCTCTTTGTACCTTAAGAGAAGTGATGTGGAAATCTTCACTAGAGTAAGAAAAAAAATGCTTTTTTATCTCTTATATCAAAATTTTGTAATTCTAAACAGCACTGAGACTTACCAAACTTATTACCATTAGTCTCCATTTACAGTTTACTTCAAAATTTCAGTTTATGTGAATTGTTCTGGTTTTTCTAAAAGGTAAGACGGCGGCTGTCAGGAACCCTGGTTTCCTTGAGATCTAATACAAGTCCACGCACTCACTGGAGCTCTGTCTGGGAGCACACCGACGTGCTCTGTACATGGTGATTCTGAAGTGTGTGTCTTTTATTTTAGGCAGCCATGTGTTATGTCCACGTCACAGCACTGGTGGCAGAGTATCTCACACGAAAAGGTGAGGAAGGAGTCCTGTGTTTTGTGAAATGAATATAAAACTATACAGAGCAGCAAAGGCGAGTGAGAGCCATTCAGAAAGATCTGGAAGTTGCGGGGAGGGGGGATGGATTTGTGTGTGTGTGTGTGTGTGTGTGTACTGTGTTCGTTGTTTTATTCACTGGTAAGACATTGGGTTGGCTTGGTGGGCATAGCAGAGGTGCCAATATAAAAAACAAAACTAGATGGCATATTATTGTATAACCTTTAACTAATGGATCTATCTTGCAAAGACTAGTTAATGAGCTTTGCATCCGGGTGTCCTTTAATGGCCAGTGTTGAGCAGACAGAAGATTTATCTTCCCTTAGTTCCCCTGTAACAGTTTTATCAGTCAAATGACAGTTTTAACAGGAGATTATCAGACACCTTTTTTTTTTTTTTTTTTTCAGAACCACAGCCCACTTGGCTTTATTATATGGGTAGGCGGCCTCGCTGGCCAGAAACCTTGCCTCCCCAGGGAAGGAGAGGGCAGGGGCGTGTGAGTGCTGTTGTTTTGTGGATTATATGTTTGTTCCTGGTTGAGCAGACCATGAATCCTTTCATGGGTTCTTTTGGTTAAATACCACTTGCTCATTTCCATTTCAAAATCAAGAACACCGAGGTTTTTAGAAAAGCTGCTCATGTGTGCCCATGTCCCGGAGCACAGCAGTACCAGATCTGGCTTCTGTGAAGTACATTTACCGAGTGAGAAATGGTATAAAGTCAGATGCCACAGCCGGGGAATTTCTGTATTTCCGGTACAGGTGGCTATTTGGGATGAAATTGAAGGGAACCAAGGCTTGTCCTACATCAGAGCCCCAGAGAAAAAAAAATTAAAGAGGGTTTCCATATTCTCTTGCTACTAGCATGATTTCCTGTTGAGACCTTTTGTCAGGTAATACATTTCCTCGTGTTTAGAAGCAGACATAGCCCTCCGTCCGGAGCTGCCCCTCTTCCCCTCCAGCCACAGCACCTGTCAGAGGAGGCGCCGGGGAGGTGAGCCTGAGGGTGGGCCCAGCCCCCAGGGCCCCAGCTGCCCCATGACCTGACACTTAGCGGTGTGGGGATTTTCCCTTGCAACTCTGCATGGATAGACTTGGCTCTCCTTCCCTTCCTTCTTTTCCTCTCCAGTTCCATGGCGGTCTGTCCCTGTGCACAGAGGGGAAGCACTTGGGCCACCCTTGTAGTTACCCCACTGGAGCTGAGGTGTATATTTTAAATGTGCTCTCTAGCCAGAAACCTGGGTGGTTGGCTTCCGTAATTTTGCTTTTTTGTATGTTAACGTATCCTCAAGCTCCTAGATTAATACTTGTCATGGGGGAGTCTTTTGTCTCAAGGCCTGGAAACCTTGACCATCGGGTAGCTAGAAAAATCTCTGCCTTCACAAATCTACTCTTTCAAGACATGCTTTCAAAATACTCTGTGTTCTTCTTTTTCCCAAAATATGGGAGGTCTCAAGTTTTGAGTTCTGTTTTGTTTTATTGTAAATAGTGGTCTCAGAATACCGTAGCAAGATGTTTCAAGGCCTTCTGTACTTGACCATTTTTGCCCAGCTGACAGTGTCCGACTGACATAGGACTTTTCCCCCAGTGACTGCAAGATGAGTGAAGGTCCCAAATGGGCCATTATTGCCTAAGGGGGTTATCCTTTTTTTTTTTTTTAAGATTTTATGTATTTATTTGACAGAAAGAGAGAGCACAATAGAGAGAGGGGGAATGCCAGGCAGAGGGAGAAGCAGACTCCCTGTGGAGCAGGGAGCCTGATGGGACTCCATCCCAGGACCCCAGGATCATGACCTGAGCCAGAGGCAGACATTTAACCGACTGAGCCACTCAGCTCAGCTCCAGCCTTACAGCATTTCCCCTAGAGAAGCAGAGTGCTTGGACCGCTGCAGTATTCATGCTGCCCATGCTCCTGGTTTTTGGTGGTGGGGAGGACAGGAGGCCCATCCTTACCCCTCAGGCAGCAGATAGGGAACCAGCTAAAACAGCCTCTCAGCTCGTGGCTGCGGCTGTTGAGTGACCTCCTGGCAGACTGCTTCGTGAAGGAGAAGAGCGAGTTCTCATCTGAGCTCTGGGTTACCCTCAGCCACAGTGGGGGAGGTGACGCCTTGAAGGAAACAGTTCTGTTGGAGGCATGTGTTTCTCTTTGATTGGCTTTGGCTTTATTTTTCTTGGTATCTGAGCACGGGCCACCGTACGCACTCAAATTATTGCTGCTATTTTTAAACTACTGATTTGGACCCAGTCCCTGTTTTAATTTATTTACAGGTTATTTAAAGATTGCATACATTTTAATAAAGGTGGGTGACAAATTAAAAGGATGAGGAAAGAACTGAGGGAGGAGAAGGCTAGGTACGAGGAGGCAAATGAAGAAAAGCACACAGTGGGTCCCTGTGAGAACGGTGGCCTGAGACATGAGAGACTTCAGAGTCCCTTGTCTCCTTCAAACACAGAAGCATGGCGGGCTGGAAGAACCCTCAAGGTCATCCCACTTACGGGTTACTGACTGGCTCTCTCCCCTGCTGTGTCCGTTCTAGGCATGTTTCGACAAGGATGCACAGCGTTCAGGGTGATCACCCCAAACATAGACGAGGAGGCCTCCATGATGGAAGACGTCGGGATGCAGGATGTCCATTTCAACGAGGTGAGCACCTCGCCTGCGGGGGTCTTCAGTCCGCAGCGTCTCGGAGGCGGCTGTGCTCTGCCTGCCCCTCACACGATGGTTTTCTCTCAGCAGCTGCTGCTGCCCACTTCGCTCTGACTAAGCTCATGCTCCAGGCGGCCGAAACAGCCTCGAAAGCTCCGCCATCCCCCTTTCTAGGAATTCCTCCTTTGCTCTGGAAAGAGAGTTTGAGGAGCTCGTTAGGAGGGAAGTGAGGCCAAGAGCTCAAACACGTGTGGGAAAAGGTCCAGCATTTTGACCATAAGGTTTCTCATTCTTTCCAGCCATTAATTTCTCCAGCTCATGGGTTTCATTGCTATTTTAATCTTTTAGCATCACACTCTAACCAGTTGAACTAACCAGCCCCTCAGACTTTTAAGTTGGCGTCCCCCACGCTGACTTCCCTCCCGTGTCGGCAGACACGCAAAGCCATGAGCGGTCAGACCAGGCCCAGGGGCTCAGAGCGGCCCACCTGGCTCCCTCCACTGGTGTGCCTTAGCCCAGATTTTTCTCACCGGCGGTGAAGGGAACACCCGGTCCCACCCCAGCAGAGATCAGAAGGTTCCTCGTTAGATCACTGTGACAATTCCTGCTACTTTCTTGCGGAAACAGGATCACCTTGCTGCCACTTATCTGGAACGAGGAAGTTTTAAAATAAAGCTAGGAGTTGGAACAAATGCCAACTTGCTGGCTCTGTTCCCTGAATTTCCTCTTTGGTCACTGTCAGGAGGGCTTTCCATGTGTGCCTGCGTCCCCTCAGCTCAGAGCAAAGTGGAACAGTCAAGGGGCAGCTTGTCGATCCTGCCTGTCTTTTAAATAAAAATAAAATTGTCTGTTTCTTCGTGTGGAGAGAAAGAACAGAGAAAGAAGCAAATACCTCTGCCTCTGTTGTACTTGTTTTTATGATGTGGAGGTCCTACAATTAATATTGTGACTTTTAATCACGTTCTTGCCAGTGAGTAGGGCCAAGAGCACACACCCTCCATGACATTAACCAGTCCCTGAATCAGTTCAAAGTGTGGTCCAGGAAGCCTGGGGATCCCCGAGACCCTGTCAGGAAGTCTTTGAGGTCCCTCCTTTTCCAATCGGATGTCTGTGGAGGGCTGGACTTCCTTTGTTTATATCATCCAAAACAGCATGTTGAACAGATTGAGTGCAGAAGCAGATACGAGAATGTCATTTTCTCCTATGATGTCAGACATTAAAGAAAGTTGCAAAAATGTAAAACAATGCTACTCTTTTCCCTAATTTTTTTTGAAAATGTTTTTTCATTAAAACATGTTATTTTTTCATTAACATGTAATAGGTTCATCATTATCTTAATTAAATTAGTAAACTTTGTAGCATTTTCCAGTTGCCATTCCTAATATTATAAATATTGAGAAATAATACCCATATACATAAAAGTTCTCAGTAGTTTTTAGGGAATTTTCAGTCATTAAAAAAAAAATATATATATATGCATATATATATTCTCAAGCCGCCCTAGTTTAAAAACCACTGTCATAAATTGTCTAGTCTCAAATGACCTCCTAAATTAAAAAGTGAACATGAGAAAGAAGGATAATATATTGAGTGCACTTCACATTTAAATATTAAAATAATTTTAACCATGATAGATGAAGATTTCTAGGAGTCCCAGAGATGGAGGGGGGGGAGACCAGTTAATTATTAAGTGGCATTAACAGTTCAGCTCTCTCTCTACCTTGAAACACCTGGGCAGATAGTAATTTTTAATTTTTGCTCTGAAGTATAAAACCTGTCACTGAGACCATAAGGCTTGCATACTCTTGACCTTGAAGTCCTCCTTGAAGGCAAGTGTGACTGGGTTTTTCTCTGAGAAGGGGCTTGAATGTATTGTCTCCTTGCAGAAACCACTCATGTCCAACCCAGCGCCTAGACGGACCTCTGGGGCATTTTGTTTAGAATTTGATAAGGAAAGCAGTGATGCCAAGAACAACTGGAGATTTGGAAGTAAACAGTTCTCAGTAACCTGTCCTTCCTCAGAAGATGAAGCTCAGGTTTGCTCATCTGATTAAGTAATAGGCTGGAGTAATCACTGCAGCCTGGGGAATCAGCCTAGGAAATCAAGTCAGGCTTTATTGAGGAAATTTGTGAATGGCACCCAGCCTGAGGGATAACTCAACATGTGAGAAGGGTAACTTTATCAGTGATTTCTAGAATATGGATTTTCCACCCTGCCCTTGAAGCATAAAGTTGGTAAATGTTTAACAAGGTCCATAGTATGCGATGACCTGTAACCATTAGGATGTGACATGGTAGGGTTATCAAGTCCTAAGCAACCCCTGCCTGGCGAGATTGAAGCTAGCAGGGAGTTGAAAGAGGAGCGTGTTCCAGAAGCCAGGAGCCAGAAATTGCCACCTACGTTTTTGCTTTGGCTGTCAGGATGTTTCAAGAGAAAAGGGAGTTGAACGTCTCTCTCCCAGAAGGAGTTCTGGGGAAAGCTGATGGGACTAGGTGTATAACACATAGCCTGATAAAAATCATTGCCCTTTTAATCTGCATTATTAGATGTACTTAAATGCCTTGTGCTCTCCTAACATGATTTTCGTGGAGCTGCATAAGAACACACACTTCTCCTAGCAGCATACCTCAGATGGGTTTTCATTGATCGCGATTCATCTTCCCTGACTCTGATCTAAAAAGCAGACTCCCTCCCGGCTGCTTTTGATTAGATAAAAAGAAACATCCCATCCCTGTTTACAGTTCTGTTACGCAATTTGGAGCCTGTGCAAATTCAAGAATTCTGAGTCCCTTGTGGTGTCAAAACTCAACACAGAATGGAAGTTTTGAGATCCCTCCTTCAGGATCCCGTGTACAGGCAGCACACTCGGGACATTGAAGAAAGGCTAATAAAGGGACTATTTTGAAAGCTTGGGCAGGGTGTAGGGAAACTGACAAGTAATATTGCAGTACCCTCGAGGTTAGCAGGAGGTGGGGTACTACCTCTCACCCTGTGGGCTAGGGGAGGGGAAAGAGAGCCCCTCCACGGGGGGGCCACCTGACGGTGTAGGGGAGAGCTCAGTCCCGTATCCCGGCAGGAAGGGGCATGTGCATAGCCACCCCGTCCTCACTCTCCGCCTGCCCTTCAGGTTCCTGCTGGGCCTTCCACTGGCTGAACTCAGCCAGGAGTCAGAGGACAGGGAGCCCAGCCTGCAGGCCAGCAGCCCTGATGCATCAACCTCCCAGCACACAGAGCTAGGAAGGATGGGCCAAGAGGGACTCTGGAAAGGGAAATAGAAAATACAGTTTATCCTCACTATTTGCCCACTTGCTACAATTTCTTTGTAACCCCAAAATCGACATCCATGAACACTTGTTGTCATGAACAAGTGTCATAAACACTTGTTGACAACACTTGTTGTCATTGCAATAGTGACTAGTGAACTTTGCCCATGGAACTAGTCGAAATGGTCTACCCTTAGCTCATACCAGGACGTACTGGCCCTCTTCATTTTGCAAATATTTACTGAGCTTTCTTGGCACTGAACTAGGTGCTAGAGATAGAAATGTGAGCGTGATATGGTCTCTGCCCTGGCACACTATACCGCATCCAGTACTTTCTTCACATTGAGGAGAAGCACCAAAACCATGGTCCCTTATAGTCTGAATTGGAAGTTGTCTGACTTTGTGACCTGGAAATTTCTATATTTACGTATATTGATTCATCTCCTAAATTAGCTGTGTGCCGTGTGTTAGCTTGGGGATATATAAGTGATGGACCTGCCTCAGAAAGTGACACCTGGTTCAGTAATCCTCAAATTTTCATATGCTTAGTTAGAAGTTACTTAGATTCCTGTTACAGATAGATATTTCCAGTCCTCCCGCTCTGCCAGTCCCCAGATTCAGTTGGTTGAGTGTGGTGCCTGGGAATCTGTATTTTAACAAGCATCTCAAATGATTATTTTGCTGCAAAAGGTTCTCGACTCTCTCTTGAAAAACAGTAGTGTGGTGGACATGTGAATTAAGCCATAAAGTATACCGTTGCCCAAGCATTTGCATTTACATTTTTTTTAAGATCTTATTTATTTATTTAAAGGGAGCACAAGCAGGGGGAATGGCAAGCAGATGCAGAATCAGGCTCCCTGCTGAGCAAGGAGCCGGATGCGGGACTCGATTCTAGGACCCGGGGATTATGACCTGAGCCGAAGGCAGACACTTAACCAACTAAGCCACCCAGGCATCTGTGTTTCTGTTATTTCTAAATGGTAGATAATAGGGACAACATCTAGCTTCATAAGTAAGGTTAGATTAATCAATGCTAGATGGAAAAATTGGCATATAAATAAAAATGTTTAAATCCCCTGCACATACATAGGCATTTTTGTGAACATACACCCCCACATACAACATTAGTGTGCTGTTTCCACAGACAGGTGCTTAGTGACCTCAGTCGCATGGCTGGGGCACACTTAAAAATTAAACTGGCTGCTGACATTTTAAGCAGTGGTCTCAGTGGCTCATGAGCTTGGTACACCTGAGATCTTTTTAGGATCAATCTAGTAACGTAAAATGTGAGCTTTGTGGATTAGTTCATTGAGGGTTTTTTTTTTTTTTTCTTCCCCAACCAGTAATTACTTACAGTTCTTGGCATGTATTGGCAATTTAGAAAATGTATCTTGGCATTTAAATTTTAAGCAAGGTGATAAAACCATCAAGCTTTCTATATAACCACCGTTCAAGGTCATCACTCTCTGACCGTTGTCTGGATTAGCTCTGGTTTTCAGGTGCAGTGATTGCTGGAAATTCTAAGTAAATTAATACATGGGATTTCTGCTGACAGTATCATTCATATATGCCCCAGAGTTTAGTTACTATGACATCATAGTTCCTATGACTCTATGATTTTGTGTTCACACATGGTCTCTCAAGCTGAACTCTCTTTGATTATTGGTTTGTTCTTTCTTTCTTTCTTTTTTTTTTTTTACTGGTTATTTCTGTTCAAAGAATTATTACTTGATGCACCAGCTCTAAATGTCTAGGTGTATATAGAGTTGACATTAACCTGAATAATTTACCTTAGTAAATTAAACTTTGCTGTTCAGGAATCCATACTCTACTTTTATAAAAGGCCTTATGGTTTCTTATAGAAGCTATTTTTAGTTTGGGTATTTTTTTCCCCCCAGAGATTTGTATATTTGAGAGGTGGGGGGGGGGCAGAGGGAAAGGATCTTAAGGCAGACTCCCTGCTGAGCACAGAGCCCAGTGCAGGGCTCCATCCCACCATCGATGGGATCATGACCTGAGCAAAAACCAGGAGTCGGACACTTAACTGACTAAGCCACTCAGGCGCCCCTTAGTATGATTTTTAGTAAATCTATATAGACATTGCTTTTTGTAGTATATATTATCATTTCTTTATATTAATAACTGATGATCAGACTGATAAGCTATAGGTCTGCCTCCTGAATCAGAGAAAAAGGTAAAAATAATGTAGAGTAGCATAAAAAAGTTGATGATGTGTTATTTCCTAATTCCTGATTGCCATCAAATTGCAATACTTATTTCAATTATTTACTAAGCTCTATTGGCTTTATCAAATGTTCTCATTTTCCAGCCATTCTGGAGGAGTTTCCCTGGTCAGAGTCCATCTTTCTGAACCAAATATGACTGATTTTTCCATAATTAACTCAGTTGCCTATGGTATTGATATGTTACTTGAATTCATGTTTCATTGTTATTAAACTTTCCACACGTTTCAGGTTTGACTGAACAAGAGTAAGAATAGTATTCAAATCCTAGACTCCCAGTTTGGGGCATTTGGCCCATAAAGTCTATTTAATATATATTTATTAAGTGCCAAAATCTAGGGCCACTTAAAATATACCTGAAAGGCTGCTGTAAAGATACCTTACATAAATAGACAGAAGATCATTTCAAAATCAAGTAACATCTTCCTTATAGAATACTTCATCATTGTGGTAGTTGACATATGTCTATATGTATTTTCATATTTCAAAATTATCTACATTTAATTAATTTCTTTTTGACATAAAAAACTTGGAGTATAGCCGGTTAGTCTGTTTAAATCCTTTCCACACCACCACCCCGCAGCCTCATCCCTAGCCACTCCCTAATTCAGATTTTATACTCTTGAATAACCCCTCAGTCTACTTGTAAATTTCTCACCCACCATGCTGTATCTTTTGCCCATGTCGTTCCCTCTCCCTGGAATGTCTCCCCTCTCTTCCTTCCTACTGCCACCTTTCACCTTACTAACTCCTGGTCATTTGTAAGACTCAGTCACCACTCTCTAGAAAAATCTGCATCTCTCCTTTCCCACATCACTAGATGGGTACCATTCCTGTCTGTATCCCTGATTGCCTGCATGTTTCTTTATCAGCACTTACCACATTTTTTGTAATCTTTTTATGGATCAGTCTTCATACTGGACTCTTTGAGAGCAGGAAGTGCTTTATTCACTGATCATTGGCCTCCCCCAGGATTCACCCAGAGACACACTGACTACTGTTAAATAAATAAACCCCTACTGCTCTCAGTTCAGAGCATCTACCCTTGTGACTTGCAGTTTGGGCATGTATTTGAAATCACTGTTTTCCTTGACCTTGGTATCTTGACATGTACCTTACGTTTTCCAGTTGGTGGCCATAAGTCTCTAGGACATCAGTTCTAGATGGTCTGAAGGTGTGTCTTTGAAGGCCTCCTCCTCAAAACAAATCTGCTTTATGTGACATAGCCTAATATTAGGCTATGTCACATAAAAACCATCTAAAATCTGCCTTCCACATTTATAGAAAAATCTACAGAACCATTTTTATAAAATACAGAAACTTTAATTTTATTTATATAAATTTGTTTTATAACCCCAGTATCAAGCACAGTGCCTTGGACATAGTAAATGCTTGGTAAAATGTGTGAGTGAATGAAGGAAAGAATCAGGTTAACAATGTGGTAGTGACTACTCCTAGCTACAACTTTCATAATTCTTTGAGAGGAATTTTCTGTTTTCTGTGAGATTACGTTAAAACGACTCCAGATGTTTATTGTGCTGTAACTACTAGAACATGGAATTAAGAATCTGTAGGTCTCTGTGGTCCCATCCACAAACAGGGCATCACCATCATGTATTCACACCTGTAATGTGGATTATCCTATACTAGTGGAACCAGTTATAATTTTTTACAGAAAGTTTACATTTCTCTTTGAACAAAGCCCAGTATCAAGAAAAGGGGCCAAATGAATAGTCTGTAAATTAAACCTAAGGATAGTTTTAAAATGGGTAAAGTTCCATTTGACTTCCATTATCAGAAGAATGTCTTGGGTGTATAATATCCTCATCCCTGATGGGGAATTGAGCCTTCCAGAAGTCTTTTACCTCTACTCATAGTCCCTTAGCAACACTGAGAAAGAAGATGCTCAAAAACTACCCAGTAACAATGTCTTTGACCTAAGGTGTGCAAACGGTGCAAGGCTGTTAGCTCACTTCCCAACAGCAAAGGGCAGCTATGAATAATACTGTTATATTACTACAAAATAGGCAGACTAATTCATTCCTCCAAGAAATTCCCAACTACCAAATATGTGTGTAGCACTGTGGAATATTACATAGTCCAGTGGAAGTAAGATACCATTTTAAAAAAATCAGTACGAAGTAGAAAGCAAAGATTGAAATAGGAGAGATTTGCTTAACTGGCCTATAAATTTAACCACACAGCATTTGTAGTTTTCAGAGCATTTTGGTGGGTAAAATTTTATTTCATCCTCCTGACCACCAAATTAGGTTAGACCTTTATTATATCCCCAGTTTTACTGATATGGAAATTGATACTGACACTATACAGGTTTTATCTAACTTTTTATAATTAGCGGATAGGGAGAATAATCATAAACATTCGTCATGCTTAGCCTGGGCAGATTCTCTCACTGGAAAAGATTTGAGACAACTAAGAAAGATGTACATCTTTATAATAATACACATGCATGAGGAGAAGAGATGGTATTAGAACCTTTTCTGATTTCTTCTTTGTCTATAGCTGTTGTGGTAGTTACTATGTAATGTTTAATATTTACACTTAAAAGACCTGCAATAAAAGTATGAGACAACTGGTATACCTCTTTATAAGCTTTGGCTCAGAGTTTAGTCATACTGATGATGATTTTATGATTTGTATGTTGTAAACATGACAGAAGAGTTAAATGCCTTGCTTTAAAGATCCTTTTTTTTTGTAAGTCAGACAGTATTTTCTGGTAAATTGATTCCCAACTGCTTTAGAAATGTTTACCTTTGGGGCGCCTGGGTGGCTCAATCGGTTAAGCATCTGACTCTTGATCTCACCTCAGGTCTTGATCTCAGGGTCATGAGTTGAAGCCCCGCTTCAACTGGAGCCCAACATTGGGCTCCATGCTGGGTGTGTAGCCTACTTAAAAAAAAAAAATATATATATATATATATATATATACACACACACACACACACACACATATATATGTGTGTATATATATATATAAAAAACTTTCTTTGGATCTATAAACTGTAAGCATTAGGCCTGGAATGAAACAATTAGGTTAGGAATGAAAAACAAAGGTCTTGTCCTTTATTTACAGTATAATAGAGGATACAAAACATGTTTAAAGGCAACTGCCTTAAAAGATATATTATTGGATTTAATCAGGCAAAATATAAACAAGAAAAATAAACCACGACCAAGTAAGGTTTACCCTGGGAATGCACTCACTGTTGGTTCAACATTAGAAAACCAATTAATAGGGACGCCTGGGTGGCTCAGTTGGTTAAGCGGCTGCCTTCGGCTCAGGTCATGATCCCAGCGTCCTGGGATCGAGTCCCACTTCGGGCTCCTTGCTCGGCGGGGTGCCTGCTTCTCCCTCTGCCTCTGCCTACCACTCTGTCTGCCTGTGCTCGCTCGCTCTCTCTCTCTAACAAATAAATAAATTAGAAAACCAATTAATATAATTCACTCTATTATTAAAACTGATTTACAGATTCAGAGCATTTCTGATCACACTCCCATCTGGGGTTTTGGTAGAAATTGACAAAATGAATTCTAAAATTTATATGGAAAAGCAAAGGAACTAGACTAGCCAAAACAGTTTTGAAAAAGTTCGAAGAGTCACACTATCTGACTTTTAAGGTTATTATAAAGCGTTGGTTCTCAATTGGGATGATTTTGCCCCCATCCCTTGGGGAACTTTTGGTAATGTCTGGAAATGGTTTTTAATGTCACAGTTTGGGGAAAGGGGGAAAGGAGAAGGTCCTGCTGGTGGTGTCTTGTCGTAGAAGATAAGGGTGCTGCTAAGTATTCTATAGTACATGGGACAGACCCCAGGACAAAGAGTTGTGTGGCTCTAGATATTACTAGTGTCACTGTGGAGACACCCTTCTGCAAAGCTGGAGTAGTAATCCAGACAGGGTGGTATTGGCATAGGTTAGACATCTCTATCAGTGGAACAAAATAGAGAAGCCAGAAATAGATCCACACACATATGGTTTGGTCGATTTTTTTCCCCCAGTCATTCAGATTATACAATTTATTTTCTTTGCTTTAGCAGAATACATAGTATATTTGAGACCTAGAGAAGATAATTTTTTAACACTTCTCTTGTCTTTTTTCCTTTTTTTCTTTTAAATTCAATTAATTAACACATAGTGTATTATTAGTTTCAGAGGTAGAGTTCAGTGATTGGGTGATCATCAGTCTTATATAATACCCAGTTCTCATTACTTCACATGCCCTCCTTAATGTCCATCACCCAGTTACCCCATCTCCCCCCCAACCCCCAGGAACGCTCCTATGATTAATTGTAGGTTCAGCTGATTTTTGACAAGGATTCAAAGGCAGTTCAGTGGAGAAAGGATAGCATTCATCAAATGGTATTGGAACAATTGGACATTCATTTAAAAAAAATTGACCCATACTTTACACTATATTCAGAAATTACTCCATGGATCATAGACTTAAGTGTAAAACTATAAAACTCCTGGAAGAAAACATAAGGAGAAAATTTTTATGGACTTGTAGTAAATATTTTTCTTAGTATGTAAAGCACAACCCAGAAGATAAAAACTTGATAAACTTCATCAGAATCAAAAACTTCTGCTCTTCAAAAGACACTGTTAAGAACATCCAGACACAAACTGCAGACTGGGAGAAAATTACAAACCGTGTGCCTGAAAACGGACTTTTATGCAAAATATGTAAAGAACTCTCAAAACTCAATAAACAACCCAGTAGAAAAGTGAGCCAAAGATTTGAATAAACACTTCACCAAAGCTATAGAGATGACAAAGAAGCACATTAAAATGCACTCAATGACATTGATGAAATCCCACTCAAATGGGCTTCAACAATAAAGGTTGAGTAAATTGGCTTCCATTAGGAAGTCCCAGAAAGACAGACAGCAATCAGTGTGAATGTTTAACAGAGTTATCCATGATGCAGCCGCTTTGGGAAGGAGGGGGAGCTCCACTCTTTTAGTAGGGCACATGGGCCCCTGACTGGCTCTGAGATGGTTGTTGGCCTCAGTCAGGCTCCTTGGTACCTGTCGAGTCTGGGCCAGTGAGAACACTTCCTTCCCAGCATTCCGGGACAAGGTCCTAAAATTCACCCTGATGGGCCCGTTCAGGTCACATTCCACAAATGATGAGGCCAGGAAGTAGATTCATGCTAATTAGTTTACACCTGAGCCACATGCCCTAACCCCTGAGTCATGGGAAGTGTTAGCTCCTCCCAAAGTCCAAGGACTTTTATAAGAGGTGGTGACTACCAAAACTTCAGCAGATAGAAACTTCCAAGGAAAGGTTGTTGGTGAGGCTGGCATCATGCCTTCCATGTGCCATCACTAAATGGTTCCGAGATGCTTGACTTGGCTTGAAGTCACACTTAGTAATTTCATGTCTCAGCATTGTCATTGTTTCTCAGAAAGGAAAAAATTTAAAAAAATTTTTTTAAAGATTTATTTATTTACTTTAGAAAGAGAGGAGAGGAGAGTGAGAGAGAGATTCTCAAGCAGGCTCCCTGCTGAGCACGGAGCCCAACGGAGGGCTCAATCCCACAACCCGCAGATCATGATCCGAGCCAAAATCAAGAGTCATACCCCAACTGACTGAATCACCCAGGTGCCCCAGGGGGAAAAAAAATTCTCTAAATTATAATTATAAGAAGAGAACCAAACAGGGATTGAGAGCCTGTGTGAAGCTATCAGTATCCATTGTTCCCCATGGTATATAACTATTACACAGGTATATAATGTGACCCTTCATTTCCGCTTATAAATGCTTGGAAAGTGGCTCATTAAAAAAGAACGTAGTGATGAGCTATTTATTACAAGTGTGGAAGTTAGTGTTTAGAAGTAATGTATTTTGAAATTTTCCTCCTAATCATCTTAACTGGTTAAGCATTCTGCAAAGAATACAATGTCGTGTTTCCTGTAACACTCTTCTCTGGCCCGTGGCCTTCTTTCTTGATCAGGATGTGCTCATGGAGCTTCTAGAGCAGTGTGCAGATGGACTCTGGAAGGCTGAACGCTATGAGCTCATCGCTGACATCTATAAACTCATCATCCCCATTTACGAGAAACGAAGAGATTTCGAGGTATCAGAGTGGTTTGTTTTTTCCTGTTTGAGAGGACAATGGGGTGACACACACACCCAGACCTTCTTACATGCAAAGAGAGCAAGCAGGCCATGGTCAGAGGTAACCTGTGGTCTCATCACCCTCCGTGTGATGCTGGGGGTCACCACCTGCAGAGCCATTATACATGGCCCACACGGGCCCTGCCTCCGTACAGACCCCAAATCTCAAAACACAAGGATTGGCAATTGTGGCACCCCAGTTTTGAAAGGTTGCCAAGAACCGAGTTGTACAATCACCAGGTTCCTTCTTCCTCAGAGCTCTTCCTTGCTTCCTCCACATGGGAAGCTATTGTCCCTGCCACCATTCCTGGGCTGGGGAGGTGGTCCAGCTTCCGTAGCTTATCAAAGAAAGTAGGAAAAGCAAAGACTAAAAACGTCATTTGTAGGACTAATTTACCATCTCTGACATTTGATGTTGACTTGAAAACAGAAGTTGCTTCCTGCAACGTGGAGATTTAATGGATCCTCAATATGCAAAATAGCTCTTTGAGTAGAAAATATTATAATTGAAAAGTGGTCATTACCAATTATGCACTTGAGACACTCTTTTTTTTTTTGCATTTTGTTTCTTTTACTCAAATCCAAGGAATTTTTACCTTTGTGATCTCGTTTAATTGTTTTAAATCTGATTCTACTAGTTCTAAGTGGGAGGAAATGGGTTTTGTTCTGCTTTTCAGAGGCTGGCCCATCTGTATGACACACTACACCGGGCCTACAGCAAAGTGACCGAAGTCATGCACTCGGGCCGCAGGCTCCTGGGGACATACTTCCGAGTGGCCTTCTTTGGACAGGTAAGCCTCCTCTCTGTTCTGCAGCCCTCCTAAGTCCTTGTTTTTGTTTTGTTTTTGTTTTTGCTTTTTTAATTCTAAGAAGTTGTATTTTATAAATTTTCTATTTTCTATAAATGCTAATTTGATGAATTTGTCATATTTAGTATGATTCTTACCTTCCTTGGCAGTAAACTCTCTGCTTTTTTTTCTCTTCCTGTCTTTTCTTTATTACTTTCTTAAGGCAGCGGTAAGTTCTCCCTCCATAAGACATTTTTAGCACACCTTTGGTACCTCAGTGTGGTTTGCAAGTTGCCTTTTCCAGTCTGTATGTATATCTGTCCGGTCATTACAAACTCCAAAAAAAAAAAAAATTAACATTTTATTCCATTTACAGAAATAAATCACCTGTTTCCTTACACATCTATACTGCATGTTTTAAAATGAAAATTAAGACTTTTCCGGTTTCCTGTGTTCCCTGTGCATCTCTATCTTTGTAGTATAATATCTCCACAAGTTTATTTACCCTTGTCATAGTTCAGAAACCCTGTGAAAAAGGGTTCATTTAAATTTAACTGCAAGTTTAACCTCCAAGTCTCTAACATGATTAAATGGCATTAAGTTATAATCATTTATTTAGGGTGTGTGGTTTTCTGTGAGCATTATATAACCTTCGATTTACCCTGTTATTGTCTTTTATAACTTTATAGCAATACCAGTTCACAGACAGTGAAACAGATGTGGAGGTAATTATAGTAAATGCTTAAAAAGCAAGTAATGTAGTAAAATTACTGCATCTAAACTCCTGGTTTGATGTGGGTGTTATTTGTCTCATGTTAGCCTGCATTTTTTTTTCATATACCGTGTATTTTGCACCATTTTCTCTTTTATTTTAGATGAGAAACTTTTTTTTTCATTTCTTTCAAGTATTAACCCCAATCTGGACTTTAAAATTTTCAACCTTTTTCACTTCCCATGCAATTCTAAGCCTTTTTGTATTCAGACATGATTGATGCTGATCCACATGCCAACCGGTGGGCGTGAAACTTTTCTGATTATTGTGCTCCAGCCCTTTCATATTTTTCTCATAAATAAAGCAAAACAGAACTTACACACCCTTCAGATAACTTTAGCGGAACCTGCTCCAGACCGGAATGTTTCTGTTTATGCCGAAAAGTCCTATGTAAGTGGGGGAGGCCAGTGAGGGGAGAGTATGTGCGTTTCCGAAGCCCACCCAGAGCAGGCTGCCGAACCACTCGTTAGTGAGCTCTGCTTCTTGGGAATGTGAAACAGGCTTGAATCCCATCATTCGATCTCAAGAGAACAGTCTTGAATCCCTGATCCTCCATTTCACTCAACACTTAATGACAGCATTCGTGAATGAGTTTGCAGTTCTGTGTTTTCCTTTATCTCTGCAGCCCGACTTCACATTATTATCATTTTCCTTTCCTCTTTAGAAAGCCTGTTGAAGTAGGATTTTATTTTAGACTCATCCTCCCCACCCCTGCTTTTTTTTTTTTTCTTTTTTTTTAACCCATATAACACAAGCATCCTTCCTGGGTGGTAAACCTAGGGCTTATAATTGGGAATAGCTCTAATTGTGCTTTATGTCACAGGGATTCTTTGAAGATGAAGATGGAAAAGAGTATATTTACAAAGAACCCAAACTCACGCCTCTGTCAGAAATTTCCCAGAGACTCCTTAAACTTTACTCAGATAAATTTGGTTCTGAAAATGTCAAAATGATACAGGATTCTGGCAAGGTATGACCATGTTTGGGAATATTTTATAGCAATATAATACTGTATTATTGATTGATTGATTGATGGTGTGTGATTGATCATACATATTCATAAATGTGTATAGTGGGGGAGAAACAGAAAAATTAAGAATGGTTGGCCTTGAGTAACAAGTGTAATTTTTTTCTTCTTGACACCTTTCTGTGATTTCCGACGTCCTTCATTGAGTAAAGATTTCATTATTTTAAAAAGATTATTTTTTTACAGGACGCCTAGGTGTCTCAGTCAGTCAAGCATCTGCCTTCGGCTCTGATTATGATCCTAGGGTGCTAGGATTGAGTCCCACATCAGGCTCCTTGCTCAGTGAGGAGTCTGCATCTCCCTCTGCCTACTGCTCCCCCTGCTAGTGCTCACGCACTCTCTCTCTCTCTCCCCCTCTCTGACAAATAAATAAATTAAATGTTTAAAAACAAAAGATATCGGGATGCCTGGGTGGCTCAGTTGGTTAAGCGGCTGCCTTCGACTCAGGTCATGATCCCAGCATCCTGGGATCAAGTCCCACGTCGGGCTCCTTGCTCAGCAGGGAGCCTGCTTCTCCCTCTGCCTCTGTCTGCCTGTGCTCTTTTAAAAAACAAAACAAAACAAAACAAAACCAAAAGATACCTTTTACAAAGTAACATCTGAAAGGATATACCATGTTCAGCATGATGATGGACAGATGGACAGACTGACGGACAGACCAAGGAAGGAACTAACTAGCCAGCATGTTTGTAGGAGTGAGATCTAGGATTTCTGTTTAAAGCGGGTGTCCTCTGCTGTATTGCTCTTAGGAAGACCTTTTCTGAAACTATACGTTTCTCTGTGTATTTATGTGTTCCACTGTCTTTGGGACATCTCCAGTAAGTTGGGTATCCCTTTGTTTCCTGAAATTCAGGCCAAGATAGAGCTCCTGGTTTTTGCCTTAAAAATGTCCTCCTGCTAAATAAAAAGGCAAACAAATGAATAGACAAACAGAAAGCAGAATCCGACTATAAATACAGAGAACAAACCAGTGGTTGCCAGGAGGGAAGGGGGCAGAGCGATGGGCAAAATGGCTGAAGGGGAGTAGGAGATGTGGGCTTCCGGTTAGAAGCGCAGCGCCAGGAAAGTGGTCAGTGCTACTGTAATAGTGTCACGTGACAGATGGTGGCTGCATTTGTGGGGAGCACGGCTTAACGTATAGAAATGTTGAATCACCATGTTGTACACCTGAAACTAATGTAATATTGTGTGTCAGTTACACTTCAGTTTAAAAATGATAAAAATTAAAAAAAAAATTTTTTTAAATGATAAAAATTGGGGCACCTGGGTAGCTCAGTTGGTTAGACATCTGACTCCTGGTTTTTGTTCCGATGATGATCTCATGGGTCATGAGATCAAGCCCTGTGTGGGCCTTTGTGCTCAGTGGGGAGTCGGCTTGAAGATTTTCTCCCTCTGCCCCTTACCCCCAGCTCATGCATGTACACATGTATTCCCTCTCTCTAAAATAAATAAATCTTTAAAAGAAATAAAATAAAAATAATGTAAATAAATAAATACTAAATATTAAGCAAACAAAAATGTCTTCCTGCTCAGTTTCCAGCAGTGATAAGCTCTACATCCTCCTAAATTCACCCTTTTGGGGAATCCCTAGTTCATTTTCCGTCCTGAGCCCTGCTTTGGAAATCCTAGTCTCTGAAATCTGTTTCCTTGAGGCCCTTTTTCTCCTCCAGGGAAGCATCTTCCAGTTTCCTGCCCAACTGGTAGATTGGGGACAAGGAAACAGGTAATTCTGGATTCTGGATGCAGGACCTGAGCAAGGGTTGAAGGTCCCACGTTCGGTCTGCAAGCTTTGACCTGCTCGCCCTGTGTTCTGCTCTGTACCTTTGCCCCTGCTTTCTGCTGAGACTGGTAAACCTACTTAGACTTTTTCCAGACCAGTTTCTCCAAGGGGCAACCTCTTCTGTCTTGAGGAGTGGGGACAAGGGAAGGGAACCTGGAGTTTGGCCACTCCAAATAGACTTTGGCCACTCGTCTTGGTTTCCACCTCACTCCTCCCCCAGTCACCCTAATCCTATTGCTGGTATTTCTAGACATCAGTCCATTCAGGCAGCTGTAACAAACACCAGAGACTGGGCAGCTTTTAAACAACAGAAATTGCTCATAGTTGCGGTGGTTGGGAAGTCCAAGATAAGGCACCAGCAGATTCTGTGTCTGGTGAGCTGCTTCTTCCTGGTTCACAGACAACCGTCTCCTCTCACTGTGTCCTCACATGGTAGAAGGGGTGAGGAAGCGCTTTGGGGCCCCTAATATAAGGGCATGAATCCCACTCCTGGGGGCTTCACCCTCATGACCTAATCACCTCCCACCTGTCAGTACCATCACATTGAAGGTTAAGATTTCACCCTGAGAATTTGGTGGGAGGATAGAAGTCCATAGCAGCAGGCTTCTGAGAGGGACTCTGACTCACTGGTTACCCCTCTGTGTGGGAACTTAGATGAGAACTTCTGTCGTGCCTGGGTGCTGTTTTCCTCAGAATTCTTCTTTGTCCCACCTGCATGGGAAAACAGGGACTCTGCCAGGTTGGGTAGCACACCTCCGTGCAAGCGCCTTCTAGAACTTCAGTAAACACTCTCATCCACTGCTGTCCTCTCTCCTCCTCTGTGCTCCTCACGGTTAATTCTGTACTGCATTTGAACGGAGCTGCACAAAGAAAACGGGATAAACGCACACTGTTGGTCTGTTTTTAACCAGAAACCTCAACACGATCTTATGAAGACCTCCTTTTTTCTTAGACCAAATTACTCACGTCCGATTGCCTTTTTTTTCTCTGAAACCGAAACCTTTGTCCAGGTCAAGCTGTGGCTTTAACATTGTAACCTCATCTCAGGGTTCTCCTGTGTTCTTCTGCCCCCAGACACCAATTCTCTGCTCCTGCCGTTATTGTCATGGACCTACAACTTTGGAAATGAAGTCTATGGAAAAAGCCCTGAAAAAATAGGAAAGCAGGAGGTTTCCATTGCTTTTAAATTGGTTCTGCTGAGAAGAGTTACATTTCTAGGTTTGAGTATAGTTACAGGGATTGGCCAAATGGCTGTTTCTAAAATAGAAGTAATAACTCATGACTTTTTGATTTTCTTAAATTCCAAAGTTTTAGGCACATTTGCACCTATTTCTCGTTTTTCTTCACACACATCCCCATTGAGAGGACAGTGGTGCCTGCTAACTTGAGACCCACAAAACCTTCTTGGCCTCGTTCGTTTGTTGGCCTCAGTTCCAGAGCTGTCTCCAAATTCTCTGCAGTCATTTCTGTCAGACGCCCTTTTATTGCTCTGCAAGCTTAAATACGATTCATATGTGCAAAATTGATTTGTATCCCTAATAAATTAGCTGCTGTGCTTGTATGGGAAATGCCTGTGTTTCGTGTTCTGGTGCGTCCCAGATGTTAGCGATGCAGTTCTAAAAGCATTAATGTCCAGAGTCAATCAGGAGCTAAACTTAGAGTTAGATGAGTCTCAGATTAGTCTGTATCTGTATTAAAGTAATTCATCCACATCTGTTTACATCTAATCTCTCTACAGATTAATTATAATTTGAGGTTCTAGGTATTAAACATTATTACTAAAATAAACATACGTAAAAATACAGTTCAGGAACCCAGCAGAAAAATCCATGCAGGGAAGTCATTCACTAGCATGATGTCTTAAAAAATTTCAATGTCATGAAAAAGAGGTGGAGAATTCTAGATTAAATATCATCATTGACTAGATTCTGGTTCAAACACAAAGAGCCACATTTGAGGAACTTTAATGGAGTGCGTACTGAGTGATATTATGGGTTAAGTTAATTTTACTAGGTATAATATATTATGGTCATGGGGGAGAATGTCCTCATGTTTAGGAGATGCTGGCTGAAGTGGCATCATGGATACCACTTCCTTTGAAATGGTTCAGCTAAAAAAATGTCTGTGTGTATATATGTAACTATCCGTCCGCATGTGTGTATGCATGTGTGTATTTGAAACAAAGCATTAGCAATTGTTCTAAGTGGTGGGTATGTGGCTGTTTGTTGTACTATTCCAACTTTTCTAAATTTTTCCAGATCTTTTATTTCTTTATTTTAAAAGATTTTATTTATGTATTTATTTGAAAGAGAGCACGCTTGCACATGTGTGAGTGCAGAAAGGGGCAGAGGGACCAGGACAAGCAGATTTCCTGCTGAGTAGTGTGGGGTGGAGCCCAGCCAAGGGATGGGGTGAGGGGGGTGGGGCGGGAGGGCTCAATCCTGCAACCCTGAGATCATGACCTGAGCCAAAATCAAAAGTCAGACATTTCACCGACTGAGCCACCCAGGCGCCCCTCCAAATCTTTTATTAATAAAAAATGGAAAGACAAGCTTTGAGTTGCTTGGAAGGAGTCTTCCAAATAGTACCAATCTCCCATTTTGTTTATTCATTTAAAGGTCAACCCTAAGGATCTGGATTCCAAGTACGCATACATCCAGGTGACTCATGTGATTCCATTCTTCGATGAGAAAGAATTGCAGGAAAGGAAGACGGAGTTTGAGAGGTCCCATAACATTCGCCGCTTCATGTTCGAGATGCCCTTCACTCAGACGGGGAAGAGGCAGGGCGGGGTGGAGGAGCAGTGCAAACGGCGCACCATCCTGACAGGTACCGTTTCCCTGGCTTCTTCCTTGAAGAGTCATGTCCAGACATGAGCCTGGACACCAAGATGAAGAGCTCTTCACAAGGGATCCAGAAGCTTCTAGAATGAAGGGCCCTTCAGGCTTCGTTAACTTTCCCCACGTGTCCATTTCAGTTTAATATTTATCTCGTGCTTACTTTGGAGGACTCCTGACACTTTTCTACTTACCTGTTAGCACTTCCTTCTTTGACTAGAGCAGAAGTTCATATGCAGAGTCAAGTCACTGACCCTTTTTAGAATCTGGTGAAAACAATGGACCCTTATCTCCTCCGAGTGAATATGCGCACGATTTGAGGTGATTTACAGACTCCTTCTGAAACCCATGTGGACCCCTCTCTAGACCTCTCTAGGCCCAGGGCCCCAAGAGCCACTGCACACAGTTCCGTGTCTCCCTCACAGGAAGGAACCCCTTGTGTATCTTTATCACACAGGTCCCAGCACGAACCTGCTCAGGGATTGTAGGCTGAGTGAATCAATGGGATATGAGTCTGGAGCCCTTCCACCTCATCTCCGAGAGTGGCTGGCCAACCTCAGCTTGAATACCTCCACTGCCAGGAAGCTCACTGCCTTCCAAGGCTATCCACTGGGCTGTGACTGAGTTTTAATAGATTCCTGGACACTGTGTAGCCATCGAGAACCCAACCTCAGAAATGTGTTTTGCATCATTTCCCAGTTCCTGGCGGTGTAGAATCATCTTGGGCGTCATTTTTACCTTCTTTGAGGGAGCCTGACCCACCCACTTGTGGGTTAGGGTCAGCAGCATGACAGGGATAACCTAAAAGAAAACACTTTCTTGACTCTAAAACAAACAAACAAACAAAAATCAGTGAGGAGGCGTGCTCAGAAAGCCAGGTGTGTCTACACCCAGTGTTTCATTAAGCTCAACCAGGAAGGTTCCCGTCGCTTGTCCTGAAGTCAGTGTTGCTGGGTGGTCTGGTGGGTCACTAAGACAGAACCCTGTGATGCCGAGTACAAAGAGCACCGTTAAGATGCCGCATTTCACATGGGCCTCTGCTCTGTCCACTGATTTGGACACTTGGAGTGGGTGAATTTGTATCTCAGTAAAGCTATTACCATAGAAAGACGATGACTCATCGTAAAATAGCACAGCGTTATCGGGGAATCTTCTACCCTTCCTAGGAAGGAACTGAGATTAAAAAACAGAAAGCCTCCATTCTTAAAGAGCCCCTAGTCCTGCTTTTACAGTAAAGACAACCTGTAAAACACAAACAGCATGGTCCTCGACAGGGGTAACCCCTCCCCAGCTGGAAGTGAATGTTTTCTAATGCACACAGTTGCAGATTTCTTCTTCTTAGATAAGACAGCTCCCTTTCTAGGGGGAGCCATTTTGCTAGCTTGGGCTGTTTATCTCTCCAGCTGTCATGACTAAGTCAGCGCTTATCACACTGGTCCCGGACCCGCAGCATCAGCATCACCCAGGAACTTCTGAGAAATGCAGATTCTCGGGCCCCGCCCAGCCCCACTGAATCCGAAACTCTGGGTGTGGGCCGGTGTTGAACAAGCCGCTCCCCCCACCCTGCTAGGGGATCCTGGTGTCCCGTAGTTTGAGTGCTGCTGCTTCAGATATGCCAAGTTCACTGATGAGTCAGGGTGAGGATTTTTTATTCAGATGAGTCTGCTTAGGTAGTGTTACTGATCTATAAACAGTTATTACCATAGGGTGTTTCCTGGCCAGATTCCCTTCAGGGTTACAGTTGACCATCTGGTCACTGAAATATTTTTGAGTCGCTGAACAAGAGCCAAGCTCCCTGCCTGCCAGGGCGGAGGAGACGCAGAGTCTGAACACTGCAGAGAGAGGTGAAGGAGCCCCCCGGGTTGTCGGCTCAGCTGTGAGGATGAGAACGTGTGGGCGGAATAGAGCCTGGGCCTGGGGCCTGCAGATCCGGGTCAGTGCTCAGCTATGGGATCTTGGGCAAGTCATTTACCTGCTCCCTGTGCCTTAGTTCCCTCATCTGTAAAATGAGGGTTACGCTATCCATCTTGTGTTAAAGAACTTTGTAAACTATACCCAGGAGGGGAAAGGATGCACTCTGTTTTGCTGGATTGTGCTGGATCTTAGCCACCCTTGAGCCCCTTGCCTTTTGAGGATGCTGCAGCACCAGAAGGGATGACAGTACAACAAAACACCCCAAAAAGTACAGTTTTTATCCTGAAAGATCTCAAAATATCACAAGCATGGTCGGGCATCATAAAGATTTAAAGAATGGGTTAGGAAAAAATGGTACTAAATGGTACTAAACACTAAAAACACATAGGCTAGGGGCTCCTGGGTGGCTCAGTCAGTTGAGTGTCTAACTCTTGGTTGTGGCTCAGGTCGTGATCTCAGGGTCATGAGATCGAGCCCTACATCGGGCTCCACGTCCAGCAGGGAGTCCGCTTGGGAATCTCCTTCTCCTTCTGCCTTTCCCCCAGCTTGCTCGAGCTCGCTCTCTCTAAATAAAGATATAAATAAAATCTTTAAAAGCACGTAAGCTCTATATCAACTTTCAGTTAAAGATACACCAGTATATTCTGAAGACTTTGAACTTGAGAGTTTTCCCTTATGTTATTATTTCTTCAGGTTCTTAATTCCATTGCTTTGCTTCAAACCAGACCTTTGACCGTCCGAGTTGTAGGGGAGCCCTGGCCCTCCCTGCCCTCTGAACCCGGCAAAGGCTCACTTCCTGGATTGGTCAGTCTGCTAGAATTGCGGGATCATTTGCAAAACCTAGAGATCGCCCTGCAGGCCCCTTTGCTGTACCTTGCTGAGCCTGCCTCCCAGCTTGACCCCCTCCTACAGACTCCTGCTGTGGAGATTCTTCCCAGTCACTCACTATTCCAGAGTCTTCCAAATCCTGCCAAGACTCCCAGGAGGGGCAGAGGTATTGTCCGGCTCTTCATGTTCTACTCAGTCTCACCAGACTGTACAGGCACCCACCCCTCTCAGCCACCTCTTCCTCATCCTCCCACCCAGTCAGTCCTTGAGTTTGCCACCTTCCAGTCCACTTGGTTCTTTCATTTAGCCACTTGGGCAGTAACACATTCGTTAATTCAACAAATGTACGGGGCGCTGGCAGTGTTCTAGCCTGCCGTAGTGACAAAACAAAGATCTCCACAGTTTACCTTCCAGGAGGAGGAGACAGACAATAAGCAGTAAACATTCCTGTACTGGAAGTGAATGTGTGTTCTAGACAAAAGCAAAAGGAGATCAGACATGTGAGGTTGACTGGGGAGGGTGGCAGTTTAAATGGCATAAACTGGGGAGGTGACACTCAGTCCAGACTTGGAGGAGGTGAGGGGGTAGACCATGCAAACGCCTGGAGAGAGAAGGAGCTGTCAGGGCCAAGGCCAGTGGTGCAGGTGCTTGTATGCAGCACATTCAGGGGACGACCAACTGAATGACTCTGAGGGGGAGTGGGAAAGATGGGGCCAGCAAGGAAGGCAGGGGGCGACCTAGCTACACAGGCCTGCTCGGCTCAGGCACAGGCGCTGCGTTTTCTATGTTATCATATTCTGCTTTGCTCCTCTACATCTCCAGTTACCATCGCAAGACTCAGGACTTTCACGCTGAGTGAAATCCATATAGTCCACGGACACCTCACAAATATCCTGGGAATTCGTTTTTCTCTCGGAAACAGTGCTGTATGTCGAAACACAGCCCTCAGAATTTCTGTGATTTGACGTGGCCGTTAGCCTCCTGAAACACTTCCATGGGACTTGGTACAAACCCACCCCAGTTGCGCTCATCTGTTAAGCGCTTTCTGTCCACATCCCCGTGCTCCCTGGCGGAAAGTGGCAACACCCGGTTCTTGTCACACTACCAGAGAAGTGTTAGGTTCAAGGGGGGTTTATCAATCCCAGTGGCTGCCACTCAAAACTATCTACAAGGAATACAAAAGAAATAGGAGACAAGACCTTTGGCCTTGAATTGGTTTTAAAAAAACACAAACATTTAGGGACTGGAACAGGCCTGTAAGGGTGTGACAATTGATGCTGCAGCAGGCTGAACACTTCCAGCTTTTCTAGTCTCCAGATGGTCCATCTGAACTGTGTGCTCCATGGCGCCAGCCCTATTTTCTCATTTTGTCCTTTCTAAGTAAACTCTCCCAGCCACTTACTAAAGAGCAGTGGTCCAAACATAACGCTACGAACTTACCTTTGCTTATTAAAAACTAAACTAAGCTGTTAAGCATATATATTCATGTCTATTCATAAATACATATTAAATAAAGATACTATAGGTATTTATACATCACGTAAAGCAACAAGTTAGAAATTGAAACAGACCCAAATTAGAAACTGGCTGTTTTTCTCTTCATTTTTAAACTCTTTGGTGTTGATACGTTCAGATAGCTTGTTATGATAAATGAAAACAATACTGATCGGCTTTTACTGAAACTATAAGAAATAGTAAATGTTTTTATCTCTGTTTTTTATTCATTTATGTTTCAGAATATCTTTATCATTAGTGTGACTTCAACAGTTTGTGGGATTCTGGTTCCTAAAATTCTTTGCTGGGAAATACAGTCTCACTTGTTCTTTTTCATGGATTTCTCTGATTTGTGCAAACTCAAGCACGGGTTTCAAAGTTCTGTAGAGAAATGAATGTTCTCAAGGATATGTTTATAGAGCGATTTTCTGGACTTAAAATCTGTTCTGTGACATCTCAGAACAGTGTACTGTTCTTTATATCTTCCAAGCCATCTTTTATATACTAGCTCTTTCAGATCTCACAACTTCCAAGGAAGGGAAAGCATTTATGGTTAAGAAAATTGAGCAGGGAATGATAAAGTGATTTCTTCAAACACAAACTTCTCACATTAAAGCTTAACAAGGACCCAGCTCTTTTGACATCACAAGATACAGCCTGTCATTAAACATATGCGGTGATAAAGGAAGATAGTACTCTGGTCCCACAAAATCCTGGCCTGTGCCTCGGGCAAGCTTTGGGTTCCTTACCTCTAACATGAGACTACTGAGTATTTCTACCTCAGTAACTGTAAAGATGGTGCAAGCTGCGGAATGATTCTGGGACCTGTTCCTCCACAGCAATACACTGCTTCCCTTACGTGAAGAAGCGGATCCCCGTCATGTACCAGCACCACACCGACCTGAACCCCATCGAAGTGGCCATTGACGAGATGAGCAAGAAGGTGGCCGAGCTCCGGCAGCTGTGCTCCTCAGCTGAGGTGGACATGATCAAACTGCAGCTCAAACTGCAGGGCAGCGTGAGCGTTCAGGTGAGCCGAGCGCTGGACAGAGCAAACCCAGGGCAGCAGGTGCCAAGGCTCATCTGGACCTTGGTCAATTTCAAGTCCAGCCAGGTTGAGTGTAGCTCCTCAGCTTACCTGGTGATCCCACTTACCTTCCAGGATCTGTGTAGTTTCTCCTGATACCCAGAGGGGGGCGGTAAACTAGGACCCCCACCTAACCCCACTTGTAGAGAGAGTGCCCCCTGAGCTGTCCGCTAGGGGCCTGAGACAGCTCTCCATATGAACCTTTTTTTTCTTTTTTTCCAGTTTTTTCAGTTTTTTCAGTTTGGGGAATTCGAGTGGCCTAACCAGAAGCATTAAGACTCTTCTAAATATAAAGAAGCTGTAGGTTTCCTTATAAAACTGTTGTTTTTTGGTTTCTATGAAATTTATAATCTGGAAAAGTACCTAAAGTTTCACTCTCTTAATTTCTGATTTACAGAAATTCTTTATTTTAAAATATAACTCACTTAATTACCTTTTCCCTAAGTAGTAGCATTTTTGTGTCCTCTGTGAGAACTTGGTTCTTAAATCTGTCTCAAAAATGTTCTATATTTCCTTCTTTTGTTTGGCATTCCTATATTGATTTGCAATCCATCCAGAATGGATTTTTGTATGATAAGGGCAAGAAACATTTTTTTCCATATAACTATCCAGCAATGTGCACCATTTATGGAAAAGATCATTTTTGTTCTAAGTACTGATTATACATATATGTTCAGCTGTGAAAATTTAACTAGCTATACTCTCATATATACCTTTTGGTTTGTATATCATACTTTAAAATTACTGGTTTTTAAAGGGTATCTTACCTATGTGTTTTCCTTGGAAATTGGTAAATGTTAAATCACCTCCTTACAGTGATTAGTATGCTTCTTGCTTTATTGATTTGAAGTATATATAAATAATTCTAGCATACATTTTACACACACACACCACACACACATATACACATACACATATCCTCATAGCTAATTCTTTTATCTTTCAGAAAGGGTGCATTTGGGCGCCTGGGTGGCTCAGTTGGTTAAGCGACTGCTTTCAGCTCAGGTCATGATCCTGGAGTCCCAGGATTGAGTCCCACATTGGGCTCCCTACTCAGTGGAGAGTCTGCTTCTCCCTCTGACCCTCTCCCCTCTCATGCTCTCTCTCTCGCTCTCTCTCAAGTAAATAAATAAAATCTTTGGGGAAAAGGTACATTTATGAAAGTTGCATTTGGATTGTAATATCTAAGTTTTAGGGGTTTTTTGGTTCATTTTTTGAAATGAGTTCTTGTCACCTTTTTATCAAATCCACACTGGGTTGTTGCCTAACGTTTTCTGAATGTCCTTCACCACAGAAGTAATTACAGATGTTTGAATCTCTTCCCTTATGACCTAAAAGACTTAAGTGCCAAAACAAGTTATCAAGTGAATTTGATAAATATTCCAGCAATATGAGTGATTACATAATGGGGTCAGAGGTCACAATTTTCTGCAGTTCAAAAACAAAACCGTTCACTCAGTAACAGAGCCCGGGAACATCCAGCCTCTATCAGAACACCAGCAGAGGGGTGTGGGCGCCAGTAAAGGGTGTGGCTGGACAGGTTGAGCTTTCTAAAGGGCAAAATGTGCCCTGCCATTTGACAGTAGCCTTAGAGCTTTATAAATACCCAATCATCAGGGCGCCTGGGTGGCGCAGCTGACTGAGCGTCTGACTCTTGGCTTGGGCTCAGGTCTGATCTCAGGATCTTGAGATCAAGCCCCACTGCAGGCTCTGTGCTCAATGAGGAGTGTGAATTTCTCTCTCCTTTCTCTGTCCTCCCCCGCCCCCGCACATGCGCATATGCACACTCTCTGTCAAACAAATAATTCTTAAAAATATATATAAACACCCAGTCATCTTAAAAAGCAAAGATGATCACTCCATGATGAGGAGATTTTTATACATGTGTACCCACCAAGATAACAACAAAGTTGCAGCTGGAGGAAATTAACTTTACCATTTTATTTTTGTATTTCTGTAATTCTTTCACCAAGAACCTTGCTGGGGTTGCTCTTCTGTAAAACAGAGCTATCAAGTGGCTTGTGCGACTCTATTCTCCAAGATCTTGCTTTGTTAGACCTTAGAAAGTCTTATCAACTCTCTTCTTTACATATCCTTAAAATTGAGTAGATTGTGTCATTTTGGGTAATTGGTCATTTGGGTCATACCCAGGTCATTAATGTAGTTCCCCACACAACACCAGTGTGTTGACGCCTGCAGTCGCCTTTAAGGGTTAGCTAGTTGCTCCTGTCTCTGAGGGCCCACTTCCCACCACTGTGGCCCTCTGTCTCCCTGTCTCTGGTTCTCCTGCCGTTGCTGCACAAGTCCTGTCCACCATGGATCAGAACCGCAGCCCAGCTCCTTCGCCAACAGTGACAGAGCAGACAGCCCGCCCTACTTAACTTACCTTCTGAGCCCACCACACCTCCCAGGAAAAATGATGCAATAATCACGTGGTCAGGTTGTTTCTCACGCTGTCTCAGAGGCCTGGGACTTTCTTCTTCCCACCCAGTGGGTCTGACCTTCCTGCTCTCTACATTCTCATGTATCCTAATGTGCCCAACTTCAGAGAACTTTTCGTGGCTGATTGAGAGATGCAGGGTTCTGGTTTACTCTCCCTGTTGTTAAAGGCCCCTAATCTTTGGCATTCAGCCCATTTCACATGGTTACTTCATTTGAAGGTAGTAAATCAGTTTGCTCATGGCCATCTACACAGTTCAAGGAGGCAAACGGTTGGTTTTTAAAAACTGGTCAATATACTATATTCTTTGACTTTTCACTTAACTCACCAGATGGACCTTAGTTCAGTGTAGAGTAGCACAAATACCAGTTGAAAGACTTGGGCTCTGATCTTTTATTTATCGGATGTTCAACCTTGAACAGATGGTTCCGTTTTCCAAACTTGGCTTCTTCCTTCATAAAATGAGCAATCATCTCAAGTGCCCTGATGATGTCTGAGTTGATAAAATCAAATGACATAGAACAACATAAGCTTTGTCCATGGTTTCCTCTTTGGGCTCTCCGTTCCTGGAGGACACAGGTCATGACTAACTCAAATGGCATTTTTAGAACCTGCTGACTGAAACCAAGTCAGTGATAATGGTCATTTTTATTATAACATAATTTTAAATCTTTGTTCTTTATCTAGGTCAATGCAGGCCCACTAGCGTATGCCCGAGCTTTCTTAGATGACACAAACACAAAAAGATACCCAGACAACAAAGTGAAGCTGCTTAAAGAAGTTTTCAGGTAAAGCACACTGGAAATGTCTTTCTCTCATCAAATATCAGTCATTTCTGTGCTCATTCAGGAAAAAGATACTACCAGTTGGACTCACTCTGTGTCCTCAACTTATCTTTATTTCCCTCACACCGTTTTAGGCAATTTGTGGAAGCTTGTGGTCAAGCCTTAGCAGTAAATGAGCGTCTGATCAAAGAAGACCAGTTAGAGTACCAGGAAGAAATGAAGGCCAACTACAGGGAGATGGCAAAAGAGCTTTCTGAAATCATGCATGAGCAGGTAGGTGCCGTGCTAGGGTTCTCATTTTGAGCAAGCACACATTAGTTGGGGTCTTGGATATACCCTGTGATGGCCTAAACCTTCTAGAATTTTGATATTTGGAGAAGAATGTAGCATGCTACCTGCTGCTACTTTCTGAACACAGGTTACTTGGGGGAACGGCTAACAACTCACCCACCTGATACGAGCCAATACTACCAGAGGAGGGCAGCGCCCACCTCCCTTTTGTCTCGCTCAGAGTTGACCATGGTTCAAAGCTCTGTCCCTCCCCACACTAACCTAGTTCAAAACAAAACAAAACTCTCGTAAGAAATACCCATAGTGTTCCTAGAAATTTTTTCATTCACCCAATCCTTTGAAAGACCAGGATTTACCAGCCCAGTTTAAGGAATTTTCTGTTGCATTAGATGACTTTTGCCACTTAAAAAAATAGAGTTGTTCAGTTTTTGGCTATTTACAGCTGACCTGGGTGCCCCAGTGGATTCTTCGTGGCTGCTCCCTGTCCTGATGGGCATCCTTCCCAGTTACGTTGTTACTATCACCTTCCTGTAGGGGTTCCTTCTAGTAGGATTACATATGTGGGCCCAGTAGTCAGAGGGAACAGTTGGCTGGGCAGCCGACTGAATGTCAGAGAGCAGCTGCCACAGCATTGCTTTCTCAGGGGTCCATTCTCCATCAACCACAGTGATGACCTCCGAGTCATGGTGCCAATCTTAATAAGCAACATTAGCACCTCCATCGTATGTAACAACTTTTGTCTGTTCCCTCCATAATGGCCTTTCAGTCTTGCAAATGGAAGCCAGGCCCACTTGTGTCCGTTAACATATCATGTGATGGTCTAGTTGGGAAATTTCTGTCATGGGAAACTAATTTAAATGTCTAAGCTCTCACTTGTGTGCTTTTTTCCCTCCTCCATGCTGACACAATCAGATGGGATGGTAATGTCATTTTTCAATTCTATTTTCCTGAACCTCAATAGACTGCCTCACATAAAGTTAGGACTGTGTTTGAACAACTGTAAGCGTTGGCATAAAGACATTGTGTGTGCAAAAGGAGCCACCCTCTTCTGGATCTTTAGGAAAGTAGAAAAAAAATGGAAATGATGAAAGAAAGAAATGTATGAATAATTAAGCAGAAAGGGATGGTCTCGTGGAAACAAGTTTTTGGAGAAAGCTTGAGGTCTTTTCCACAGAGCTTGCAGATTCCTGTGTAACAGTTTGATCAGTTGGTGTCAGCATTTGGCACCAGAAGAGATGAAAGTAGGAAAAACATATGGACTGATAATGTTGACGTAAACTCCCATGTTATTTGGACATTTAACACAGGGCTATGCTCTAAGAAACTGCACCTTGAACTTTGCATTATCTCAACAACTGGGAAGAGTAAACTCTTTTGAACCCTCAAGCAAAAAAGGGTTGTAACCTGGAATAGACTTGATTTGGGATTTTCCAGGGGAACCTCTGAATATATATGTTCTTCTCAGTTGCCATCTGGCGGTAGGTCAAGTCTTGCCCTTAGAATTCTCCCCTGCGTTACCGAATATGAAGAGAGACTTGTTCCGGGTCAGACGGGCAGCTGCTCGCTCCTTCCCAGGATGGAAATCCATAAGGCCCTGAGAAAAGGAGCCAGTAGAAATACAGATGCTCAGGATTCATTTTTTAAAAGGACTTTTCCAAGGGACAGGACTAGGTCGTGTCCCTGCCAAGTATGTGTAAGACAGGCTTCACCGCCTTATAATCTGGTGAGTCTAGAAGGTGAGTCTAGAAGGCTCCATTCACTGATTTGTAAAGGAAACAAAACCTGTCGTGCTTGACTTTCTCTGTGTAATCCTGATCTGACAAAGGCCATTTGCTAGTTGAGCTGACACAGTGCCTCCACAAAGCGCCATCATTCAGGGGAGCAGTGACCATCAGGGGATGAATAAACGTTGTCATTGAGAAATGTAGTTAGGGGCATGACACCTGGGTAATGTTGTGTTTCTGTGCCTCAAGATTTGCCCGCTGGAGGAGAAGACGAGCGTCTTACCGAATTCCCTTCACATCTTCAATGCCATCAGTGGGACTCCAACAAGCACCATGGTTCACGGGATGACCAGCTCGTCCTCAGTTGTGTGACTTTGCCTCATGGGTCACCTGTGGGGACTTGCTTTGTCATTTGCAAACTCAGGATGATCTCCAAAGCTAATCACTGGGCTCATGCAAGACATGGGGATGACCGAGCACAAGGAGACGTGAAGGGGAATGGGAGAGAAAGGAAATGAAGAACTGTGTTATTTCGTAGCAGATTTTCTAGAGGAGTCATAGGAGGGTACACATATTTTTTTAAATCTTGCTGGCAATATTCAAAGTTTTCATTCTGTCTTAACAGAGGTGTTGGTGGACTCTCTTAAGCTGGAGTGAAATTTTATTCTTCCTTACAGAGTAGTATTAAAATAAATGGCCTAGAGTAAACAGGTGTTCTGGAATGTACTTAGCAGGGACAGTAGCGCTGAAATTGAGGCTGGAGTAACATCCACCTCTAGGCAAAGCTGGAAAATCTTGAACATATTTTTTTTTTCCTGTGGCACATTCGGGTTGAATACGAGAACTATTTTTGTGACTAGTTTTTGATGACCTAAGGGAATGGACCATTGTAACTTTTGTACCAGTGAGCCAAGGAGGGTTAGTGCTTTTATACTCACCTACTTGCATTTAAAAGAATATGGAAGCTTAGGAAACTGTGTGAGCTTAAAACTAGTCAAGCAGTTTAGAACCAAAGGCCTCTATTAATAAACAAAACTATGCTAAAAATTTAAAAGTAGTACAGTATATAGTTATGTACATACTCTGTCCATACAGTCTCCACATTCTGTACATACACATAATGACATTTCTACATTTTTAATCTCCTCACATCAGCTTCTGCATTAAGTTCAGTTGTGACAAACTTGTCCCGCTCTTCGCATATGCAACACACTTGACCTTCCTGTTTTATCCTTGTACATAAAGAAGTGCAATATGGAGATGTACACAGTCTTTGCTATGTTAGGTTTATAAACTGTTTTAAAAAAATGTCATCCTTTTGCCAAAGTGGTGGAGTGTGTCATCGGTAAATCATAAATCCTGTGGTGAATAGTGGTGTAATTTTAAAGCTTTCACCATGTTATATTTTCTTTTGAGACATTAATTTAGTAATTTTATATTTGGAAAAATAAAGGTTTTTAATTTTATTTAACTAGAATCTCTGCCCTGCTGTAATTAAACATTCTGTACCACATCTGTATTAAAAATAACATTGCTCATTTTCTGGTAGTGAATATTGGGTATTTATTATTTGACAGTCCCAGGAGGGGCAGGATATTGGAGTCCTTGGGGGTGAAGTAACATGGTTTATGAAATTTGCTTTAAAATACTTGAGAAGAAAGAAGGAGGGAGGGTGGATGAAACAAGATTGACAAGTGTTGGTAATTGTCGAAGCTGACGTTGGGTACCTGGGGAATCATTACACCAGTTTGTCTGCCCCGGTGTGTGTGTTTCCACGATGCAGATTTCAAGAGGCAGGTCTAGGCATGAGATCTGCCAGGGGATTTGCCTAAATGCACTGTTGCGCCACAGCCTGGCTCTGAATTCTTCTAGTCATTGCTAAATATGCGTAGACACCCCGTTGCCTCTGGCTTTTCCTCTCCAGCTCTGTGGAGAGTTCCATCAGCTTCCTTGCTTATTTTGAGATGAATAACTTGGAGACAAGGTGGTCTTCCATCCCAGCAACGCATTGGCAGCCGCGTGTCCACACACTCTCTGTGACCCACGTTGTCCCAAAGAAAACCAAGTCAAGTGGCAGCTCTCACTGCAGGGGCTGGGCCTGCCTCTGGGGTACCCAGCGACTGGCAGGTGAGTTCATGGTCACCAGCCCCGTATACTTGTGGCGGTGAAAGGAGGAGGAGTCTTTCCGCAAGAAATAAAATAGCTGCTTTTCCTACTTGAAGGGTTTTAAAGGCTGCTTTTTACATAACCAGTTGAGGGGAAAAAAGGTGATGCCTGTCTTGAACACCCAGATGCCAAGGATCTTTTGGTGTCTTAGAAACATTCTCGGTCAGTGGAAAGGCCGTGTTTTAAAGGTGGAAACAAGGTCATGAAGAAGACAGGGTGAGGCGTGATGGCAACTCACCGGAGTCGACAGCCCATCAATTAGTGGATCCAAATTTAGGGCTTAAGAAAATTATCTACGTAGGTTTGCCCTGAGTCTCTGACCTCCCCAGCACACTGTAATAAACCTCGACTTGAACATCAGCAGGAATTGGATATAACAGTTTGTCTCCTTTGTCACTGAGCTGGATTTCCTGGTCATAAATGCCTCATTTAGAAACCATAAAATTCCCAGATCACTGTGTGGCAAGATAAATATAAGTCTGGAAAGTGCTAACTTGCTATCTCTTCATTGAAGTCGGAGAGCAATTTGTACAGATGCCATGTCAGATACGACTCAGCTTGGAAGGTGACTGGCCCTCATGTCTTAATGGCAGTGGGGAAAGGAGCCATCTCCCCACTGCGGACATCTACAACTGACCCTGCAAAAACGCACATTTGTACCAATTAAAAATCTCATTTACTTTATGTATGAAAGTTTTATTTTGGTATAAAGTTACACAGTAAAGTACTGGGAACATTTTTTTGACATTTAAAAATCTTTATTGCTATTTTTAGTGAACTTTTTTACTGTTTCCCATAGATCTTTTTTCATTGAGGTGAAATATACACATAAAATTTAACATTTTAATTATTTTAAGTGCACAGTTCAGTGTCATTACGTACAGTGTCATTACGGACAATGTGTGTTGCCATCACCACCATCCGTCCATAGAACTTCTTCCTCATCCCAAACAGAAACTCTGTCCCTGGTAAACAGTAACTTCTTATTCTCCCTCAGGAAAATTTTTTGAAGTAACTTCGGAATTAAAACTGTAGTTTGGTGACTTCTGGGGGGCTCAGTCTGTTAAGGTCACGACCTCAGGGTCTGAGGATGGAGCCCTGCTGTCATCGGGCCCTGCTCAACGGGGAGTCTACTTCTCCCTCCTCCTCTGCCCCACCCCTGTCTTGTGTACACCGTTATCTCTCTCTGTCCCCGCCCCCACCAAATGAATAAGTAAAATCTTAAAAAAAAAAAAGAAAACACACACACACACACACACACACACACAACCTCTAGTTAGTATCTTATCAGGAGTATTTGCTTCCTGGGACCTAACTGCTCTAGGAACTATACATCCATAGAGCCAGCCCCTTGCATGGAGAAGGCTGCTGAGAACGGGGACGTAACTTGAAAGGTCCCTCCTTTCGAGTTATGCAAGTAAGCAAAGGACTTGCTTAACAATGTGACAGAGTTACTCAGTATAGAAACTCCACTGATAAAAGCATTTAATTTCCATCAACAGGACATCACTTGCATAAATTATGATACATTCACACAATAGAGTACTATGTAGCTATAAAAAGGAATTAAAAATATCTCCGTACACTACCATGGAATGATTTTCAAAATAAGTAAAAACCACAACACAGAGAAAAGTGAATTGTATGCTCCCCATTATTTAAGAAGTAAAGGATATATACATAAGTATATTTTGTTTCTGTTTTTTTTAGGTGGAAAGACAAACAAAAAAAAACTTGCAATTATTACCTGTAGGAGAAGAGAGAGAGTGATATATAGGGGATAGGGTTAGAAGATAGACCTATCCAAGTATAATTTGCTTTATGGATTTGACTGTAGAACCGTGTGAATATTTACATAATTATTAAAGTAATTTTTAATTCTTTAAAAATTAAAAGCAAAATGAAATGAATGAACATAACTGTATATCAAATTGGTGGCATAAACACAAAGGAATTATTTCAAATGACTTTACGATACAGGAATTTCACTGCACATTCCTGGTGGCAAATACCCAACGGCTAAAAATAGTAGCAACTACATCAAAAACTAATGATAATACTAAATGTTGGCTAATGAAACATAATAATAAAAAATAGTAAAAAAAAAACAGTAAAAAAAAACAGTGGCAACAAATAAATGAATGACTAAAAATCATTTTCAGTAATTATTGTGTTTGTGGAAGTGGTATATTGTTTTTGTGAGATTGTACTGTTATTCTGAGACTCTTGTATGTTTATTACTGGAGAAAGTAAGTGAGTAATTTTGCTGATATCATGGGGAACCAAGCTTTTGGCATAAGAGGAAACAAGTTGCATCTTTAAGACCAAAGAGGTTAAATTAAAACTCTTTCATTCTGCATTTGATGTGAAAATACCAACTTGAATTCATTATATATATATATCTTAAATGGACACTTATAATACACTTATTTCCTAGCTTGGTTTACAGAAAAGGTCTAAAAACAATGAACAAGCCAGTAGCTGGTAAGCACCCCTCAGAGCCCAAATTGTGGCCTCTAAATACCTTTCCTACAAGAAGGAGCCAGAGCTCCCCAAAGGATGACTGGTTCCAGATTTAGGGCAAAAATAGCCCAAGATGAGTCTGGAGCATCTTTTCATACCAAACATCCAAAGGACTGACAAAAACACCTGGGCCTCCATCAAAAGAATATACAGAAGCTCCTTCAAGCTAGCAGCTAGACCTGTGGTGGACATCAACAAGAATACTAATAGCAGTGGATTGGAAATACATAAATTCATGAGCTTATCACGATACTAGGAAAAAGTTAAAAAGGAAAACTGGTAACTACTAAAGGAGTAATGTCACCGAAAAAAGACAAAAAGGTATCATGTGCCTTGTGATAGACGTGCACACCCCCCATGATGGAGTCTTGTTAAGTGATAACAAAGGAAATGCAGTAAAATACAATTCTGTGGAAAGCTTTTAGGACAAATAACTTGGTTTCTTCAGTAAATTTTTTTCTTTTTTTTTTTATATACATATACTTTTTTTATTTTCAGCGTAACAGTATTCATTGTTTTTTCACCATACCCAGTGCTCCATGCAATCCGTGCCCTCCCTAATACCCACCACCTGGTTCCCCCAACCTCCCACCCCCCCGCCCCTTCGAAACCCTCAGGTTGTTTTTCAGAGTCCATAGTCTCTCATGGTTCACCTCCCCTTCCAATTTCCCTCAACTCCCTTCTCCTCTCCATCTCCCCATGTCCTCTGTGTTATTTGTTATGCTCCGCAAATAAGTGAAACCATATGATACTTGACTCTCTCTGCTTGACTTATTTCACTCAGCATAATCTCTTCCAGTCCTGTCCATGTTGCTACAAAAGTTGGGTATTCATCCTTTCTGATGGGGGCATAATACTCCATAGTGTATATGGACCACATCTTCCTTATCCATTCGTCTGTTGAAGGGCATCTTGGTTCTTTCCACAGTTTGGTGACTGTGGCCATTGCTGCTATAAACATTGGGGTACAGATGGCCCTTCTTTTCACTACATCTGCATCTTTGGGGTAAATACCCAGTAGTGCAATTGCAGGGTCATAGGGAAGCTCTATTTTTAACTTCTTGAGGAATCTCCACACTGTTCTCCAAAGTGGCTGCACCAACTTGCATTGCCACCAACAATGTAAGAGGGTTCCCCTTTCTCCACATCCTCTCCAACACACGTTGTTTCCTGTCTTGCTAATTTTGGCCATTCTAACTGGTGTGAGGTGGTATCTCAATGTGGTTTTGATTTGAATCTCCCTGATGGCTAGTGATGATGAACATTTTTTCATGTGTCTGATAGCCATTTGTATGTCTTCATTGGAGAAGTGTCTGTTCATATCTTCTGCCCATTTTTTAATATGATTGTCTGTTTTGTGTGTGTTGAGTTTGAGGAGTTCTTTATAGATCCTGGATATCAACCTTTTGTCTGTACTGTCATTTGCAAATATCTTCTCCCATTCCATGGGTTGCCTCTGTTTTGTTGACTGTTTCTTTTGCTGTGCAGAAGCTTTTGATCTTGATGAAGTCCCAAAATTTCATTTTCGCTTTTGTTTCCTTCACCTTTGGAGACATATCTTGAAAGAAGTTGCTGTGGCTGATATCAAAGAGGTTACTGCCTATGTTCTCCTCAAGGATTCTGATGGATTCCTGTCTCACGTTGAGGTCTTTTATCCATTTCAAGTTTATCTTTGTGTACGGTGTAAGAGAATGGTCGAGTTTCATTCTTCTACATATAGCTGTCCAGTTTTCCCAGCACCATTTATTGAAGAGACTGTCTTTTTTCCACTGGATATTTTTTCCTGTTTTGTCGAAGATTATTCTTCAGTAAATTTTAAGAAAAAAAGAGATGGAGAGAAGACCTGTGTATTTAAAGATTCAGGGTTCTCTTGATATGGTATATCTACTATTTGAAGTACATAGACTTTTCCTATTCCTTCCTCTAAATACAACTAAAAATCTTAGTTGTTAAATACATTTAAAAAAAGAAGACCACAGAGGCACCTGGGTGGCTCAATGGGTTAAGCCTCTGCCTTCGGCTCAGGTTGTGGTCTTGGGGTCCTGGGATCAAGCCCCGCATTGGGCTCTCTACTCAACCTGGAGCCTGCTTACCCCACTCTCTCTGCCTGCCTCTCTCACTACTTGTGATCTCTCTCTGTCAAATAAATAAAATCCTAAAAAAAAAAAAAGGAAAAGAAAGGAAGACCATAAGACTCTGAAAGTTACAGTGAAGAAAGCAGCAGACCAGCTCGGACCTTGGGACTCAAAGAATAATACAGTGTTAAGTTCCCCAGTTTTGTTTTGCCTCCTACATCTCATACTTGGAGCCAAAGAAAACAGCAATGTGGAAACACCTACAGGCAGAGACAAAAAAAAAAAAACAAAAAACAAAAAAAAACACCAACACCATTTGCACCCATCATCATAGCTATTATACCAAAAAAAAAAATTTTTTTTTTTGTTGAAAATGTGAAGAAATTGGAACCCGTTTGCATTGCTGGTGGGAATGTGAAATTGTGCAGCTGTTATGGAAAATAGTATGGTGGTTCCTCAAAAATTAAACATAGAATTACCACATATATCCTGCAATCCCACTCTTTGAGATATGCCCAAAAGAATCGGAAGTAGGCACTTGAACAGATGTTTGTCCATCCGTGGCCAGAGCAGCAGTGTTCACAACAGGTGGAAGCAACTCAACTATCCACAGATGGATGGATGAATAAACAATATGTGATGTGCAACAACATTATTCAGCCTTAAAAAGGAAGGAAATAATGACACATGCAGCATCAGGGACAAGGCTTGAGGACATTGTGTTGAGTGAAATAAGCCAGACACAAAAGGACAGATGCTGTAGGATCCCACTTACATGAGGTGTCTAGAATGGTCAAATCTGTGGAGACAGAAAGTAGACTGGGAGTTGCCACGGGCTGGGGGAGGACGAGGGGGAGTAGTGTTGCTGGTACCAAGTTCCCATTGGGTAAGACGAAGATGTTGCCGAGATGGAGGGTGGCCACAGAACTGTAGGATATAAAACGGTTAAAATGGTAACTTCCATACTATGCATCATTAACCACAATTTAAAAAGGAAAAAAAGAACAATAGAAGCCTGCTCTGTCTAGCCAAAGGAAGAAGGAAAGGGCAGCCTACCAAGACAAGTTGTTTTGAAGATTTTATTTAGAGTATGTATGCACAGGAGTCGGGGGAGGGGCAGAGGAAGAGGGAGAGAATCCGAAGCTGACTCTGCACTGAGCGTGGAGCCTGACGCAGGGCTTGATCTGAGGACCCTGAGATCATGACTGGAGCCGAAATCAAGAGTTGGACACTTAACCGACTGGGCCACCCAAGCTCCTACCAAGACACATTTTTCAAGCAATGGCGGCCCTACACCAGCCAACGCCATAGAAAAGACTGCAGCCCCACCCACACCCCACCGGCGATGGCTGAACGGGGAGTGAGGCTCAACACCCTCGCTGGGTTGGTGTCAGCAAAGGCCTGAAAGGAGCCAGAACTGTCTTCTGGGCTGGCCTAGGGACTGCCCCACCCCTGGAGTGCCGGGGGGCACCAGTGGGCAGCCTAGACTTGATAGCAAAGCCACGATCCATAAAAGGACAAACTGATAAATTGAAACTCATCAAAAGTAAAAACTTTTGCTCTGAGAGAATTCTGTTAAGAGGATGAAAATACAGACTGGGAGAAAATACTTGCAAACCAAAATGTATCTGACAAAGGACAGCACCTAGAACATACAAAGAACGCTCAAAACTCAAAAGTTTAAAAAAAAAAAAAATCCAGTGAAAACATGGGGAAGAGACTTGAATATTTCCCTGGAGGACGTGCAGGGGGCAAATAAGCCCATGAAAAGATGGTCAGCAGAATTAGCTATTAGGGTAACTCTGATCAGAGTCGCGATGAGAAATTACAGCGCACCTGTCAGAATGACTAAACTCAGGCACAGTGACACCACCAGGTGCTGGTGTGCATATGGAGAAACTGGTTCCCTCATAAATTGCTCTTTAGTTTCAGCTCTAAAGTGCTCTTGGGCACTTGCCCCCGAGAAATGAAACCTTACACTTACACAAAAACCCGTGTACAAATGTTTATAGCTTCTTTGTATGAGAGCCCAACACTTGGAACAACCAGGGTGCCCTTCAGCAGGCAGACAGGGGACTGGGTGGTGGTGCATCCAGGCAGGGAGGGCTCCCCAGCAAGAACACAGAACGAGACCTGGACACCCACGACGGACAACCTGTGAATCTCAGGAATTACGCCAAGTGCAAAGAGCCAATTCTGAAGGTTACATGCCATAGGATTTCATTTATGTGATATTCTGGAATTGACAAAATTAGAGAAATGGAGAACAAGCAGGTTCGTGGTTGCCAGGAATTAAAGGGCAGTGTGGGGAGTCCCCAAAGCACTGTCCTGTCTCCAGCCGGCCAAGCGCTCCCTCTGCCAGGATGGCCCGTGTTGCCTGTAGCGGGATTGTCTGAGCCAAGAGCACAGCTGGATATCAGCAGAGGATGTGTATGTGGCACTCGAGCTCCAGGACCCGGCTCTGCTTAGAGTTGTGGCCACAAATGCCCATCACATGTTGCAGTGAAGCTTGATCCTGCGCAAAGCAAATGGGCCTCATAGTGGTAGGAAAACAATGACGTTAGCTTCTCCTGACTCAGTCTTTGGTCGTCTTCCTATGTGCACAGGGACCACATGCATGTCCCGATTCACGTGTCTGTCGTAACCCCGTGCGCCAAGTCTGGAGGCACAGTTTGGAGGGCACGTTTGTCATTCCCTTGGCACTCGTGCAGTTTGCAGCCGTGTCGGTGCCATCTGCCCTAGCAAGTTCCTGGGTATTGCCGGCCTGAGGACAGAGCCTGAGAACCCGCCCTGTTGTCTGCCACATGATCCCCCCGGCCACAGTGCCCGTCACTTCCCATTCCACCTTAGCAACCGATGGGATCAGAGGCTAGATCGTTAGTACTTTAATACTGCGTGCTGCTCACTGTTCATAGGAATCCACAGCCTCTCCATTACTTGGTGTGGGAGGCTGGAGTATTAGCCCTGAGGAGACACTGTCCTGGCTTGTCTGGTGGGCCGATGTAGTCAGCGGGTCTTACAAGAGGCGCACAGTGGGAGTGAGAGGGGAGAAGGTGTTACGGTGACAGCTGCCGACGTGGGGTTAATGGCCTTTCGAGATGGAGGAAGGGCCCCGGGCCAAGGAATGCGGGAGCCTCTAGAAACTGCAAAAGACAAGGAGACTCTGGAAGGAACCCTGCTAAGGCCTTGACATTAGCCCGGTGAAACAGATTCGGACGTCTGACCTCCAGAAGTATGAGAATAAATCTGTGTTGTTCTAAGTCTCTAAGTTTGCCGTGACTTGTTGCAGCAGCAATGGGAAACGAGTCCACCTGGCATTTTTCTAACTAGTGCTCACGCAGAGCTAACCAGCGAATTACATGAGTCCCACCTCCAGAGACAGTGATGTTCTGGAAAGCCGTTTTCTCTTCCTGGGGTCCCCAGTTTGCTCTGAGAGGCCTTGCTGGTATCTGCATAGACTGCCATTGCAGTCCTTGGAAATGACCCCATCTCCTCTGCCCAGGGATGTCACCCCAGTAGACAGACGACATCTGTTCTAGGAAACTGCAGCACAGGCCTGAACAGCAGAATCCATGCAGCCCCCCATGGTTTGGACATAACCACCTCATTGGGGTGGGGGCCATTTGCCCTTCCCCCGTGCAGCCCTCCCCTCTAACCTCCAGCTGGACCCCAGGACACTTTTTATCCCCAAGTGCAAGGAGAACATCTGCGCCCAGTAGAAAACTCACACGGCACAGAAATGTACGAAGACAAACCTGCGGCCGTTCACCCGATGAAAGCAGCCTTCTCTCTGCGTCTCTCTCTGCGCATGGCCGTGTGGATCGCCATATGTAATGCTGTGTTAGTGAGACCTGCTCATTCATGTCGTTTGCTGACCTGTTTTCATCTCCCACGTCTTAAATAAGCCTCCAAAGCAATTAAACTAATTCTAAATCTTAAGGAAAACAAAAACAAAAACACCTAAACAATGTTCCAATGAGCAGGTCCTACAACTATTTTCTTGATCGGTCCACTCCTCTGAAACTTCTGGGTTTATAAGCAATATTGAAGGAACAAATCCTTCATTTCCTCAGCTTGTATGTGTGTGGGGGCGAGGGAGGGGGGCTCCTGCTTCGCCAGGCGCTGTTTTAGGCTCTGAGGATTCAGCCATGATGGAAACGAAGTTCCACCTCAGAGCTTGTGTTCTAGAGAAGGGAGACAAACGACGACCAGACACTCACCGGGCTTGTTGGGGTCGTGAGTGTGCAGTGAAGCAGGGGACAGGGAGACGGGAGTGCGGGGCCGGGGGTGACTCTTCAGCCTGTGGCGGCCAGCAGAGGCCTCCCTGACCAAGGCCTGGTTGAGAGACCTGAGCGAGAGGCCAGCGTTGATGGGACAGAGGGTCACCGGGCGCTGGGGACAGGAGGGACAGGAGTGTGTGCGGCCTATTCGTGGAGCAGCATAGAGGCCCTGGGGCTGCGGCAGGGTGAGCCAAGGGGAAGGAGGAGAGGAGGAGACAAGAGCTGAGTCCTACGGGGCTCTGTCGGCCTCAGGAAGACTGCATTCCACGCCAAAATAGGAAGCCGCTGGGAAACTTTGGACAGAGACTCGATGATGACCAGACTTAGACATTTTCTGCAGATCCCTACGGCTGCTCTGTGAAGAGGTGGCTGAAAACAGGCAGACCCTTAGAAGGCTGGAGCCTCGGCCTAGGGAGGCCTCACGGGGGCATGACTGGGTGGGAGCAGGACAGGAGTTGAGAGGCAAGTGGATTCTGAGGGTCTTGTGGGCGGGGGAGCTGACGGCGCTTGCTGACAGACTGAATGGGGGTCAAGAGAGAAGGAGGGGGACCATGGGGGACTCCAGAGTGTTAGGCCTCAACTGTGGGGTGACCAGAGGGGCCGAGTGGGAAGACTGGGGGGTTCTGCTGAGGACATGCTACGCGTGAGAGGTTTTTATAAGTGAGGTTCGCAAGGACGCAGTGGGCCATGGCATTTGAATTCGGGGTGGGGGGGGGTCCTGGCGGAGGAGACATCACTGTCTAGACAATAGTTAACACCATGGAGGCCAGATAAGACCATCCAATCAGGTGGGTGTAGAGAGAGAAGCCCAAGGACTGAGCCTTGGGACCCTCCAGTGTGAAGAGTCCCGGAACTGAGGGTGAGCTTACGGCACAGACCGTGACGGGGCCGCCAGGGTCCTAGGAGGACTGAGAGAGTGGGGTCCCAACCCCTTCCAAGAAGGAGGGTGCGATAGGCGGGGTCCCGGGAGCATCAAGTGAGGCCCGAGAACTGGCCGTGGGATTTGGCAGAGTGGAGGTGATTGCGCATTGATGGAGGGGTACAGACCAGCTGATTGGAGTAGATTCGAGAAAGGGTAGAGGAGAGAAATGAGAGTAAATATGAGCACTTACTGCATGTTTTGCATGAAAGGAGGCGGAGAAATTGGATAATAGCTAGAAACACCAGATGTGGGGCCCACGAGGGCTTGAACATGGCACAAGAACAACGTGTTTATGTGCCATGAAAATAGTCCAGTAGAGAGGGGGGATGTCGATAAAGAGGGACGCCCTCGGAGAGAGGAGGGAGGGGGCCCAGGCATGGAGGCGGGGCTGGCGGCAGAGGCAGGACCAGTAGGACGACCGGGCTGGTGGGGTGGAGGTGAGCCTCGGTGTCCTTTTGTGGCTGCTTCTGCTTTCTCAGGGCCGTCCCCTAAGCGAGAGGAGGGAAAAACGTCAGGGTTTTAGAGAGAGAAGACGTGTTCGTGATTTCATTTTTGCACACGTGTATCTACCTCTGCAGGATGAAATCTGAGGAAAGTCGCTGGGGCAAAGGCAACGCACACCTTAAATTCAGGCACCATCAGATCGCTGTGCAAAAAACAGTGCCAGGGAAGGGCCATCTCATTTTGTGTCCCTTACAACCTAGCCTCTTTCTTGAATGGGTGGTGGCATTTGAAAGTTTTCTGACAAATGCTCCAATTACAATTCACGTTGGATTTACAGCCTGGTATAGCTTGATGGGTTTGGTTTGGTTTTGGTTTTGGTTTTTTTTTGTACTCAAGCAAATAGGAAAAGGCAAGGAAATAAAGCCCCTAGAGGTGAATTGTGTCTAAATTCAGCTCTTTGGCCTTGAAAAAGTGACTTAACTTTTGTTTGCCTCAATTTTCCTCATCCTTAAAATGGGGACATAATAGTTCCCAACACTCTGGGTGGCCCTGAGGATCCATCAGTTTGGCACTCACCACCCCTGGCTCCTCCAAAGCTCTCAGCAAATGTCCCTCTTAGAGTTAAGCAGACTCTTATTACACTGCTTCTCAGGGCCTCTTTTATGGACTTTGCTTCCAAAACAGGTCTTGACTGAGGAGGATTTCTCCAAATGAATTGAGGCACTCCCAGGACCAATGTCCCACAGAGCGCACTCCAGGAACTGATCCTTTAGACCACACGAGACCTGTCCTTTGTCCTGCCTTCTCTCTGGTCCATGTAGAGGAGCGGCTCTGATAGGCTTGGGGTCACCTCCTTCACCCGGGCAGCCATCAGCTGCTGCCCTTGGCCGGATGTGGAGGGCAGGACACACAGTGAGTGACTGGAGAGGGGAGCCCCTCCCAGATCAGCCAAGCCCATGCTCTTGCTGGATGAGGAAACTTGCCACAGATGGGTCTGGTGTCCAGCAAGGGTTTGAGGCTTGTGATGTGGCACAGACATTGAGCAAGAGGCTTGGCACCAAAGTCTGGAGCTGGCTCGTCCTTGTCTGCATGTGACTTGAGCAAATTCATTTTTCACTCTCTCTACCTCCCTCTGCAGGGGCACAGTCCAGAGGTGAAGCCACCTCACCCCTGCCCTGGGTGAAAGTGATATGCACATTGTGGGGGACCGTCTGTGCTGAAAAGAAGCACCTCCCTCGTGTTTGGAGGCAGTAAGAGCAATCGTTACAATAGTTCCTTGAAGTCAGTGTCAATTAGAATTTGCTGGAATGTGGACCCACTGGTTGGGATGGGGTGGCGGCACCTACAGGAATGCTAGTGGTAATCACTGGGAATTTACCTAGTGTGTTAGGGTTCTCTGGAGAAACAAAAATAAGAGAGAGTGTGTGTGTGTGTGTGTGTTATGTACATAAAGATATACATACATACAGATACAGGTCTAGACATATAAATATATATATAGATTTATTTTAAGGAACTGGCTCGCACAACTTATGGAAGCTGGCAAGTCCCAAGATCAGCAAAGTGATCTGGCAAACAAGAGATCTGGGAGAGCTGATGGTGTAGTCCTGCTCTAAAGGTCAGTAGGCTTGAGACCCAGGAAGGGCAAATGTTTCATTTTGAGTCCAAAGGCAGGAAAAAGGCTGATGTCGCAGTTCAAAAGGCTATCAGGCAGGAAGAATTCTCTCTTATTCAGGGGAGGGTCAGCATTTTGTACTAGTTGGCCTTTGACTGCTTAGATGAGGCCCACCCACATTAGGGAAAACAACCTGCTTTACTGAGTCTATTGATTTAAATGCTTTAGTAAGGGGAGGTATTGGGGGATGGGGTAACTGGGTTATGGTCATCAAGGAGGGCACATGATGTGATGAGCACTGGGTGTTATATGCTACTGTTGAAGTATTGAACAGTACATCTGAAACTAATGATGTACTATATGTTGGCTAATTGAGTTTAAATAAACTAATGTGGTCTGAATACATGAAAAAAAGTTACATATCATTACATAAATGAATGAATGGGGAATACTTTTTTCTTATATTTTGAAAACTCACTCATTTTTGTGAATTTGGGAGGATATTAATTCAAATTGAAAAAGAATATGGATGAAACAAAAAAATAAATGTTTTTTTTAAAAAGATTTTATTAGTTATTTAAGAGAGAGACAAAGCATTAAATGGGGGGAAGGGCAGAGGGAGAGGGAGAGAGAATCCCAAGCAGACTCCCCACTGAACAGGGAGCCTGACACAGGGCTCGATCTTACGACCCTGAGATCATGACCAGAGTTGAAACCAAGAGTCAGACGCTTAACCAACTGAGCCACCTAGGTGCCCTGATTTCAGTGTTAATCTTATTCAAAAACACCCTCACAGACACATCTAGGATAATGTCTAGCCAAATATCTGGGCATCCCATGGCCCAGTCAACACATAAAATCATCCATCACACCTGTGATTTGTAAAGGGAACCATGACAAAAAAATAGAAAAAGAGACTCAATTGTTAAACCTTAAAAATTAGAGCCATATCACCCCAAATCAAGATCTAAACCCACCATTAGGACGTCAAAGTCACCAGGCACCAGAGAGGTTGAGAAAGAACTTTGTTTCTTTGGACCTTAGACACGGAGCTGAGCTCTGAAAGACGCCCAGTGGGGGAGGATTTATCACTGGGTGAGGAGGCCCAGAGATGGTCACGGGCAGACTTGGTTCTTGGGGAGACCGACCCATCAGCTCTGGGGTGGGACAGGCCTGGGTCTCTTTGCGTAAGCTGGTGATTTGCTCAGTCGTCAGTCACAGCCTCCTCTCATTCAGCCCCTCCCACAGGGCAGCACTCTCCAGACATTGTTATTCTTCATAACAACCCAGTGAGGTAGGAGGTGGTTTCATAGGACAAACCCCAACCTTGGAGAGATGGAGGAAAACTGTCAAAGGTCACATGGTAAGTGGTGGCACTGGGATCCTAGCTGAGATGGGTCTGACCCGGGGGGCAGGGGCAGCTGCTGGCGCAGGAAGGGTGGGGATGCCCAGGGCCACCCTCCGCAGAGGCCATCGCCCAAACCAGGAGATGGGAGGGTAAGCATAGGGGCTAAGTGGTGCCCACCCCCCAAATTCATATGTTAAAGTTCTCACCTCCAGTACTTCAGCATAGGACCTTATTTGGAGATAGACAGAGGTGATGAAGTCAAAACAAGGTCATTAGGGTGAGCCCTGATCCAATATTAGGGGCATCCTTCTAAGAAGAGGTTAGGACACAGACATGCATGGAGGGAAGACGGTAGGGGAAGAAGACCACCATCTACGAGCCAAGGAGGGAGGCCTCAGAAGAATCTACCCCCGTAGACCTCTTGATCTCGGGCTTCCCACCTCCAGGAAATAAGTTTCTGTTGCTTCAGCCTCTGCAAGTCCAAGGAGACTAACCCAGCGAGCAGCCCAGCAATGAGGGAAGAGAGCAGAGGCCCTCCCCAGCCATGTGGAGAGACATGAGAAAACAACCGTCTGAACAAAAATGTCACCAAACCAGGGCAAATGAGGACAGCCCATCTTTGGAGGAACTAGCCCTTGCTTTGAAACCAAGATTGAGAAATATTAATTGACCCCATTTTCTTTGGCAGTCTTGTGGGACTGGTTCTTAACAACAGGCTTCCTAGGAGCGGATCAACATTGACGTGGCCGTGAGCCCTGGCCACCCACCTTCCACCCCCTCCAGATGGGGAGGGAGCCGGTGCGGGAGGCAATAGGCTTTTCCTGTCACCTTCCCTGATGCGTGGTCATGAAGAGTCATCCTCAGGCCCTCCTACTTAACTTGGCAGTAGAGGAAGCACTGCATATGGAGTCTGAAGTAAGGTTCTAGTTCAAGGGGATCAAGCATGGAATTACACCACTGTCTCTGAGAATCAGCCCCATCGTCTGTAAATGAGAAAAACTCCTGTTCTTCGTGATGTCACAGAGGCTTTCTCTCAAATAAGAACATTCATTATTTTTTTTGAAGATTTTATTTATTTCAGACCGAGAGAGACAGCATGCACTCACAAGCGTGGGGGAGGGGCAGAGGGAGAAGCAGGCTCCCCGCTGAGCAGGAACAGCCCCCGCCCCCCACCCCCGCCCAGGACCCCGGGATCATGACCTGAGCCAAAGGCAGATGCTTAATGACTGAGCACCCCAGGTGCCCCAAGATCATTCATTATTATTATACCCCCCCATCCACTCCCCAAAAGGATTGGAGTGGGCTTGATATAAAGACAGATAAAACAGAATCATCTAAGCAAGTGTAAAGTAATCGAAGCTAAGAAATGGAGGGAGGAAATGGTAATCTGTTCTACTATGGGATCTGGACTAAGCCCAAAATTTGGCTCTGAGGATCCTGGCAGCCAAGAGACAAAGTGGAACACTTACAAGAATAGGAAGAAGAAAACTGTGTAAGATGCTCCTGTTTCTCTTACTATACTCATTTAAAGTAAACATTATACAATATTTAAAATGATTGTTCGGTTTCAGTGTGCAGGTTCCAAACATGAACAGGAACCACCCAGGTTCTAAACTCAGAATTCCCTGCATTTCTAACCATTCTACACATTCTTTAGATTCATTGAGCTTAGAGCAGATTCCTTTATCCCTGTGGCCTCTTCCTAATCTCATCTTCTAGATGAATCCAATAGCTCCTAGTAGAAATGTATACAATAGTGAAAAACATAAATGAGAATTAAAATCTCTATTGTCCTTCCTGTCCCGTCCCTTCTAGATAACTGTCACCAACATTTCAACGGACTTCATTCCAGTATTTTCTCTGTGTCTTTGACTCTCTCATTATTTCTTGACCCTCGAACTTTGGCTTGCCTTTACCATAGAAATTTTCGCACCAGATAAATACCATGTAGGAGCCTCTGGAATTAGCCGCTTATCAACCTCTCCCGGTCTTGGAGCTTGTTTCCTTTAAAGGAAAAGTGAGCAGCCTGGTCCTGGTACCGGCTTTGCTTCTTCCCACCTGGGGAGCCTCAAGGCAGTAGCTGCCCCCACGGAGCTGAAGTATGGACGTCTCATGAGCACACGGTGTGACCAATTTCCACTCCAGAGTGGTTCTGTCCTGCAAATTGTCAGCAACCCCAGCCTTAATAGGAAACCTGGTTCTAAGCCACTACACATTTACTTGCCCAATATTCCTTTTTCCTTGGTGAAATTTCCCCAAAGGCAGAGTGGACTTTGAGAAAGGGCTTCTCATCACTATCCAGCTCCATTTAAAACAAACAAACAAACAAACAAACAAACAAAAAACAAAAACTGCACCACTGCAACATTCTGAACTTTCTTGACCCTTCCCGTTTATGTTACTGAGGTATAATTGGCATAGAACATTGTATCTGTGTCAGGTGCACAATACAATGATTCGATATCTGTATATATCGTGAAAGGGTCACCACAGGAAGGCAGGTTACCATCTGTCCCCATTTGCCCCTTATGTTACTGGTTGAAATTCCAAACGCATACGAACTAACATGCATCATTTGAAAACCCCACGCCAAGACAATCTGATCAGCCAGTCTCTGTGAGAAACAGGCTGACCTGTGATTTTGCTCCTCACATGTGATTCTCAGCAAAGGGAGGAGGACTGAGAGGGCAGGGAGCAAGAGAAGTCGTTTCAGAACTGAGTCCAGGAGACACTTGTGTATGGCTGCCTAGCCTGCTGCAAGGGCTCAGTCCCTGGGACATGATGTGGGGAGGTGGTGCCAGGGGTCCTGCCTGTCTCAGCTCGGTGTTATGGAGCCTAGGGGTCCACCCTCCTCCCCTAGTCTCTGTTGAGTGCCACCTTCCTTTAGATTCTACTGGAAAGAGAGGGACTGGGCACTTGTTCTTCCTGAGTTGTTCTCATGCAATTGCCTGTCCCGGGCCCCATGCCCTCCCCTGGGGTCACTGCCTGGGCCTCTCAAGACCATGGCACCGACAGGAGGCCCCTCTGGCTGGTGGAGGGTGGGGATGGCCGTGGTGCAGGTCTCCAGTCCCTCCACTTTCCACAGCACCACCGAGGCTGCACCCATCTAGGAAAGAAGTGATGGGTGTGGTGGGAACAGGCCCTTAGACCTAGCGATAGCACCAAGAATCTGGGCCTATCTTGTCCTGAGGGCCCTCTCGGGGAGGTACCCCACTTCTGACCATGCTTCTGGGACCTCGGGTCTACTCTCCTTGAGCAGAAATGAGCCCTTTTGCAAAGCTCCTCGGAGATGCTCCTAACCACTCTGTCCGTCCGCCAAGGTCAAAGCTGCCACTGAGGGGTGTTTTGGGCTCGAGGCACAGGTTACTAGAGCCCCACCAAAGCCGCTCTAGTCGAGCCCTCCCGTTCCTTTCATGTTGCCTAATCCTATGGCCAAGCTCAGTCCTCACCTTGCCTGACCACCAGCGGCTTTGGATACAACGGCCACTCCTTGACTCACCTCCTTCGCTGGGCTTCCAGGATACATCCCTCTGTGGCCTCATGCTCCCTCCTCCTCGGGTGCCTTTGCCGCTCCCCAGCTTCTGTTCAGAGCACATCACTTCTTCGGTTTGCCTTCGTTTGCCCCCTTGGCGATCTTGACCGGTCTCCTTGGTGCTCGCTATGTGATGACTTCCGTCGCTGACATGATGACTTGAGCGCTTATGTCTCCCATCGCCAGGCTCTCTGTTCACCCCGTCTGCTTGACAGCTCCGCTCGGAAATGGATTCGAATCTGAAATTCAGTGCGTGCCAAGTCAGAGTGCTCCTGGCCAGAAGTTTTCCTTGGCCCAGTGGATGTCACCGCCATAGAAAGGCGAGGTATGAGTCTGAAAATGGGGTTTTATACACATTCCTATGTTTTCGCTTTCCCAGGGCTGGGGAGAGTCTCTTAAAAGCTAATCAGCTCTCTAGAGGGCTTTGGAGCCATGCAGGTCTGTGGGTTCAAATACCAGCTCTTCCCCTCCTGACGGTGTAACTTTGGGCAGGCGACCGACCCCCGCTCTCTGCCCTGCCAACCTCAGGAGCTGTTGCAAGGATCCAGTGATGCCTGAACCCACAGTAGGCCCTGGGGAAAGGTCCCTTTCCATCCTGTCCCTGCACTGCCCTGACACACGCTGGAAACCTATGGAGTTCTTCTCTGTCCCCAATGTGCCCGGGGAGCTCTCAGGTGACCTCGCAGGGCTCTGCACCTTTGCCTTTGAAGTGACATCGGCCTTGGATGGCCCTGGCTCTGCCACAGCCCCCTCTGTGGGCCAGCCTTCCGCAGTGAGGGTGCTGTTAGCCGGCGGGGCCCATGCCCTGCAAAGCAGAGGCAGCACCACATGGTGGTCTGGGCTCCTTGGTTGGCAGCCGTCCATTCAACTGACCTAGCACCGAGCTGGAACTGACGAAGCTGTCAGAGGACACATAAAGGGGGGAAGCTAATGGGTCTCTGGTGCTTATGTGGCCGCCACTCTGGGGCTCTCGCCAGCCCCTCTTCATGGACAAGGTGCGGAGAACAGGAGGGGAGGCCTGGGCGATGCAGGGGCACATCGCTAGGCAAGGGCAGAGCCTCGGTCTGAAGCTCTGCGCGTGGCCCTGGAGTCCACGCTCGTCTCCATCCTGCTGTGCAGCCAAAGCAGAGCCTCCCTGAGCCGTGCTCTAGCCCCAGGCCCACGCTGCTGGTCAGGCAGCTGCTACAGGGAGGAAGCCTAAGACAACTTCAGCAGAAGGGCAAAGGCACCTTCTCCTTTGGAGCCTCTGGTTTTCCTACACTTGACTTGTGTCTGTTTATTTGTTACTTTTCTATTATGGAGAATTTCAAGCATAGACAAAGGAGACGAAATAGTACAATGCCCTCCGCCCCTGCCACGAACCGGCTCCCCAGCATCAGCAATGGTCAGCTCACGGCTGGTCTTCCCTTCTCATCCACTTCCCCACCTGGGTCATTTATTTTTTAATTAAGTGGGTCCTACACCCAGCGTGGGGCTTGAACTCAGGACCCTGAGATCAACAGTCCTGTGCTCTACTGACTGAGCCGGCCGGGGGCCCGTCGCCTCCGTGTCATTTAGATGCACATCCCAGACACTGACTCACTGCATCTCCGGACACGGCAGGACGTATCTCTGAAAGATAAAGATGCCTTAGTATACCTTAGCATTAAGAAGTGTCCCTTAATATCATCAAATACGATACTAAGTCATATCCGTCGGTGTTATTTCCAATTGTCTCCTTCATGTCATCCTTACAGAAACTGGTTTCCTTCATCATTTTGAGAAGCAGATGCTTCTTTTGAGCCGTTTTCAATGATAAGTTTCCACCCCACCTTTTAGTTCCGTAAAGTCTAGTTGCTGGTGAAAGTGGGCCATTCGTCCTATGGAGTTTGCTGCTGGATTTTGCAGAATATAGCCTGAAAGCCTCCCGTTAACATGTTCTTCTGTCCTCCATACTGCCTGTCTATGGGTCATGACATCTAGAGGCTTGGATCACATTGCCACCTGGAATTTTTTAATTTTTTTTTTTGCTGGTCTCTTTCATGGGAGGTCGTGTATTGCTCTATCCAGAGGCAGGTAATTAACGTCTCATGGGGCTGTTATGATACTCAATTCCATTCATTGGTTTGAGGTTGCAAAACAGTGATGTTCTGTCTTTATTGACTAACTGGGGTTCTTCTCAGAAAAACTTCCCCTCATCTGCCGTTTGGGCGGCACTCAGTACAGTTTGTGTAGGGAAAGAGGGCGGATACTGAACTGTCTTCCTTTGATTACTTGCTTTCAAAATAAGGATTTTGTTCACTTGCATCCTCCTACAATGGCTAGTGTATTTTTCTTTTCAGGGCTGTTATGAATGCCCGCTGTTAAACATATTTGGCGTTTCACATTGCAATAATTATTCTCTTTGCTCTTTAGACGGGCCCATCTTGGCCAGTGGGGGGTTCTCCAGGCTGCTCCCGGGCCCTGTTATCGTGACTCCCAAGTCTTCAATATCTTCCTTGCTGTTTGTCATCAACAGATATCCCAGACTCATCTGGGATATCCCAGGATCAGCCCATTCTCCAGGAAGCCCTCAGGGTTTTTTTTGTTTTTGGTTTTGGTTTTGGTTTTGGTTAGAAATTTACCAACCAATAAAAGAAAAGAAATTTGCAAAGCACAGTCTGGACACTAGAGATGATCCTTGTTCTGGGTTGGCCATTGGTTTTAGTCCTTTACAGTGGAAGAGCTAGGACGTACACATCTATGAAATACTTCCTACCCCAGGAACTCCTAATGCTGCTTTCAACTCATATTGGGAACTGTAGGTACTCACATACCCTCTTCTGTTCCATTTCTATCCCCTTTCTTCCACACTGACAGTCCTGGTTTTCGGAACATCAAGAATGGTCGAATCAGGGACACCTGGCTGGCTCAGTCAGTAGAGCCTGGGACTCTTGATCTCGGGGTCATGAGTTCAAGCCCCACATTGGGTACAGTTTACTTTAAAAAAAAAAACATGGTAGAATTAGAATATCACTAATTACCTATTTGCTTTATTCCACATTATTATATATCTGACAACCTCTGAATAACAATACCAGTACTATTGCAAAAAAAAAGGACTGAATAATTCTTGTATCATTTTGTTTTCAGTTTGTAGAGATTGTTCGTTTCAAATTTAATTTTGTTTACCACTTGGTAAAAGGTTCACGTAGCACAAAAAGGCATGGAAGGAACTCAAATGTGTAGTGAGAAGCAAAGAAGCCAGCCTGAAAAGTCAGCGTACAGTATCCTTCCAACTCCATGACCTTCTGGAAAAGGCAAATCTGTGCAGATAATAAAGAGATCAGTGGTTGCCATGGGGCTGAGAGGTGGAGGGATAAAGAGGGGGAGCACAGAGGATTTGGGGGGCAGTGAAACATTCTGGATGATACTGTCAAGGTGGGTACACATCATTATACCTTGATCAGAGCCCGAAGAATGTACATCACCAAGACCGAACCCTAATGTCACCTCTGGACTTTGGGTGATAATGACATGTCATTGTTGGTTCATGGAGTGTGACAAATGTCCTGCTCCAGGACAGGGTACCCACAGTCGGGGAGGCTGCCCCTGCGTGGGGGTGGGGAGGAAGTCTGTGCGGTGCGAACTCTCTGTACTTCCCCCTCCATTTTGCTGTGAGCCTAAAACTACTCTATTTTTAGTTCTTCAGTTCAGATGTTTCCAGAATCAAATATTTAAGAAAAAAGGTCCTTTTAAAGAAGTTTAACTTCTATGCTTGGACCTTCTACTCTTTCCTGTTTCTTTTTTGTTTTTTAAGATTTTATTTCTTTATCTGAGAAAGAGAGAGCGAGAGAGAGCACAAGCAGGCGGAGGGGCAGAGGGAAAAACAGGCTCCCTGTTTGGCAGGAAGCCTGATGAGGGGCTCGATCCCAAGACCCTGGGGTCATGACCTGAGCCAAAGGCGGACGCTTACCTGACTGAGCCACCCAGGCACCCCTCTTTCCTATTTCTTTAAAAAAAAAAAAAATCAATTTTAAGTGTTTTGGACTATCCTTCTGTTTTTCTCAGTATCTCACACACACACGTGCGCGCGTGCGCGAACCCGCTTTCCTCTCCTCCACTTCCTTAGGTAATGGCATCGAGCTACTCTCTCTCAGCCCTCTCTCTGGAGGTTTCCCCATAGTGGTTATATATGTGACTTTCTAACCCAAGCGTTGTTTCTGTCGCTTGTGAAGCACAGTCGTTTGTCCGACTGCTGACGTGGCCTCTTGTTTTTCTTCCAGAGCAGTAAAAGCTAATAGTGCATGTTCAAATCCATGGGCATCCCATTGTGCAGTGGCCTTTCGCAGATGGCCCTCTTTGCTTGTTCTGTCGGTGGCTTTCCATCTCACTGGTTCCTCGTCCCGGGCAGGGGCTCAAACGCCGGCCCCTTGGGTTAGCATTGGACTTCTGCCATTGTCCCGATGTGCACTGACTCATCGGCGGCTCATCCAATCCCGTTTAAAGCCCTCACACACTCCCAGGACCCACAGATAACGGGAGCAAAGTCCCCTTGTAAAGAAAGGGATGCATTCTGCTGATTTAGATGAATTTTAACCCTTTTGCCTCTTGGGGAAGGCTCTGGCGCTTGTCCCACCTGGCTGGCTCACGCTCATCCTTGTCGTGGAGAACCAGCGTCCCCTCCCTGTCACCCCCACTGCAGTCATGTCACCCACCAGCATCCCTTTCAGGGTGCAAATGCCACTGCACCCGGCCTTTTGGGGGAGCAGAACATGCAGGGCTGGCCTTTCGGCAAGCCAATGCTTGCCTGACTAAGCCGAGCCCGGGTGCTGGTGAGGCCCGGCCCCGGGGCCTCGTGCTTATCTTGTTGTCCTTCCCCACCTCGATGTGAGCGATGTGAGTGGCAGGACAGGCAGGGAGGCTCAAAGGGTACGGTGATTTGCTGGCAGATCAGGACCAAACTCCAAGTCCCCTCCAGTGTTCCCCGAGCCGGGCCGGGCAGCAAACTGGCTCGTGGGTGGCCCGAGAGAGAAGGCAGGAAGAGACAGGACTTCTCGTCTTCAGATTAAGCCTCCAATGTGTTTAACCAACTGCTTTATGTTTCTCATGGGCCCGTAAATAATTTCAGGAGATCGTAAGGTCGAAAGTGGAAGAGGGGGAGAACATAAACTAGGGGCAAGAGAGGGGCCAAGACAAAAGCATCTGTAATCAAAGACCCAGATGTTTGCCCACCTTTGCTTGTTAGTTGCTCGTGGAAAAGAAACTCGATTTTCAATCGTTGAGTCAAACAGCTGCTGAAGGAAAACGCAAATGGTCTGAAACCATTGAAGGACGTGAGCGTCTCCTTAGGGCCTCTGAACCATGGTGTCTCAGCCACAAGCTTCCTGGGGACCATGTGCATCAGGGCTAGGGGCAGCAGGTGAAAGCGCATGGGTAGAGCTGGTGTCCGAAGCATCGGCCCGCGGTCGGGCCCCAGTCCCTGCAGGGCTGCTTCCTCTGGGGGGGTACACCTCAGTCACTGAATCCACCCCCAGATCTGGCTGCCACCTGCCTCCCAGCACCTGGCTCCTGGCCTAAGGGCCAAGAGTCTGAGTCTCCCAACTCCTGAGGACAGCTCTTCCTTAACTGTGCATCTCCCCAGGGGCTCCCGCACCCTCCTTACTGGGAGCCCAGTACAAACTTCAGCGGGAGACGGGCATCAGAGACATCGAATCTGTGGCTCTGGATATGAGCTCTTTTTACCTTTAGTCATTCTATTCCGGTGACACCGTGGCTGGGGCCACTATGAGTTGCGCGCCCTAGGGATAGTGCGTGGTAACTAATGGGACAAGTTTGCGCCGTTTTGGGTAATTTGGGAAAGCATGATACTCTGATCAAGGCCAGAGGAAGCACTCCTGAAGCCAATCTAGTCCCTTCTGGCATGTCTTCCTTCTTATCAGCCTCTCACAAAGGAAACAAGGAAACTAGTAGAAGCAAACAACCAGGGTCATCCTGAGACGAAAGCACCCACAGGGGAGCAGTCACAGGCTGACCACACAGTTACATCAGAAATTAACCCGAGTCCTCTTGCTTGTTAGCCTAATGCATTCTGGCCACCTGCCGTGTGCCGCACCCTGTGCTGTGTTTTGGGGACCCTCTCGTGGCAATACCATGTTGTCAGTGTTTAAACCAGAGCTGTGTCCGCAGCACCAGGGACGGTCGGGCCAACTTAACAGAGACAGACATTTCCAAGTAGGGGAGGGTATTTCAGGCAGAGGGAGCAGCCCATGCCTTTATAAGGATCTAGAAAACATGGTTGTGTGTGGAATCTGAGGTGACAAGGACCAGTGCAGGACATAAAGCTAGCCCTGGAGAGTGAAGGATCTTATGGGCCACACTGGAGTTTGGAATTTATCCTGTGGCCACGGAGAAGCCCCAGAAGGTTTTGTTAGGGGTGGTGCATGGGGAAGAGGGAGACGTGACCAGCTCCAAACCATCGAGCAGAGGTGGGACCTTAGAGAAGAAGCTGGATTCATCGTGATATTTAAATCACCTTTCCTGAGTCATTTCAAGGAATGGCTTAGTTGTTTTAATAAATAGCCAAAAGATACTGTGGTCATTCAAAAAGTAAAACACATTCTATTCCCGAGTGTGTGTTATTTTCACACTCACCGATCCCTCTGTGGTCCTTTTAGGTTTCTAGAAATCACTCACCCAGTCAACTCAATATCCAGTGAAGAAATATTCCTGCTTTGTGCTTGCAATTGACATCTAGGGGAGCCTGGCTGGCTTAGTTGGTGGAATGTGTGACTCTTGATCTCAGGCTTGAGGGTTCTAGCCCCACATTGGGTGTAGAGATTGCTTAAAGTCTTTTAAGAAAAATAAATTGAAATCTCAAGCCTCTTTCCATTTGAAATATTTTATGTTGCTCGAATATTAGAAGGTCTTGAACCGAGCCAGCAAAAATGCTACAGCAAATGGAACAAATCTGTAAGTAGTAGGACAGAAGTTTCGGAAGTCAGCAAAACGGAATTGAAGGCTACAAATTGCAGAGTATTCACTGGGCTCCTAGACCAGGGGAGTCTGTCTGAAAAGCCAGAGGACTCTCGTTCAACTCTCTGAATTACGAGCACCTCAAGAAAACTTCAGGCTTCGAGTATTGCATTTATGCTCCCAAGATCAGCTGTTTGTTCAAGAAGTCAAGTGCTCAACTCCTCTGTGCTAAGGAATGACTAAAACAGATGTTCATGCAGTGCATGTTTCTTCGGCATGGTTATTCTGGAAGTCTAGGCCAGAGTTCCCTAAAAGCTAGCCTATTGTATGTGATCATAGTCACATATGTATATACACAGATGTGTGTACACACATAGACACGTGGGTATAAATTTTGCCTCAATAAAGGTGGAGTGGGAGAGGACAGTGTGGTCTTTTGAGGGGTCTCGACTGGCTGTTCTAACAGCTTTTGTCCTCTGTGTGCCCCTGGGGGGTAGAGATACTGACTCCTGCCCCCCACCCCGGGCAGCTCGTTGCTGGGGGGGGGATGTCTATAAAACCACCTGCCGCAACACCCGGCCCACGTGGACTCTCGGAAACTGACGACCACCCACAAAGACGTGGGGAAGACACATTTCCTCCCTAAGAAATTTTCAAAGACTGTTTAGACCAGTGCACGTTTAGAAACCTTGCTCTGCGTTTACCATGTCTGTTTGGGGTATGACATTTTCTGTCCTGGTCTCCATCTGCTAGGCCAAGAACGGGACAGAGACATGGTGCCCATGGGAATTCTTCATTGTACAATATTGCCACTGCATAATTCCAGAACGTTTCTGTGACTTTCTGTGACCTGTAGCGCTTAATGGTAACTCCCCACTCCTCCATTCCCTGCTCCTGGCATCCATTCATCTGTTTTCTATCTCTGTGGATTTGACTCTTCTGGACATTTCTATGAATGGATTCATACAATACATGGTCTTCTGTGTCTGACTTCATTCACTTAGCATAATGCTTTTAAGTCTCATCCATGTTGTAGCATGGATCAGTACTTCGTTCCTTTCTGTGGCTAAGTAATATTCAGAATAATATTCTATCGCATGGATAATATTATTCAGAATATTAATATTCTGAGTAATAATATTTGGAATAATATTCTGTCACATGGATAGATCACATTTTGTTCCTCCATTTATCAGGTGGTGGACACTGGAGTTGTTTCACTTGTTGGCTATTATCAATAATGCTGTTATAAATATTTGTATACAGATTTTTGTGTTTTCAGTTCTCTTGTGGTTTATCTAGTAGTGGAACTGCTGGATACAATGTTGAATAGAAGTAGCAAGAGTGGCCATTGTTTCTGATCTTAGGGGCAAGCTGCCTTGATCAAGTTGAAGAAGTTCCCTTCTGTTCCTGGTTTGTTTTGTGTTTTTAGCATGAGAAAGTGTTGGATTTTGTTGAATGCTTTTTCTGTGTCTCTTGAAATGATACTGTGGTTTTGTCCTTTATGAATATGAGGTATTTCATAGATTTTTGGTATGTTAAATCTTGCATTCTTGGGATAAATCCCACTTAGTTGTGATGTATAATCTTTTTCATATGTTGTAAGATTCCATTAGTTAGTACTTTATGAAGAAATTGCTTCCATTTCCATTTCCATAAGGGATATTGGCCTTTTCCTGTAGTGTCTATCTAGTTTTGGTGTTTGGGAAATGCTGGCCTCATAGAATGAGTTGGGAAGTGCTTCCTCCTCTTCTGTTTTGTTTGTTTGTTTGTTTTTCCCCAAGAGTTTGTAAAGGTTTGGGATCTTTTCCCTCTTTTTTTAAACGTTTGGCAGATTCACCCATGAGATCCCCTGGACATAGGCTTTCCTTCAGAGGAAGTTTTTGATTACTAGTTCAATCTCTTTATTTGTTATAGGTCTATTCAGACTTTATATTTCTTCCTGAATCAGTTTCAGTAGTTTGTGTTTTCCAGGAATTTGTCCTTTTTATTTAGGTTATCTATTACTAATTTAGATTCTTATATGATTTCCTTGTAATCCTGTTAATTTCTACAAGGTCAGTAGTGGTGTTCTCTCCTTTATTCTTGATGTTAGCGCTTTGAATTTCTCTTTCTCCTTCTTTCCCTCTCTCCCTCCATCAGCTAAAGATTCATTCATTTTATTGCTCTTCTCAAAGAACCAACTTTTGGTTTCACTGATTTTCACTATTGTTTTTCTATTCTCTTTCATTTTTCTCCCACTCTTGTCTTTTCTTTTTCTTTCTTTCTTTCTTTCTTTCTTTCTTTCTTTCTTTCTCTCTCTTTTTTTTGGGGGGGGGAGAGAGAGAATGAGAGAGAAAGAGCCTGAGTGGGGGCAGGGGCAGTCAGAGGGAGAAACAGACTCCCTGCTGAGCAGGGAGCCAAATGCAGGCCTCCATCCTGAGACTCCAGGATCATGACTGAGCCAAAGATAGTTGCTTAACCTACTGAGCCACCCAGGTGCTCTCCCCAACTCTAGTCTTTATTAATTCCTTCCTATTCCTTGCTTTGGATTCAGTTTGCTCTTCTATTTCTAGTTTCTTAAGGTAGAAGTTTAAGTTACTGATTTGAGATATTTTCACTTTTTTAATACAGAAATTCACAGCTATCCATTTCTCCCCAAGAAGTGGTTTAGCTGCATCCTATGGAATTTAGTATATTGTTTCCATGGGCTCTTGAGTATTCTGATTTTGTTGGGTGGAGTGTTATTTAGATATCAACTAGGTCCAGCTGGTTGATAGTGTTGTTCCAATCTTCTATATCTTTACTAACTTTCTTCTATAAATGATTGACCGTGGGACATTGAGGTTTTCAGCAATACTTGTTGAATTACCTATTTTATTCTATTTTATTATTTTTCCTTCATACAATTTAGAACTCTGTTATTACATGTGTATACATTTATACTTATATGTTTCTAATTTATTGATCCTTCTATGTAACAAAATATCCCTTTTTATCTCTAGTAATATTTTATTTTGTCTGATATTTATATAGCCACTCCAGCTTTCTTACATATTTTTTCATTTTCCATGTCATATATTTTCCCATTCTTTTCCTTTGAACCTATTTGTGATTTTAATCTGAAATGTGTCTCCCCCCACACCCCACCTTTTTTTTTTTTTAAGTGAGCTCCGTGCCTAGCATGGAGGCCAATGTGGGGCTTGAACTCATGACCCTGAGGTTAAGACCTGAGCTAAGACCAAGAGTCAGTTAACCAACTAAACCACCCACACACCCCCAAAATGTGTCTCTTCTAAACAACATATAGCAGGATCTTGCTTTTTTATTCAACTTGATAATCTCTGGTCTAATTAGTCAAATCCCATTAATATGATTATTGATGTGGTTGGATTTCCATCTGCTCACATATCTGCCTCATATAGCCAATGATTAGAAAGCCTTAGGTCTTAGTTTAACTATAGTGTATTTCTTTGTCTGATCCATGCCTGTCTCCTGCAGTAGTTGGTATCTAATATTTGATGAAATGCAGTTGGCAAAAGGGCAGGCAGAAGTTCAATTCCTCTGAGAGCTGTTGCTGAATTCAATATAGATTCTAGATTCTACACTGGATTTCTGGACATTCCAGAGTCACTTGACTAATAATAATGATTAAAAACAGTAGCTATAAGGGCACCTGGCTGGTTCAGACAGAAGAGCATGCAACTCTTGATCTCGGGGTTGTGAGGTCAAGCCCCATGTGGGGTGTAGAGATTACTTAAATGAGTACAATGACAACAATAACAACAACCACCACCCAGTAGCTAGAATTGAGGAGGGGAATATAGCAGTGCAGTAGGAGGACCCTAGGCTCACTTCATCCCATGAATACAACTAGACAACTACCTTTTCATCCCAAATACCCCAGAAATTGATCTGAAGACTGGCAGAACAAACTCCATAACTAAAGTTAGAAAAGAGGCCACGTGGAAGAAGGTTGGAGGTACAGAGGCACAGCTTGAGAGAGAAAAGGATAATTACCACTGCCATGGGGAGGGAGTAGTGGTCACAGACACAGGCAAAAAGAAGCTAACACACAGGGGATATCATGATATTTTCAATATCATGATATTTTCAGGAAAGAGGAATCCTCAGAGCAGTTGGTTTGGAAAGGGAGAGGGTCTGAATTTCATGAGTTCTTTCAACCAGTGGGGCTTACAGCCTGGAGTTTTAAAGGTCAGTGTGCTTGGCTCTGGCAGAGCTCAGAGGTCATTGCAGCTGCTCTTGGAGAAAATGCAAGGTAAACAGCCTGTAGACACACAGCAAAGAAACAGTGATCTGAAAAGTGCCTAGGACACGCAGCTGGGAGGTTAGTTGCTCATCTTGGAACATACCTTGGAGATGTAGTGTTCATGGAGAGACCCCCTCCAGGAACAAAGGAAATGGCCAGTACCATTTCCCTTCCCTGCCCCTCAGCATAAACACAGAGCCACCTGTGGGAACCAGCACATCATCAACACTCATTACTTGACTTGCTTACACCAAGCTCCATCCTCCACTGAGCTCCAAAAGAACTGCCCTTCCCAGTTATAGTTGTTTCAGTTCCAGTTTCAGTTCCAGGATTGAGCCCCTCCCCCAGAAGATCATCCCAAATCCCTGACACCACTGCATTTCCTGTCCTGGGAGTTTTGAGAGGCCTTGGTTCTGGTGGTGGCAGCAGTGGTCTCATTTCATAGCAGACCGGAACACATTTAGTTAAAACACACAACTTCAGGCCAAGGACCCAAACTGCCCACAACAGGCAAAGAAAGCTCCTGCAGATGACTGGCATGAAGCATAAAGCGGCCAAGACACAACAGCAGAGCACGAACAGCACACACTGGAGACACTCCTGAGCACCATGCCCTGGGGAATGGGAGACTACACAGCAGGGCATTGCAGGACCTTGTTTTCATAAATCCATTGCCCTCAAGACCAGAAGATGTTGCTGACTTTCCTAAGATGGAGAAACCGGCACAGAGACTTAGGGAAAATAAGAAGATAGAGGAATTTGTCCCAAATGAATGAACAAGACAAGACTATAGCCAGAGCTCCAAGTGAAAGAGATCTAAATAACATGACTGATAGAAAATTTAAAGCAGTGATCATAAGGATACTCACTGGACCCGAGAAAAGGGTGGAGGACATGAGTGAGACCACTAACAAAGAGCTAAGGAATAACATAGAAGAGATAAAGGGCTCAGTAAATGAAATGAGAAACATACTTGACAGAAAGAACAGCAGGCTGGAAAAAACAGAGGAATGAATTAATGATCTAGAAGACAGAGTGATGGAAGGTAATCAAGCTGAACAAAAAAATAAAAAATAATTATGCAAAGTAACAATAAACTTAAAGAAGTCAGTGACTCCATTAAACATAATAATATTCACATTATAGGAGTCCCAGAAGAAGAAGAAGAAGAAAGAGAGAGGGAGGGAGGGAGAAAAGGAGGGAGGAAAGGAAGAAAGAAAAGGGGGCAAAAATTTATTTGAAGAAATAATAGCTGAAAACTTCCTGAATCTGGAGAAGGAAATATCCAGATCTAGGAGACACAGAGAAACCCCACTGATTTTGGCTCAGATCATAATCTCAGGGTCCTGGGATCAAGCCCCGTGTCAAGCTCCATGCTGAACATGTAGCCTGCTTAGGATTCTCTCCCCCCCCCCCTCTCCCCCATTGTCCCTCCCCCTGCTCGCACTCTCTAAATAAATAAATAAATAAATGTGCAGAATATAGTGATAAAGAAAAAATATCAAAAGCAGCAAGACAAAAGAAGACAATAACATATAAGGGAAAACCCATAAGTGTAGCAGGGTATTTTTCAGCAGAAACTTTCCAAGCCAGGAGGGAGTGGCATGATATTTTCAAAGCACTGAATGGCAAAAATCTGCAGCCAAGAATACTCTTTCCAGCAAGGCTATCATTCATAATAGAAAGGGAGATAAGGAGTTTCCCAGAAAGCAAAAACTAAAGGAGTTCTTCACCACTAAACCATCCCTGCAAGAAATATTATGGGGAACTCTTTGAATGGAATAGAGACCAAAAGTGACAGTGTAAAGGTAGGAAGCACAAGAGCAGTAAAAATAATATTTCTGTAAAAGATAAGTCAAGGAACTCACAAGATAAAAGGATTTAAAATATGACATTTACCTAAAATGTGGGGAATAGAGGAGTAAAGAATAAGTTCAAATTTAAAAGACCATCAACTTAATATAGACTGCTATATGCAGGAGAGGTTATATACAAAACTAATGGTAACCATATATCAAGAACCACTAATAGATTTTCAAAGAATAAAGACAAAGAAATCCAAATATATCATTAAAGAAAGTTAGCAAACCATGAAAGAGAGAGAAATAAGAAAGGATCAGAGAAAATCTTTGGAAACTACCATAAAACAAGTAATAAAATAACAATAAAAAAATAGAAAATTTGAACAGATGGATTAGCAGCAAAGAAATTGAATCAGTTATCAAAAAATTCCCAGCAAAAGAAGTCCAGGATGAGATGGCTTCACAGGTGAATTCCAGCAAACATTTGAAGAAGAGTTAATACCTATTCTCAAACTATTCCAAAAATTAAAAAAGGAAGGATAACTTCCAAATTCATTCTATGGGGCCAGTATCACCCTGATACCAAAACCAGATAAAGACCCCTTGAAAAAAGAAAACTGCAGGACAATCTTTCTGATAAACATAAATGCAAAAGTCCTCAACAAAATGCTAGCAAACTGAATCCAGCAATACATTTAAAAAAATCATTCACCATGGTCAAGTGGGATTGATTCCTGGGATGGAAGAAAGGTTCAATATTTGCAAATCAATCAATATGATACATCACAGCAATAAGATAAATGATAAGAACCATATGATCATTTCAATAGATGCAGAAAGAACATTTGCTGAAGTAAAGCATCCATTCATAATAAAAACCATCAACAAAGTAGGTGTAGAGGGAACACACCTCAACATAATAAAGGTCATATATGAAACACCCACAGCTAACATCATCCTCAATGGGTGAAAATTGAGAGCCCTTTCCATAGGGTCAGGAACAAAACAAGGATGTCCACTCCCACCACTTTTATTCAACATTGCATGGGAGGTCCTAGCCACAGCAATCAGACAACAGAAAGACATGAGACATCGAAATCAGTAAGTAAGAAGTAAAACTTTAACTATTTGCAATAACATGATAGAAAACCTGAAAGATTCCACCAGACAACTGTTAGAACTGATAGAAGAATTCGGTAAAGTCACAGGATACAATAGCAATCTGCAGAAATTTATTGCATTTCTATACTCCAATAATGAAGCAGCAGGAAAAGAAATTAAGAAAATAATTTCATTTACAATTGCACCAAAAATAAGATACCTAGGAATAAACCTAACCAAAAAGATTAAGACCTGTATGAAAATCACTGGTGAAAGAAAGAAGATGATACAAAGAAATGGAAAGAAATTCCATGCTCATGGATTGGAAGAACAAATATTGTTAAAATGTCAGTACTACCCAAAGCAGTCTACACATTTAATGCAGTCTCTATCAAAATACCAGAAGCATTTTTTATAGAACTAGAACAAACAACCCTAAAATTTGTGTGGAACCACAAAAGACCCCTAATAGTCAAAGCTATCTTGAAAAAGCAAAGCAAAGCAGGAGGCTTCACAATGCCAGACTTCAAGTTATATTACAAAGCTGTAGTAATCAAAGCAATATGGTACTGTCACAAAAAAAAAAATGGACATATAGTCCAATAGAAAAGAATAGAAAATCCAGAAATATACCCACAATTATATGGTCATTAATCTTTGACAAAGCAGGAAAGAATGTCCAATGGAAAAAGACAGTCTCTTCAACAAATGATGCTGGGAAAACTGGACAGCAAACATACAAAAGAATGAAACTGGATCACTTTCTTACATCATAGCCAAAAATAAATTCAAGATGGATTACAGATCTAAACGTGAGACCCGAAACCATAAAAATCCTAGAAGAGAACACAAGCACTAATTTCTTTGATATCAGTTGTACCAACTTTTTTCTAGGTATGTCTCCCAAAGCAAGGGAAACAAAAGCAGAAAATAAACTGTTGGGACCACATCAAGATAAAACACTTATGCACGGCAAAGGAAACATTCAACAAAACTAAAAGCAACCTACTGAATGGGAGACAATATTTGCAAGTGACATATCTGATAGAGGGTTAGTATCCAAAATATATAAACAACTTACACAGCTCAACACCAAAAAACTCCCCACATAATCCAGTTAAAAACTGGACGGAAGACATGAACAGACATTTCTCCAAAGAAGACATCTGGATCGCCAACAGATAAATGAAAAGATGCTTATCATCACTTATCAGCAGAGAAATGCAAATCAAAACTGACAGAATGGCTAAAATAACCCAAGAAACAACAGGTGGTAGGAAGGATGTAGAGAAGAAGGAGCCCTTCTTGCACTGCTGTGAGAATGCAAAATGGTGCAGCCACTATGGAAAACAGTATGGAGTTTCCTCAAAAAGTTAAAAATAGAACTATCTTATGATCCCGCAATCACATTACTGGGTATTTACCCAAAGAATACAAAAACATGAATTCAAAGGGATACATGCACCCCTATGTTCATTGCAGCATTATTTACAATAGACAAGATATGGAAGCAGCCCAAGTGTCCATCCACAGATGAATGGATAAAGAAGATGTGGTGTATATACAATGGGATATTATCCAGCTATCAAAACAAATGAAATCTTGCTATTTGCAACAACCTGGATGGAGCTAGAAGGTATAACGCTAAACAAAATAAGTCAGCCAAAGACAAATACCATATGATTTCACTTACATGTGGAATTTAAGACATAAAACAAACAAGCAACGGGAAAAGAGGGAGAGAGACAAACCAAGAAACAGTCTCTTAACCACAGGGAACAAACCCAGAGAGGAGATGTGGGGGATGGGTGAAATAGGTGATGGGGTTAAGGGGTGCACTTGTGATAAGCACATGGTGATTAAAATAAAACATAAATAAATAAATAATACAGTAGCTACGGTCCAAAGATTCCATATGCATGGCCAATAGGCACATGAAAAGGCCAGCATCACTAATTATTAGAGAAATACAAATCAGAACCACAATGAGATATTACCTCACAACTCTCAAATTGGCTAGTATCAAAAAGACAAGAAATGACAAATTTTGGAGAGGATGTGAAGAAAAGGAAACCCTTGTGCATTGTGGGTGGGAATATAAATTGGTGTATCCACCATGGAAAACCGTATGGAAAATCCTCAAAAAATTCAGAATAGAACTGCCATCTGACCCAACTATTCCACTTCTGGGTATTCACCCAAAGAAAATGAAAACACATTCCAAAAGATGTATGCACCCTGATGTTCATTGCAACATTACCTCCCGTAACCAAGATATGGAAACCTGAGAGTCCATTGAAAGATGAAGAGATAAAGAAGATATTGTATATATACAATGGAATATTATTTAGCCATCAAAAAAGGATGAATTCTTGGCCATTTGTGACAACATGGATTGACCTTGAGGGTATTATGTGAAGAAAAATACATCAGACAGACAAAGACAAATATTATATTATCTCACTCCTATGTGGAATCTAAAAAAAATCCAGAACAAGTGAACAAACAAATAAAACAAGTTCAGAGATACAGAGAACAGAGTGATGGTTACCAGAGGGGAAGGGGGTGAAGGGTGGGCAAAATGGAGTAAGAGGGTCAATGATATGGTGACAGGTGGTCACTAGACTTGTGGTGGTGATTGCTTTGTAGTGTATACAGATGTCCAGTTATAAAACTATACCCTGGAAATCTATATAGATATAGTTATGAATATAGATCAGAGAGAAAAGTAGCTACACAGCCCTCCCTGTATGCCACACACTGAACAGAGACTACCTCTCCTCTGTACAATAACCCGGAAAGATAATTTTCTCTGTGTATGGACAGGAAACACTGAGGGTTAGAGATACCAAGTAACCAGACCTGGCTTCCTCGCTTCCCTTCCAGCCCAGTGTGTGGTCCATCCGTCCTTCTCTTATGTAAAGACATGCTCCTGGGCCTGAAGTGTCCGCATGGATTCCTCCTGAGGCCCTCCCCTCCATGGCCTCCCTTCCTCAATCTGACTCACAGATCGTTGCAGCAAACAATGTCCAATGACGAGTTCACCAACCATCCCGCTACCAGCCCGAGAGCCGGATCTAAAGGCACGTGCTTTGCATAAATCATTATAAAATACTATATGGGCTGCGTCTTCAGTGCAAGGGGAGAGCAGTAGATTGGCGCAAGATCGGATATCAGAGGATGGGATCGGGATAAGAAAGAAGCAGGCAGACGGCAGCATGAGCCCCACCTGGCTCCAGAGCGGTTCCTCCTCAGGGGAGTGGATGTGCGCCTGCGCACGGCGGGCCAGCGACCTGTAAAACGCTGCGTGGGCCGTTCTTGTCAGGAGGGGCTCATAGCAATCTTGGGAACAGATCCTCTAAGATAGTAATGACATTGAGGTATTCTCCTTATGTTTATGAGATTTCTTTTTTCATATTCAATACACGTGGCTCATTACTTTCTTACACTGCTGAGGAGAGAAAAGTGTTTCCAGAAGGCAACTTGACAATGTGTATGAAGAGCCTAAAATTGCCTTCATACCCTTTGACCAAAAAAGTCCAAGTTCTATACTGGAGAAATCCCTGGAGAGACACACAGATATTTCTGTACTAGAATGTTTATTGTCATGTTGTTAAAATAGCCCCAAACAAGAAACCAACCTAAAGCCCGTACCCCCTAAGGGAATAACTTCACTATGGTAGCTATTCACAGCGAAATACTTGCAGACATTAAAATCACTTTAAGATGACTTAGTGACATGGAAAAATCTTCATCAGGCTGAGTGAAAATAGGTTATAAAATATGTATGATATTGTTCAGTGTCGATAAGTTTATTAACTTACGTGTGAAGGAAAAGTCTGAGAAGAAGTGCCACGAAATATTAACACTAGCTATCTCTAGGGTTTTTTTTTCTATATACTTTTGAGAATTTTCCCCAAAAAATTCACGGTGAAAATTTATTACTTTTACATTCAGAAAAAAAAAAAAAGCTATCAAAAACAATTGCCCACTTGATTTTGGTGATAATGTGGAAGTCACTTTCTTATCTTCAGGAAGGATGTTAGCTCTTCTCCGTTACTAGGTTTAGAGAAACAGTTGCTGTGATTCAAAAGAGAATTCCCCAGTGCACTTAAATGTGGAGAGCAAACATGCCTCGCTAATAGGCTGATTCAGGGAGAGTTAATGCATATCTAATCTCGGCTGACCCACTCCGTTCTCACTGACAGGAACACACTGCGATCTTAGGACACAGTCTCCCAGACGATGAGAAATTATTTGGTCTGTTTTACAGATAAGAAAACTTCCGTACAGAGAACTGCTGTTTTCCTTTGGACATACCAGTTCAATAAAGCCAAGAGTAAAATGTATTCTTTGAGTTTCTGGCCCACTGTGTTGGTCTGGTGGCTGATGCGTAGGATATTCAGAGAGTAGAATCCCTAACGTAAATATACTACTCTAATGTTTGTTCTAGAAAACCTTGTTTTCAGAGATCAGGAACACATTCAGTTAACAGAAGCTGTTTTCTTGTCTAGTCACATACTCTTGAATGGAAGGGAAAGTAGGTTGTATGGTTTTATATTGTCCCCACTGAAGTGACACAATTCTCTTTCCAGAAGAATATTTGGGGGTGGGGGGGAACATTGTTCCCATGAACCTTTCGAGAACTGTAAATGAATGGCGTATATTCACCAAAAGACATCTGGGCCGATATGGCAGAAGAACCAGTGATGAGCACTGGATATATTGGAAAATAAAATCAAGTCTAGCACCCACGTGAGGGAAAAGTGACAGATCAGAATGTATGCATTTTGAGCCTTGAGAAGCTAGAAGGACACAACTGATAATACTCATCAGGGACCGAGGGCAGGGTTGTGGGGAGTAAGGAAGCTTCTTTTTAATGATCCCCACCTGTGGCCACTTGGCAAATGGAACAGTTTACTGAGTAGCAACTGACATTCCATGACCTTAGTGCTTCCATATATAATATCTCAATGAAACTTCTCTGTGACTTGATGAGCTAGGTAATATTGCAGTTGTACAGATAAGGAATCATACTTGACTCACCAACTTCATGCAGCTGTTGCTTGAGAAAGCTGGATCCAGACCTCGGTTACTGGGGCTGCTTGTCCCATCTCTTAAACACTGTGGGAGCAGGTCATCAACACTCTTATGCAAACTCTTCTCTCTCTTCGTAATAGAAATCACTCCCATATTTTGAACACTTCCTAGTTCCGTGGGACTCCTGGAGGACTAGACATTTTATATATTATGCTCTCATGCCCACAACATCACTGTAACCTACGTGTCATTATCTGCATCTTCTCACTTGGGGCTGCCCACCAACACACACACTAAGCACCAAAACAGATGCTGGGGCACTTGGGGGGCTCAGGGGGTTAAGCGTCCGACTCTTGATTTCAGCTCAGGTCATGATCTCAGGGTCATGGGATCGAGCCTCAGGTTGGGCTCCACACAGTGGGGAGGGAATCTGCTTCAGGATTCTCTCTCCCTCTGCCAGCTCCTCCACACCCCCCAACCCCCGATGCTCTCTCTCATTTCTCACAAATAATAAATAAATCTTTAAACAACAACAATAACAACAAAACTGAGATGCCAAATCAGGTGTGTCTGACTCCAGAGCTTGAAGGGTTTTCAGTGTGTAACTCACAGTGGTGTTAGTGGAGTTGGGACGGGGAGAGCATGAAAGAACTTGAAAGAACTTAAACTGAACCATCGGCCCTGAACATTGGCTTCATGACAGCCAATAAAACCAGAGCTGGCTTAACGGTCACACAACCTGTGCGGTCACCCAGGGCCCCGAGCTCAGAAGGGCCCTGTGCTTCGTTGAATGCTCTGCTGTCACCATCTTGAGATTCTGAATAATTTTATCTTTGCACTTGTGTTTTCTAAGTGAAGTTCACTGGGACGCTGGAGCACGTGCATGAGCGCGGAGGTACACCCCTGCCCACCGTCTGCCACCATTCCTTGCTGCCTTTTGGCTCAGAGCGTTCACGAGGCCCCAAGAGCACAGAATTGCAGCTGACCCGCGATGTGTGGGAGTCCAGTGAGGCCCACAGTGAGCACAAGGTAAGGAGTTAAGGCCATGAACTAGGTAAGCAGGGCTGCTGAGAGCCCCAAGAAGCCACACTTCCCACCCAAGTAGAAGGTACTTCCAATGCAGAAAGAAGCCAATGGTGTTCTAAGAACCTACCGCATCCTTCCTTAGACATGTGCTCCTTCCCTGTGATAGCCAGTGGCTTACACGGCAGATAGAGCTCCCCACAGTTCCTCATCCTTCCAGACCTCCTTCTTCACCCGGAAGCCAAAGCTGAGAGCGTTGGCAGAATGAGCGTGTCAGGAAGTGAAGTGAACAGTCGCATTAATGTCACCCAGTGTTTCCACTGCTCTGGTGAGAGTAAAACAGATATACATTGATCAGCTATGAAATACAAATTATGTGATTTCAATGACTCGGCCTGTGAGTTAAATGTGCTTGCGTTTGCTGACGTCACATAATATAAAGGTGAACAATAAAATTCAGGCTAATAATTACTTTTCTTCTTTACTCAAAATCACATTAAATAGCAAATGAACAGTATGAGGAGTCAGGAGAGACCCTGTGGAAGAAAGAAAAGACAGTATGGCTCAGGACCTTCTATAGCGCTTCAGCGCTTTTGAACAAGGGGCTGTGTCTTTTTATTTTGCACCAAGCCCTGCAGACTATGTGGTCAGCCTGAGTATAACAGACACACACCTATACACATGCACAGATGTGTAAATACGTTTTCTGAGGAACAGCTCTCTGATGCATTTGCCATGTAAATATTTTGAGGTCTGGAAGTTTCAGTCTCTTCTCCAGCTTCAGAGAAACACCAGCCCCCCAGTCCTCATCAGCTCAGTTCAAGTCCACGGTCACACAGTCATGCATCTAGCATGATGTTTCCTTGCCACTGTTGGACTCTGAGACCATCTCTACCATGCCAAATGTGGCAACCCCTGTCACCTTCACTGAGGTGCCAGCTGGTTGCTGTCTGTTCCACCATGACTTTGCCCCCAAGAAAGTGCGGGAATTAGGGGTTGACCAGTAAGAGTTAAAAAAAAAAAAAAAAAGGATATGTAGATGTGGTAGGTAGAGTAATAGCTTCTCCAAAGGTAGGTCCTAATCCCTAAAGTTTATAAATGCTGATTGTATGGAAACAAGGTCTTGGGAGGCGTGATTGAGTTAAGATGGGCCTGGTTTACCAGGATAAGTCCTCAGGGCAATCACATGTATCCTTGTAAAAGGGAGGCAGAAGGAGAGTTAGGACCTGTAGAAAAAGAGAAGGCTCTGTGAAGACAGAGACAGGGGTTGAAGGGCTGTGCTCGCAAGCCAAGGAGCCCTGGCAGCCGCCAGGGCTAGAAGAGAAAAGGGAGGATCCTCCCCTTGAACCTCTAGGAGGGAGGAATCTGCTGACACTTTGACCTCAGACTTCTGGTCTCCAGATCTGCGAGAGATTACATTTCTATTGTTTTGAGTCACCAAGTTTGCAATCAGTAACTTACTCCTTCAAAACAAAAACCGAGAAAAACAAAGAAAACAAAACCTTGCTCTTAAAGGTAGAAAATTCAGACTTTCCCAGCAGTTTCTCACATACAGAAAAGTTAAAGGAATTTAAAATCCTGCAGGAGACTGAAAAATCCAGTTCCCAATGGCCTTGTCTCCTCCCTTCCTGTCCACAAAGCCCGTGGACCACACGTAGCAGAACACGAGAACTGAAACAGTTTCATAAATGTGTTTCATATATAATTTTGTGATTATGTAATCACACATTTAATTCTGTGCCTTATATACTCAGTAGAAAGAAACGTGTATCATGAACCTTGTAACAAAATAACTCTTCCTATCACATTACTCATTTACAACCTTACTTCTGCTCAACCTGTTTTCTTCCAAGCATATGCTGATTTCTCCCTGCCTGGTACAGAGACACCTCAGGGAAGCTGGTTCATCCTGCAATTGTGACAGCTTCGTAGGCTTGTTAGGTGCATAGCATCCACCCTGTGTTTTCCTTTTTCAAGAAGTAAATGTATACAGTATAGTCTGAGCAGGTATTAGAGCACGATACCGAGCATAGTAGGTTTTTACGGATACGTGTAGAATTGAATATGTCGGCCCTCAGTTCTTCTTCAGGGATGATGCGTCAGTGGAAGGGTGAGTTCAGGAGTTTCCTATGTTGCCATCTTGGACCAGAAACCAGTTATAGAACTTAATATGGATAATCAATGTTATATCACTTAAAACAGAAAACAGAAAAGAATACAGAAAACCATACGGTCTTAAGATAATCTGATATGTAAAAAATTTGTGTCTAGTATTTATAATGATATGCTTGCCAGTTAGTTCCCTTCCCTAACCCCCTCCCCTCTCTGTTTTGGCTGACCCTGAAATTTATATGTAAATACAAGAGGCTTAGGATAGCCAAAATAATCTTAGAAATGAAGAAGAAAGTTGGAAGACTTACACTACCAGATTTCAAAATTTATTGTAAAGCTACAGGAACCAAGAGAGTGTGGCATTAGCATTAAGAACAGAAATATAGGGGCGCCTGGGTGGCTCAGTCTTTAAGTGGCTGCCTTCAGCTCAGGTCATGATCCCAGAGTCCTGGGATGGAGCCCCACATCAGGCTCCCTGCTCAGTGGGAAGTTTGCTTCTCCCTCTGCCCCTCGCCCACCACTTGTGCTCTCATTCTCAAAAATAAATAAATAAAATATTTTTTAAAAAAGAATAGAAATATAGGTCAATGGGACTGAAGAGAAAGTTCAGAAATAACTTCATATACTTATGAACAATCACTTTTTGACAAAGGCTCCAAGGCAGTTCAGTGGAGGAAAGAATAATCTTTTCAACATATGTTGATGGGACAACTGAATAGCCACATGCAAAAAATAAACTTTGACCTTTACCTCACACCATACACTAAAATTAAGCAAAATATGGATCATGGACTTAAATATAAAAACTACATAAAACTTATAGAAGAAAACGCGATAACAAATTTTGTGATCTTAGGAAAGTATAAGAATAACTATGAATAGCTGTGACAACAAAAGTATGATCCATAAAAAATTGATAAATTAATTTTATCAAAACTTAAAACTTTCACATATTAAAAGACACCGTCAAGAGAATTAAAAGACAAACAACAAAGGGATGCCTGGGTGGCTCAGTGGGTTAAAGTCTCTGCCTTCGGCTCAGGTCATGATCCCAGGGTCCTGGGATCGAGCCCCACATCTGGCTCTCTGCTCAGCAGGGAGCCTGCTTCCTCCTCTCTCTCTTTGCCTGCCTCTCTGCCTACTTGTGATCTTTGTCTGTCAAATAAATAAATAAAATCTTAAAGATAAAATAAAATAAAAGACAAATAACATACTGGGGAGCGATGTTTGCAAATCATATTTCTTTTTCCATTTTATTTTATTTTATTTTATTTTATTTATTTTCAGTGTCCCAGCATTCATTGTTTATGCACCATACCCAGTGCTCCACGCAATTCGTGCCCTCCGTAATACCCACTACCAGGCTCACCCAACCCCCCACTCCCTGCAAATCATGTTTCTAACAAAGGACTTGTATTCAGAATATATAAAGAATCTTTACAACTCAACAACAAGACCAACATCCAATTTAAAAATGGGCAGAGGTTGGAATAGACATTTCCCCAAAGAAGATATATAAATGGCTATTAGACTCATAGAAAAATGTACAATATTATTGGTCATTGAGAAGATGCAGATTAAACCCCACCCACAAACTCCTAAAGTGAAACACATCTATCCACCCTCTTTACCAGTGATGTGTTGGCAAATATTAAACAATTAGCTCTCTTGGAGGGAGACAGCCCTGATCAGTGGCATCGGCCAATTTCCTTGGTGTAAAGACTCCCACCTTTGCCAACATCAGGCTACCCACCTGAAGTGTGAAGGTGGGATTGGGAAGAGATGTGTACATTTGGCTCTCTTGAGTCAGGATGAGCAATACCTCCCCACCCCCAGTACCACTAGGAAAGGTCCACTGAGGACACTGATTTACTTGCCCCAAGTAGGGAAAACCCCGGCCAGCCACGTAGAAACAAATAAATTCTTTAAAGGAACAGACAAGAAAGCTCACTCAATTTAGGAAGAATCCATCAACTTAAAAGAGAAGACCTTGGAGAAGCAAATGGGACCCTGATAGGAAACTGAGATGATTTAGAGATAAGAAGGAAATGTTATTTGAGATTTCAATTTCAGTTTGTACCCTCAGGGACATTCAAGGAGATGAGTTGAGCTGAAGGCAGACCACGGACGGAGCCACCCAGGTGTCCAGAAAAGGAAGCCACTTGACACTGACATTTGGAACGTTCCCCTTGACCTGGAACCGCTGAGTAAATGGAACCAGAAAACCTACCAGGAAGATGGAATCAGATTCTATTATTTGTCTCTGCAGTGAACATATGATTCTAATAGGGTAATGCTGTTTATTGGATTTTGATTTATATAATCAACCTGTAGATCATTCACAGAAGACTACTACAGAACAGAATATATATGTTATCAGGCTGGACTACATAAAAGAAAAATTATAGCAGTCAGATATTAGAAAAGGAAAGAGGAGAGATCAGGTTTAAAAAAAAGTAAGTCAAGCAGAGAAAGACAATTATCATTTGGTTTCATTCATATGTGGAACACAAGGAATAGCTCGGAAGACTACAGGGGAAGGGAGGGAAATCCGAAGGGGGAGAGGTCAGAGAGGGAAATGAACCATGACAGACTGTGGACCCCGGGAAACAAACTGAGGGTTTGGAGGGGGGTTGCTGGGGAAGGGTTAACAGGGTGATGGGTATTAAGGAGGACACGTGCTGTGATGAGCACTGGGTGTTATACATAACGAATGAATCATTGAACACCACATCAAAAACGAATGATATACTATACAGTGGCTAACTGAACATAATAAAATTAATTAATCAATTAATTTAAAAAAAAAAAAAAGAAAGGAGGTGCTCCCAGGTGGCTCAGTCAGTAAAGCATCCACCTGACTCTTGGTTTGGGCTCGGGTCATGATCTCAGGGTCCTGGGATGGAGGCCCTGTGTGGGGCTCCATGCTTAGAGGTGAGTCTGCTTCTCCCTCCCCTTCTTGTCCTCCCCCCCACCCTGCCCCTCGGGTCAAGCTCTCTCTCTCAAATAAATAAATAAATAAAGTCTTGTTTTTAAAAAAAGAGAGAAAGGAGTGCAAAGGTCTAATATCCTATCCTATAAGTAGGGAAATACTATCTAAGACAAATAACTAATTACTGATTTACTTAAAGATGTTGAGGTAACCAGTTAAAGAACTAAAATAAAGTTTTTAAAGCTATCTGAAGTTGAGAAGAGGTGGAGGAGGGAGCTATGATAAGAGGGGTATTCTAAGTGAGCCAAATTCTCATTTTTCAAGTTGGGAGTCTATAATTTAGAGTTAATACATCATGAAACAGACATATAATCATTTTCTTTAGAATTACGGAGGTTAATTTCCAAAAAAATGAAAACATAAATGGCTACAAATGACGACCGTGAAAGAAGCCAGTTACAAAGGCCCACACCATGTATGATTCTATTTAGATGGAATGTCCAGAATAAGCAAATTCATAGCGACAGAAAGCAGTCTGGGAGTCACCCAGGACTGAGGGGAGGATAGGAGACTCGAAGAATGACTGCTCGCATGTGCAGGATTTCTTTTGGGGCTGATGAAAATGTTCTAAGACTGATTATGGTAATAGTCACACAACTCTGAATATGCTAAAAACCAACAAAGTGCGCACTTTAGAATTATACGATATGTAAATTACATCTCAGTAAAACTGTCATTAAACAAAAGTCTGGGATACATGGAAAACAGTATGGAGGGTCTTCAAAAAGTTAAAAATAGAATTGCCATATAATCCAGCATTCCCACTTCTGGGTATAGTTCCAGAGGAATCGAAAACCATGTATTTGCACACCTATGTTCATTCCAGTATGATTCGCGATAGCTGAGAGGTGGAAGCAATCTGAATGTGCACTGGCGGACGAATGGGAAAGAAAATGTGGTGTATCCACGCACCAGAGGATTATTCAGCCTTAAGAAGAATCGAGTCCTGACATAGGCTAAGACATGGATGAAACTTGAGGATATGATGTTAAATGAAATAAGCAAGTCACAAACAAACAACTAACGTATGAATCTACTTATTTGAAGCGCTTAGCATAATCAGACCCATAGAAACAGTAACAGAATAGAATGAGGGTTACCAGGGGCTGGGGAGGGGGAAAGGAGAGCCGTTCGATGAGTGTAGCATTTCAGTTTTACGAGATGAAAAAGTTCTGAAGATCTGTGACGCAAGGGGCATGTAGTTAACACTATTGTACTGTACACTTGAAGTTTATTACGATGGTAAATTTTTTGTTATGTATTTTTTTAACACAATGGAGTAAAGTCTGGGAACTAGACTGGAATTAGGAGCAGCAGACTTGGTCTTCTCATAGTAACCTGTTCTGTACTGTTGGGTGGGTTTTGCTTTTTTTAATCTCTAAAACTTAATTTTTTGGGGTGCCTGGGCAGCTCAGTCGTTAAGTGTCTGCATTCGGCTCAGGTCATGATCCCAGGGTCCTGGGTTCGAGACCCTCATTGGTGTTCCCTGCTCTGCAGGGAGCCTGCTTCTCCCTCTCCCATTCCCCCTGCTTGTGTTCCCTCTCTCACTGGCACTCTCTGTCAAATAAATAAATAAAATCTTTTTTTTAAAAGATTTTATTTATTTATTTGACAGAGAGATCACCAGTAGGCAGAGAGGCAGGCGGGGTGGGGGGGCAGGCTCCCTGCTGAGCAGAGAGCCTGATGTGGGGCTCAATCCCAGGACCCTGAGATCATGACCTGAGCCGAAGGCAGAGGCTTAACCCACTGAGCCACCCAGGCGCCCCAATAAAATCTTTTTTAGAAACTTAATTTTTCATTAAAACTAACAAATAATATTACCAAAAGAGGTTGGACATAGATTTTGTCAAGTACCTCCTGCAATATTTTAATTATTGTTCTTGAGTCTGTAGCAACTATGGGTGCTGGTTTCATATCTTGAAGTACATTGCTAATAAGCCCACATATCTTGGGGGTTATCTATCCTACATGGCAAAGCAAGCAGTGAGATCATAGTCTCACCTATTATTTGCTGTTATATTTTCTATACATTTGTAATATAAATTTCAGTCACACAGATGAACCATCTGGATATACATTTCATCTGTTGAAGTCATTTACAAATGCCAAGTTAAATTTTATGTTGATGGCACACAAATTATTCCATATAAGCTTTTATACTTATATATCCATGATAAAATTATTCTTTCTATAAGAGAGAATTATTTACAGACCTTTGGTTGATCTAATTTGATTTTCACTGATTTTTTTTCCACTAATATCCTTTTTTTTCTTTTTCAGAATTCCACATTGCTTTCAGTTGTCGTATGTCTTCAGTCTCCTCCAATGTGTGACAGTCTCTCCATTTTCCTTGTTTTTTCACAAACTTCACATTTTTCAAGCATTCAGGTCAGTTATTGTGTAGCATTTTGCTCGGTTTGGGTTTGTCTGATGTTTTCTCATGATAAAGTTATGTATGTTCGGCAAGAAATCTACAGAGGTGATGTTGTGTCCTTCTCAGTGCATTGTATCCAGGGTACATGATGTTGATATGTCTTATTCTTGGTGATCTTGACCTTGATCTCTTGATCAAGGTGGTATCTGTTGGGTTTCTCCACTATGAAGCTACTATTTTTCCCTTTGTAATAAGTATCTTGGGGAGACGTTTCAAGGTTAGATGCAATTTCCTTTGATTGCTCATCCCTATGGGCTGTTAATTTCTTAACATCCCAAGTAGTTTGTTGGGTGGCTAGGTATTGACTCTAAATAAAAAAGGATCTAATTTATAAATATCTGTATCATAGTATTTAAATATTCTCCAGTTTCCACCTTCTTTCCTAGTGAGATTTCATACTCTTTCTAACCACACAAAGAAAGTTAATGAAGTGCTATGATCCTCCCCATTTGGAGGCTTATATACACTTAGGACTTTTATACATCCAGGACAGTCAATGCTCAGGATTTTTTATATATTCCCTTGCTTTTTCCATTTGTTTGTTTCATGCATTGATTATGAACGTGAAGAGTGGATTTGATGCTATCCTAATATGTTTCATTATCTTGTTTGCCATCCTGATTCCCTCTAAGAAAATATTAGCTCATCCTTGCAGGATTCAGTTAAATGTGTTACCATCTTTAACTAATATTAAGAAATGATCTGGACTTCTCAATCACCATGACCATGGTATAAGGTGATATTCTAGCCTTCTTACTACTCATGGTGGACCCCAAAATGCCCTGGACCAGCACAAAGATGTCCATGTCCAAATCCCCAGAATCTCAGGGAATATGTTATAAGGAATGTCAGAAAGGACTTCGCAGGTGTGATTAAGTTAAGGATCTTGAGATGGGGGAGATTATCCTGGATTATCCAGGTTGGTCCAATGTAATCACAAGGGTCTTTATAAAATGAAGGCAGGAGGTTCAGAATCGGAGAAGGACACATGATGAGAGAAGCAGAGGTGAAAGAGAAAAAGAGTTGAAGGTACCATGCTGCTGGCTTTGAGGATCGAGGAGGGGCCCCCAAACAAGGAATTCAGTTAACCCCTAGAAGCTGGGAAAGGGCAAGAAAACATTCTACTCTAGAGCCTCAGAAAGAACTCAGTTGTGCCAGCACCTGGTGTTTAGCCCCATATGATGACCCTTTTTGGATTTCTGACCTCTGGAACTAAAGTAAATTTGTGGGGTTTTTTAAAAGATTTATTTATTTGAGAGAGGGGGGTGCAGAAGGAGAGGGAGAGAATCTCAAGCAGACTCCCTGCCGAGCGCAGAGCCTGACACGGGGCTGGATCTCACAACCCTGAGATCATGACCTGAGCTGAAATCAAGAGTCAGTCACTTAACTGACTGAGCCACCCAGTTGCTCCTAAATTTGTGTTGTTTTAAGTCATTAAGTTGTGGTAATTTGTCACAGCAGCAATAAGAAACAAATACACTGCAGCAGAAAAAATGATCTGTCCTCTCTTTTTTGGCTAGTGATATAGATTTGAGTGATATAAGGTTTGAAAGATAAATTAACTGATGTGTTATAGAAATACCTGAATTTTAAAAATCTGTGCCATGGTGGCATTTGGAGAGATGATATGTTTTTATGAATTCTAGAAAAGAAGATTGAATAATTATGTATGAGTAAATCACGTGTCAAGAGTGTGTATTTACTCCCAAGGAATTTCCAGACTCCACCATCTATATATATAGTATTTCAAATGTGTAGTAATTGACTAAAGCAGATCACTAAAGAGGGGCACTTTGACAAATTCTGGTTTTGTGTAATTAAGCCTGAAGTAGATAAATGGGGTAGTTGTGTCCATATTTCTGATACCAGACGATAAATAAGTTGTCACATTATTGGCACATAAACCAATAATGCATGAGACATTACAAGTTTTACGCTTGGCAGTTTGGGGTAATTTCTGAAAGCAACTACTAATGAGTTTCTTTTTTAAAAAAAATAATGAAGAGAGTACAAGAAGAATTGAAAGTCTCTGCTTCCCTTTTTATTTTGATATGTCCCAGGGATTTTATATTCATTGGAAGAAAATTTGCCAGAATGCATCTTTTGAACACTGTCTGAAATAGCGACATTCCAGATAATGAAAAGCTTCCAGCATCTACTGCTGGGCACATGGAATGCTTTTCCATTCTTTTCTAACTGCCTCAGGAAGATAAACTATTTGAGAATGACAAATGTGTTATCTAATTATGTCATTTGGTCTCATCACATATGGAGGTGAAGAATCATTTGATGGCCTTTATTCCACTTCCCCAAAAAGTGATACGTTTTTATATCAAAAATAATTTGATTTTTTTTGTTGTTGATTTCCTTCTTATTTGAAGGAAGACAGTTGTGTACTCCTTGGGTTGTGACAGAGATAAGACTGCTCAGCATTCCTAGGTAAGTACCCACGTTTTCTCTCTTTGCTGGGCTGAGTGTACCAGTTTGGGATTGTACATCCTCTCTTCTCAGGCTATGCCCGTGTCCCCAGGTGCTCTAACTTTCCTCTAACTTTCCTCTAGAGCAGGCTGTGTAGTGAAGATGAAAGCGGAAGTCAAGGAGAAACTAGGCCTTGAGCCACACCTTGGCCACTCCACCCAATGTCATGGGGCCCACAAGTCTTGTGCATATGAGGTGGCGGTGGTGCTGTCATCTCCTACATGCGGGGAAGGAACTCTAGCTTCGAAAGACTTCTTCCCTTCTCTGGATTTCGCAGTAAGAGTTTCCTTCTTTTGTTTAAATAGGTGGCTTTCCCCCCACTCTGTTCAAATGCAGATATTCCAAGGAAAATTAACACTAAGGCTTATCAGGCATTTATTTCATAGTGCGTGGGGATAGGTTACCAGGTCCCATCCTGAGAATAGATTTTGAGGGAGAGGGAGAGGATGAAGACTCCAACAGCTAAGGAACAGGAGGCATATGTGGGAGGGAAACAAAAAGAGCAGGCTGTTCTTAGAGAAGCAACATGTCATAGATTATCCAAAAATGGACCTTTTGTTCACGTAGAATGATCTGCTCATTCTTTATCCTTCATCATCTGTAAATATGAACGATGCCTTCTCCACCCCCATGACCACTTTCTCCCTCTTCTTCACATTCCCCAACCCCCGTGCTACCCCCAAGGAAAGGATACAACCCAGTAACCGCCAACACAGATGTCCACACTCGCACTACAATTTGGGGAAATGGAGGAGCCCACCTTGCTCTGAAGAAAACAGGTTGAAGAAACCTTTCAAATGCTTTCATTAACATTAAAATACATTAAATATGTTTAAAAGTTTAAATACAGGAAAATATGTGTAAAGATATTTTAAACTATTAAAAATAAGTAACATCCTTTTAATACCCATGAGGATGGCTATAATCCAAAAGACAGATGATCACCAGTGTTGGTGAGGATGTGGAGAGATTCGAACCCTAATATACTGGTGGTGGGTTGTAAAATGGTGCAGCTGTTTTGGAAAACAGTCTGGCAGTTCCTTACATGATTGAATATAGAGTCCCATATGACCCAGCAATCCCACTCTGAAGTATGTACCAAAAAGAAAGAAGAATATATGTCCACACAAAAATTCATACACATATTTTCATAGTAGCAAAAAATTCATAATTGCAAAAAAGTGGGAAGAACCCAAATGTAAAATAAGAAAGGAAGGAAGGAAGCAAGCAAGCAAGGAAGCATGGAGGAAGAAAGGAAAGAAAAAGAGAAAAAAGAACCCAAATGCCCATCAAGGGATGAGTGGATAAACAAAATGTGGTCTATCCACACTGTGGCATACATTCAGCACACTCTACAACGTGGACGAATCTTGAGGACAAGATGCGGAGTGAAAGAAGCAAAACACAAAGGACCACATGTTGTATAATTCCATTTATACGAAATGTCCAAAGCAGGCAAATCCGTAGAAAGAGAAAGCAGAGTAGCAGTTGTCTAGGCCTGGGGAGGAGGGTGACTGTTCATGGCATACTGGGATTCTTTTCAGGGATGATGAAAATATTCTAAAATGTAGTGTGGTGATGGCTGCCCAGCTTTGTGAATATATTAAAAGCTGTTGAATTAAACACTTGAAGTATGTGAACTGTATGGTATGTGATTTAAATCTCAATGATACTGTTACAAAAAAAAAAAAAAAGAAGGAAAGAAAGAAAGAAAGAGAGAGAGAGAGAGTAACATGACCACAGAGGCTAGAATCTTTCCATGTACCATGTTGGGGAATTTGCAAACCATTTTAATTCCCTCAGGAACTCAGTCAACCCAGAGATGCTGGGCCCTCACTCTTGCCTTCTCCCTCATGGTACCCCAAGATTCTAGGGAATCCCATTAACCCAGGTGGCATCTAGCCCAGGGGCCTGTGACCACCCCCACCCTTAGATGCAAACATCATGGACCGCTGGTGTTAGGGCTGTTGCTGAAGATCATCTTGTAAGGTTTTTATTAAAAAGAAAAGTTTGTATTTACAGATGATACATCTTATAAACTATATATATACATATATACACACATATTTTTCAATATACATATATATCGCCCTTTTTTATTAACATATAATGTATTATTTGTTTCAGGGGTACAGGTCTGTGATTCATCAGTCTTAAACAACACACAGCACTCACAACACATACCCTCCCTAGTGTCCATCACCCAGCCTCCCCATTCCCCCACCCCACTCCCCTCCAGCAACCCTCAGTTTGTTTCCTAAGATTAAGAGTCTTTTATGGTTTGTCTCCCTCTCTGGTTTTGTCTTGTTTCATTTTTTCCTCTCTTTCCCTATGATCCTCTGCCTTGTTTCTTAAATTCTGTGTGTCAGTGAGATCATATGATAATTCTCTCTGATTGACTTATTTCTCCTGGTATATTACCCTCTTGTTCCATCCATGTTGTTGCAAATGGCAAGATTTCATTTTTGATGGCTGCATAATATTCCATTATATATATGTACCACATCTTCTTTACCCATCTATTGATGGACATCTGGGCTCTTTCCATAGTTTGGCTATTGTGAACATTGCTGCTATAAACATTGGGGTGCAGGTGCCTCTTTGGGTCACTACATTTGTATCTTTGGTGTAAATACCCAGTAGTGCTATTGTTGGGTCATAGGGTAGCTCTATTTTACACGCATATATATTTAATATCCACATATATATTTTTTAATGTGGAAAGAGGTTGAATCCACAACATTGTAAGAATGAGTCTGTCGGTCACATAGCAGATATTTGTTGAGAATTTACTAAGCGCCTGTAGTGGGGGACACAGATGACAAGAAGGCAGCATGAGTATTTCTGACCATGATTCAGATCATAAATAATTACCTTCCAACAGTGACAATAATCTCTCTTTCCCACAATAAACCCAATACCACAATCAGCCTCTACTTTGGAAGAACCTTTGTGAAGAAAATGAACCCAGTTTTAGAGAAGTCTCTCTGGGTGATAAGAGAGGGAAATAAAACCCAGCAAGGGAAGGCAACTCGCTCAAGGTCATATGGGTGACACCACTGAACCAACAACTTTCTCAAATCAGTTGTGAGGCTCTTGAAACCCTGGGAGTGTACCACTCCCTGACCCACGGAAGATGCTCAGAGAACATTCTATGTTGTTGTCTAGGCCTTTCTAATTACAACACGAGTCCACCTCCCAACCTCACACTAGGATGTCATTGAAAACTTGGAGTTGCATTGCCCTCTCCGCCGGCTCTCCAGGCTATGCCCTCACATCCAAGGCGCCCACACCCCGAATCGGGGGTCCATCATTCCCTCACTTTAGGAAAGAGTTTGACCAGATCTAAATGCGTCCAGCTAAAGCTGTTTTGGAGCATTCGAAAGAGAGGCATGTTAAAGGAGAGGAAATCGTCTTAGATTTGTATGTATCCCCGTGCTGCCCAGCAGGGGCATTGCAGCAGAACAGGTGCTCAGAGCCGGGTGTGGGGCGCTCCTTTCCAGCAGACGTGACGCGGGCGGGGACTCCCGACAAGCACCTTGGAATGAATTTGGCCCAGTTGCTCGTTCTCTTCTCCAGGCACCTGTGGTCCGAATGGCTTTTCATACTTGTTCATGTTTCAGATTCCTTCTTCCCCTGCCTCTTCCCATTTCTCAGACTCTCTCTTCTCAGGTAGATGGCCATGGGACCCAGTTTTGGGTTTTCGTTGTTGTTGTTGTTGGTTTTTTTGTTTTGCTTTGTTTTGTTTTAGAGCCTGCCCCTTAACCATCAGCATCTCTAGATGCTTGATAGGTAAGGAAACTTCTACTCAATTTTCCTCTGAGACAGAATTAATTAAAAAGTCTTTACAGCCAAGAAATCTGAGGGGTGGAGCTGGAGAAAATGACACTTTATTACTCCGTAAAGTTCACAAGCTGCCTTTTGAAGGCAGCGTTCTTACTAGAATAAAGTACTACGGAACTTCGTACCATTTAAGTGCTTCGGTAAGTAGAAAATAAGGAAGGGTCTAGGTGTGAACGACGGTCCCTGCTGCCGTCTTGTGCTGATCTCATCATGACCACTAATATTCACTTCTCCCCAGAAGTTTTTCATAAGGCCTGTCCTCTGAGGCCAAACCACAGTTCTGTTTCTGGGACCAGCTTGCCAATTCTGCATATTCTAAGTCTTGATGTGGAGCCCTTTGGAGAATGTCGTGGGTTCAATGGTGCCCCCTTACCCCCAAACATAAGTCCACCTGGAACCTATGAATGGACCCTATTTGGAAAAAGGATCTTTGCAGATGGAATAAAGTCTCTTGAGATGAGATCATCTTGCTTTCGGGTGGGCCTTGAACCCAGGGACAGATGCCCTAATAAGAAAAGAGGAGAGGAGACTCAGAGGAGCAGGCCATGTGAAGCCAGAGGCAGAGACAGGAGCTATACCTCCATGACCCAAGGAACGTCTGGAGCCACCAGAAGCTGCAAGACGCGAGGCCAGATCCTCCCCGAGAACCTTCGGAGTGAGCGCACTGTCCACACCTTGATTTCAGACCCCTTTGCCTCCAGAACTGTGAGAGGATAACTCTGTATTTATCAGATGTGTGCTAATGTGTTATGGCAACCTCAGGAGAGGAGCCCCCGGAGTGCTGAGGGGAAGAGAGAGGTACAGAGAGGCTTGTGCACGAGGCTCCTGAGGCAGTTACTCCCTTAAATACACAAATGCCAACCACTGTCAGGTGAGAAACGCGTGGCCTCCAAGTCCAGCCCATCCCAGAAATTCTAGTGGATACTGGGATTTGCTGATCTACTCAGGATCGGTAGAGCTTGTCTCTGGTACCCCCTCAGTGTTTGTCCTTCATTCATGCTCCTCCATCTTGATTAACTTGCCCCTTCACGCCCTTCGAGAAGGGAAAGCACGCGGGCTCTGTGGGCGTGGGGCCATTTGCCCGGTGCCGGTGGCTACCTTAGCAGATTGTACTTAGAGGTGATGAACAGCGGCCAAATGAAGGATTCAGTTCATAGGTGGAAGAATAGCATTTGCCTCACAGCTTCTACAAAGTCACCTGCACCCCATGCCCAGAGTTCCTGATTCAGTAGGTCAGGGTTGGGGCCCAAGGATTTGCATTTGTCACAAGTCCCAGCTGATGCCGAGGCTGCTGGTCCAGGAACCCCACTTTGAGAACCACTAGCCTGGACCAACCGTGACTTCCAGTGGCTCAGGATTTCAGGCTTCAGCTCAACAGAAGTACCACCCCACAGAGAAAACTGTGATCAAAACCAACTGTCACAGCTTCACCTGTCTACCGGTGGCTTCTCTGGTGACAGGCTAACGGCTAGGAACAGGCTTCTGACTCCCCCGAGCCTGCGTCCTCCCCTCCGTGCAGGTGGCCTTGCTCTCCTAGATGCAGTCCCTTTACCTGCAGCCTCCAGGCCTCCAGGTAACACCACCGGCTGCCCCGTGGGTAGCCATTAAGCCATCACCTGCAGACACTTCTCCTCTGCCAGCTCCCGGAAGAAAGCCCGAGAAGCGTGGGGTCCAGCCGCCGCTGGGGAAGCGCTGCGGGGCCAGGGGGCTTCTCCGCGCACACCCGGCTTCCAGCCGGCGTGCGGAGGGGGCACTGGTGAGACGAGGACCCCAGAGACAGAGGAAAGGGCGAACAAGATGCGGTGCGCACACGGCCCGGTAGGGATCCGCCTGCGAGGGGGGAGGACGGTCCGACATCGGCGCCGACGGGGAGGGATCCCGCAGACGTTAGAACAAGAGAAAAGCGCCGCGTGATTGCACCTAGCGCGCTCAGATTCGCGCTCAGATTCGTGGGGAGGGAGAGCAGAATGGTGGTGGCCGGCGCCCGAGAGGGAGGACAGAGAGGAAGAGTTCCGTGGGCGCAGAGTTTGCGTTTGGAGCGAGGACAAAGTCCCGGGGACGAGTGGTGGTGGCGGCTGCACGGCGACGGGAAGGCACCCGGTGCCATTCACTGTGCACTTGGCAGTGACAATGTACGTTTTCCGTGTACTTTGCCGTGATTTTAAAAAATAGAAACTCCCTTCATTTCCCCTTGTCATGTTCCCTCTCGGTATTTGCAAAGCACAACCCCCCTTTCTCTTGAGTCAGACCAGGAAACAGAGAAATGATCAGGAGATCATGGTCCTATTATCATTTTTGTTCTCGTTATTCTTAAAGGAAGGTGAGGTAGCGTCTTCCAGAAACTATTTGGCGGGTTCACACCCCAGGTAAAGCCCCACACGCGCGCGCGTGCACACGTACCACGGAGCAGGGTTGCACCCAGTTTTGCTTCCTCACACAGAAGCGGTGTTTTCCCAGCCTCGTGGTTTCCAGTGTGGGGTCCCTGGAGCAGCAGGGGCATCTCCTTAGAACTGGTTAGAAATGCAGATTCTCGGGCCGCATCCTGACCTACCGAGCCAGCCAATCGGCGGGGAGGCTGGGGAACCTGCATTGTCACAAGCCCTCCCGGGGGGCCAGCTGGGCACCCACGTAGGGGCGTCTCTAGCCCGGGTTCCTGGCCGCTGCTCCTGTCACTGGCGCTGTGCCCGCCCCCAAGGGCCTGGGGCGGGACGGGGAAGCCCCTGCTGGGACTCAAGGGGCGCTCACCTCTGCTCCCTATGGGCCCCCGCCTCCGAGGGTGGAGCCCGGCCGCCCCGCCTGCACACCTCCAGCTGCACAGGTGGCTGGGCAGGGCCTGGAAACAAAGTTATAAGAGCAACACCTTAAAAAAAAAAAAAAAGTCCTCTCTCCTGGACTCCGCGCTCTCCAGTCGTCGCCGGAGCCCTCAGAGCCGCCACCATGGGTAGGTCGAGCTGCCAGGCAGGGGGTCTCCGGGGAGCGGGGCGGGGCGGGGGGGGGGCGCGGGGCGCGGGGCGCGGGGTCTGCGCGCTGGGGCCGCTGCACAGGGGGGCGCCGCGGGGCTCGGCTCCGCTGCAACGCTGGTCCCCGCTGTCGCCGGCGGCTGGCAGACGTGCGCTCGGAGCCGGGAGGCCTGGGGCCGTGGCCGGGCGCACGCCGCGGGGGTGGGAAGCGACCAGAGATGGAGAGAACCGGGTCCCTCGGGCTGCAGGGAAGTCGCCGGCCCCGATCTCGGTCTCTGCGCGGAGCCGGGAGAGCCCGAGGCGCCCAGACTCAGAGGTGGCAGGAATCCATACCGTCACCTTGACCTGGCCTCCTGCTGGGAATCCGGGTCCCCGTGTTCCCAGCCTGTGGCTGGGATTGGGCTTGAAACTCGACGGGGTCGCGCACGTGATGGCAGGACCCCAGAACCTCTAACCAGCCGGCGGGCGCTTAGTGGCTACCTTGGCACCTCCCTTGCCCTTGGCTGGCCAGGCGACCCCGCAGCTCCCTGCCTGGCCCCAGGGGAACTGGGGGCCCTGGCTGGCCCTTCTTAACCATCTTGCCCCTGTCCTGAGGCTTCAGCAGAAGGCCCTCAAGGAGAATAGCTAGTCCCCACAGGGGTGGAGGGTCCGCAGCACCTGGAGGAAAGATCTTAATCCTGCCTGCCTCAGAGCAGACCCCGGGGCAGGATGCAGAAGCAGAGAGCGGAGCCCATCCTCCCAGCCCTCTTCTCCCTTAAAGATGGAGAAAGCAGGTCAAGAGGCTCCCCCAAAGTCATGCCCTGAATGAGCCCCGGCAGGTCCAATGTGGCCGCATGGCTGAGAGAACCAGGTCTGGCTTTGACCAGCTCGCAATTCTGTTCCCGTCTACCACATGCTACCTCTATGATTTGGTGTCAGTAAATTAAACTCTTTGGGCTTCGACTTCCTCAGCCACTAGAAGTAACGGTAGCAACCTCCCTGGTTGTGTCAGGCTGTGTACGAGTGTGGAACCAGGGGGTGCACCACTGTGACAAGCTCAAATGTCTCGCTGTACCGCGATGTGTCCTGGTTCACACTCGGGGCTTCTAGTGGTGGCCACCTGTGCCTTTTCCAGAAAGATGCTACAGCCGCCCTCAGAGAGGGAGAGGCTGTCAGTGGTGTGTGCTTCGCCAGCTGATAAACTCCTGGGCTGGAGTTCTGGATCCTTACCTCCCCCGTCATTTGCTTGTCACTCCGTGTGACTTCTCCGGGAGGTGCTCTGAGTAGTTATTTGATTTTTAGATACAAATACCTGAGAAGCGTCTGTGCTAAGTTTGATCTTTGCTAAAATACTTCTGATCAGGCTAGCTGTGGGCAGCCTGGTTATTGGTGAAAGAACACTGTTAGCTTCTGAAGTGTCGTCCTAAATGAATTCTTTCCAGTTTGCAAATTGGTCCTTCAGTGGTGGCTTTTTTTGTTGTTGTTATTCCAACTGAGATTGGCGTAGCCTGTGAGTAGCATTATACCCACACACCAGTTTTATGTTTACTCAAGTCCTACGGTTTCAATATCTAAGTTTAGGTGATAAGTAGAACAAAGGACTTTTAAATAAAAGTAGCAGTAACCTCTCCTCTTGAGAATAGATCTTTGGCACTTAGATCGTGCCAAAGTGGCTTCAGAGCCCCTCCTGACTGAAGAGGGAACACCTGGGATGCTTGGTGAACCCGTCGGGCGGCTGGGGATGGGGGCGGCGGGGGGGAAGCCAGGCAACGGGGCTTAGAAACACTTTTGCTTCCAGCTGATTCTATCCCATGTGAAACTGGAACTAGTTTTCACACCAGGCTCTTTGGCTGACCCCGGGAATGGGGAGCAGAAGTTGGGATGAAGTAGGAAAGTGAGGGGTGCAGTGAGAGTCAGAATTATACCATTTGTTAGACTCAGTAACCCAGCGGCAAGAATCCACAAGAATAAAGTGGGTGAAAAGTCGTTTTGGGCCTCTCGATGCAGAGCTAAGCCTGGCCTCAGTCTCCAGGTAGAATCACGGACTGCAGACCGTTTGCTTTAAAGAGGGGTTGGCAAGCTTTTCCTGCGAAGGGACAGCTATTAATGTTTTCCGCTTTAGGAGGTAGCCAGTCTCTGTGGCAACACTCAATTCCACCCTTGAAGTGCGAGATATATATATAAACACACGGGCAGAGCCGTGTTCCAATAAAACTTTACTCACGGGCACGAACATTGGAATTTTCTGTAATCTTCGTGTGTCACGAGACAGTTTTTAAAAATTGTTCTTCAGTCATTTAAAAACACGGAAACCATTCTGAGCTTGGGAGCCGTAGAAAAGCGGGTGGCGAGCTGGATTTGGCCCATGAACCATTGTTCGCCTCCTCATGCTTTAAAGTCTGGGTGTGCTTCTCGGAGCCAGGGATGGAGAGGAGGCCGCCTTCCGAGAGCCGTCTCGTGGGGCGGGGCTAGGCTTCCGGCTGGCGGAGAACCTCTCAGGTGAGGCCTTGTGGGGCCAGGGATGCTTCTGCGGAAGATTTCCCATATCCTTCCCTTCCCCAGAGCTGAGTAGGAGTCTGCACTGAGGTTGCCGCTCTTAACAAACTACTTCCCGTATTTGACTTTGAGAAAATGAAGTATGAAGAGGCTTCAGGTTCTATGATGCAAGCTCCTGCCGTTTTGAGGAATTCATTCACGTAATGAAGAATAGTTGGTTATAGTCCTGTCCCCCCACCTCTCAGCCTCCCGCTGGCCTTGTGGGATTCTGATGAGCTTTTCCAGTCAGCTTCCTGCCTGGGCATCAAATGGTGGGCTGGTTTTTTGTTGGTTTTTTGTTGTTTAAGATTTTATTTATTTATTTGACAGAGATCACAAGTAGGCAGAGAGGCAGGCAGAGAGAGAGGGAGAAGCAGGCTCCCTGCCGAGCAGAGAGCCCGATGCGGGGCTCGATCCCAGGACCCTGAGATCATGACCTGAGCTGAAGGCAGAGGCTTAACCCACTGAGCCACCCAGGCGCCCCAGTGGACTGGTTTTGAAGGTGCTGCAAACCTGGTCACTTAAAAGTTCTTCCGCATTCTTGCTTCTTTCTAGAAGGTCTTGGGTAAACCAAAGAGTGGTGCTGAAGTCTCAGGGAGGCTGGCAACCTGCTGTGGGCTGTAAGTGTCCAGCTAGAAGCTGGAGCTGTTCCCAAAGGGGGCTCTGGGCATTGGACCCTTGGGGGAATCATGGGCCCCTCAGACAGCAGGAAGAGAGAACTTCTGACCCGGGGTTCTTTCAGGCTGACATGTCTGTAGGTCAGTGGTCTTCAGTCCTTAGTGTGCATCATGATCACCAGAGTGAGGGCTAATTCCAGCACGATGCCGGGCCCCAGCCCTCAAGTCTCTGCTTCTGGGGCAGCGCTCAAGGACTGGCATCTCTACAAGTTCCCGTGTCCTGCTGCTGCTGGTCCCAAGATCCCATGTGGAGAACCACTGCTCTAAACGACTCTCATATGACAGGCTCTGTTTTTCTCAGCCCACACGCATGCCCAGACATCGTTGCCGTGCCCCATAGGTGAGATCGTGGCAATAAGATCTAGTGCAGCCTGGCCCCTGGCTTGGCAGTAAATTAGTAGCTAGAATTTGAAGATTAGCTTGTGCAGGCTAAGACTGTAGGGTAGGAAAGAGCAGGAGGGATGAATCCAATGGCTGCTGGGGGAGGAGGCGGATGGTGAACCTGCATCCCTGATTGATGCCTGATGAGTTTCTTAAAGAAACTCATAGCCTCGGGGGCAGGAACACGAGCCCAGAAACAAACTTTTCCATACTGTGGGGCTTTACTAGTCAGTGAAAGCAGCAGCTAATGGTGTCTTATCAAAGCTGGAGGGTGCACCGTCTTCATGCAGAATTTTTACCCGGTCCTTCACACCTCTACGGAATGCCCAGGGTAGAATTATTCCATGTTTGATTTATTTGAATTTTTTGATTAATACTTTTCCTGCTGCCCTTTGAGTTACTGAAGAACAAGGAGCCCATGAGGGATTCCGTAGCTGGCTAGTTCACTAGCAAGAGGGACCATCTTCTGTTCTCCAGGGTAGAGATGTGCACGGCAGGAGCCAGGGTGGGGCCAGGGTGGGGGTGGGGCACAGGTCACTCAGCTGGTCACCCTCACACTGCTAACACCTCTCTGTGCTGCGGCTGCTCTCTGACCAAACGACATCTCGATCCTATCCCTGGCAGCAGAAAATGTGGGTGGGTGTCCCAGGTGAGCTGATGAAGGATATAAAAACAAGGGTGGACTCTGAGGAACATTCCACATTCTTCCGTGATGATAGTGAAAGAATAAGAGCAGTATTATCTGCAAACGAGTGAGAACCACTGACTCAGAATCCTGGGTTGCAACATCAAGAACCCAGGAACCTCTGTTTTGTAACTTCATCTCTTGGTTTCGGAGCTCAGGAATGTATCACCTGGATGGTGGGGTCATCTCATGGGGTTGCCGGGAAGAGGGCCAGGTCAGATGGGCCATGCTGTGCCTCTGCTCACCCTTGTGCCTCTGCTCACCCCCATGCCTCTGCTTGCCGCCGAGCCTCCACTTGCTGCCAAGCCTCAAAGCTAGTGCGGCTACCATCTGTAGGTGGTGCAGAGTTAAAGGACAGTCTCAGCAGCTAGAAAGTGGCCCCAAAAGGAAGGGATAGCATCTTCCACAAACTTTCTGGAGAAGGAGGAAGACCTAGTTCCTCTGAGCCTGGACACCAGCCAGGGCCTCCCACAGGGATCCTGAAAGGAGCCTGTCATTGGAGAGAGTGTAGAGTCATCCAGCTGCTGTGTGGGGACATGTGAAACTGGGCACATACCCCAAGGAAAGCTTGGTTCGAGAATCAGACTTAAAACTAGAAAATTCACAGAATGTACTCACATAAGAAGACCCATTGAAAGCTCGCAGACCAAGCTCTTGAAACCTCTACATTCTGCTTCAAGGGGCAAGATTTTATTGTAAGCTCTAGCAGAACATATCAGAAAGTACATGTGAGATGTTCTTGGAAGAGCAACCGTTTTTCCTCAGTTTATCAAAACATGTCAGCTCACAAGGTGTACGAGTTTCCTGTGGCTGCTGTAACAAAAGTATCACAAACTGGATTGTTTAAAACAGCAGAAGTGGGGTGCCTGGGTGGCTCAGTCACTTAAGCGGCTGCCTTTGGCTCAGGTTGTGATCCCAGGGTCCTGGGATGGAGCCTTGCGTCAGGCTCCCTGCTTAGCAGACAGCCTGCTTCTCCCTTTCCTTCTGCCTGCCGAAGGAAGTTGCGTACTCTCTCTCTCTCTCTGTCAAATAAATAAATAAAATCTTTAAAAATAATAATAAAATAGCAGAAATGTAGTTTCACAGTTTTGGAGGCTGGAAATCCAAATTCAAAGTGTCTGCAAGGCCATGTGCTCTCTGAAGGCTATAGAAAATCTACTCCATGCCTTTCACTTAGCTTTGGTGTTGTCTGCAGTCCTTGACATTCTTTGGCTTAGAGATGGGTCACTCCAGTCTCTCTCTTCGTCATCACGTGGCCATTTCCCCCCCACGTGTCTTCACGCCACCTCCCCTCTGTGAAGCTCTGTCTTCACACGCCTGTCTTCTCATAAGAAACCAGGCATGTGGAGTTAGGGACCCACCCTTTTCCAACATGACCTCATCCCAACTCATTACATCTGGAAAGTTCCCGTTTTCAAAGAAGGTCACAATCTGAGATTTGAGGAAGGATATGAGTTTTGGGGGACACTATTCAACCCAGTATATGTGGTAATAAAAAATGTTCTTCTGGGGTGCCTGGGTGGCTCAGTGGGTTAAAGCCTCTGCCTTTGGCTCAAGTCATGATCCCAGGTTTCCTGGGATTGAGCCCTGCATTGGGCTCTCTACTGAGCAGGGAGCCTGCTTCCCCCCGCCCCCCCGCGTCTGCCTGCTTCTCTGCCTACTTGTGATCTCTGTCTGTCAAATAAATAAATAAAATCTTTTAAAAAAATGTTCTTCTGAAAGATGTATGTCACTTATATATGACTTTAGGCAGGAAGTATGCTTCGTGTGTAAAGAGGACACCACTGTGGTCTCCATCTTCAGTTGAGGTGCTACATGTAATGACTAGTATCTTCCCTAGCAAGACAGGTGGATTTCGGGGTATAGCGCTAGTCAGTTCTGAACAGCCATCTATTGGGGCATGTGGGTGGCTCAGTCAGTTAAGCTTCTGACTCTTGATTTCAGCTCGGGCCATGATCTCAGGGTTGTGAGATCAAGCCCTACATTGGGCTCCACACCCAGTGGGAAGTTTGCTTCTCTCTCTCTCCCTCTCCCCTCATTCATCTCTCTCTCTTTCTCATAAATGAATAAATCTTTAAAATACATATATTTTACTATTCCAGAAATTTCTTAGAGATATTCTCATGATAGGGATGAAGCCATGTACAGCCTAAATATCACCGGCAGGGTGGGGGGAGTGGAGGTGCTGTAGATCACTTTGTAGCCTAACTTCACACTTCCTATGATCATAAGCATTTTTTCCAGTCATGACCTAACCTCTAAGAGAAAAAAACAAAAACAAAAAACAACAACAACAAAAACTTTGTGTCTAAGATTTAGGACCTCAAATAAATAAGTAATGGAATTTAGGGTCTCTAACTGAATGGCCTCCAAAACACACGCCCCAAAAGACCAGGAAGTTGGTCCCTTCTGATTTGGTGACACTTGCATGCCTTTGGCATTGTTCTCACCTGTGACGACACACGGTATTTCAGGGCCGATGCTGTGGACTCGTTTCTGTTACCTGTTGGGCAGTTTGCTGCCGTTTCCTGTGCTCCCCGCTCTTGCTTCCACCTAGAGCCTGGGGGGCTCCGGGCGGGCGTAGGTCGTCCTATGACTCGCTTGCAAATAGATCCATTTACTGACTCTCAGCGGGAGAGCCCTTAAAGCGAGCCTCGCTCTAAGCTTCCAGAAGAAAAGAAGGAGCAGGTGTAGACAAAGGACTTCACTAGGGGAGCAAGGGTGTCCTTCCTGACACTGAGAAAACTCTCACCTGAGTGACCTCCCCTGCCCACGCCTGAGGCAGAACTTGGGCCTGGCCCTGGGCGCTTTCTGTTTCGCGTAACAGTTTACTACACATTAACCCGTGGCAGCCTCCTGCCTGGGGGAACTTTTCCTTCAATTGGGTAGTAAACAATCTTCTAACCAGTCAAAAGGCAGGAGGCTTCTGGGGCCCGGAGGGGTCATTTCTTTCTGAAGGAGAATGGGAATGGCCCTCAGGGATGCACATCTGTAATTCTGGAAACTAGAGGCTGAAAGTCACGGGTTCTATATCAAACCATCAGAGGCGGCCACTGTGGCCTCTGAAGCCTATGGTTTTAGCCAGTCCCATGTGGAAATCTTCTTTAAAAGCTAAGAGGGTGCCTGTGACCTACAGCAATGGGTGTGACCCTATTTGGAGATGGGGTCTTCACAGAGGTAATTAGTTCAGATGAGGTCATCCTGGAGTACCAGGCGCCCCCAATCCAATACCACCGGTGTCCTTCTACCAAGGGGACATTTGGACACAGGCACAAGTGCAGGGAGAAGACGGTGTGAGGACAGAAACAGAGGTCTGGGTAGAGCCATCACCAGCCAGAGAACGTCTAAGAGGGTCAGTAACCCTTAGAAGCTGGGGAGGGGCCGGTGCCCGCAGCGCGTGGAGCCCGTCCGTTTGAAGCTCATTGTCATGGCAGCCCTGGCAAGCTAACGCGCACACCCAGGGCTGCCTCCCTTTGACCCAACCGCAGGACCCCCAGGCTGAGGGACGAGGTGGTGTGACACAAGGGTGAGGCCTCCGAAGCCGACCCGCCAGGGGAGCCCGGTCCTAGCAGTCCCGCTCCCGCAACAAGGGGGTGACACAGTTGTGAACCACATATAGCTAAGCAGTTCTCGACTCTGCTCCTGTCTTCTCAGCCGCTGGGCTCATCATGCCTCTGGCCCATGTGGCCTGTATGGAAACAGGGACACCAGCGTCCCCAGACCGAGCTGGTCCCCGCAGCGGCACCGTGCCAGTGTCACTTAATGAGACCTATATGCTCCCATCAGCCTGGTTTCCCTGTGTTTAGCTTCATATAATTCGGGTTTAGTTGACGTTCCTAGTTCTCAAAGGACCGATAACTCATTTGCTTTTCGCGGGGGTAACTTGGTGGAACTGGCATTCCGGAAACCAGACATCCCTGTGTCCTGGTGGTATAGTCGTTTGCTGATGGAGCAAAGGAAAGATAGATTGTCCTTTAGTGGGGAAGACCGTATTGGTGGAAAAGAGTATTTCTACTAAAAACGACAAGAAGAAGAAGAACAGAACAGAAAGATGGGCAGGACCTGGCCATCGACGTGCAGGCGGTACCCTGTGTGAGGGCCCGTGGGGGCTGGACTGCGGCCCGTGCTCCGCCCAGGGACACCTTTTCTTGCTGGACCCAAGCCACGGTCCTCCAGTCCAGCCCTGCCTCCCGGGGCAGCCTCTGGCTTCAACAATCACAGTCCTCTCACGGCCACACAAATGCCCGAGGGGGCAGCAGGGGCCCTCAGGGCGGGAAATGCGGGGACAGAGCCAAGTAAGAAAAATATTGATCAAGTCGGGCAAGAAGCAACCTCAAGACGGATCACTCCAGAAACCAGGGCCTGGATGACAGGCACAACACTTGTCCTAAAGCTAACCTGACCACGGTCCGGGACTAGCCCATTTCAGAAAAGAAGAGTGCTTCTTCTTAATCGAAGTTGATCGATTTTTGGAAAAAAACAAACCAAGTGTGCCACACAAGGCACTCGGCCCCTTCCTGCCCGCCCCCAGCCCCCATGCCTCCTGTCACCTTGCTTCAGGTCCACCGCAGTGACACTGAGCGTACACCCTGCTGGGCTCTTTTTGAAGTGGTGCACACTTGATTTCCACACCGGAAAGGTGGGGAGAGAGCCTCTTGTATGTGAGGCTCTGTGACTTTCGTTGGTTCAGAAGTCAGAACAATGGCACTCTGTCAGGGCAGTTGTAAAAAGACTAAATAAATCGAAAAGGGGGTACCTGGGTGGCTCAGTAGGTTAAGCGTCTGCCTTTGGCTCAGGTCCTGGGATCGAGCCCCGAGTTGGGCTCCCTGCTCGGCTTCTCCCTCTCCCTCTTCCCTCCCTCTTACTTGTGCTTGCACTCTTTCTCTCTTTCTCAGATAAATAAATAAAATCTTTATTTAAGAAAAGAGAAATCTAAAAGGAAGACAGAGTATCTGGGAGGCCACGGGGAGGGGTGAGGGGCTAACTGCCCTAATGGCAGCCGAGGCTCTGAAAGGAGCCTGGTGTGGAGAGAGAATGGAAGTCGTGCAGCCTGACGGGCGGGGTGGGGGAAGCGGGAAGTCGGATGCTGGAGGGCTGGTTGTGCTGTGCCGAGCGGCAGGTCTGACCTTACAGGCACCAGAGAGCCGTCCTGAGTCGCTCCCTCTGGGGACGCTCAGGTCCGCCGGGGTGGAAGGGAGACGGGGAAGGTTGGGACAAGGCATCTGCTCGTCACAGCCAGAATCACATCAGAGGAGCCAATCGCCTGGCTCCGAGCCGCCACATACCTTCACACCGGACCCCTTCCCCAGCATCGCCCTGGAGCAGTGAGGGGCTCCCAGACTCCGGAGGGGCTCCCAGACTCCGGCGGGCCTGATCCCGTGCAGATGCCGGGAGCTTCCCCGGGGATTTTCTCATTGGGTAGGTCTGGGATGGACCTGAGAGTGTGTACTCCTGATGGGTTCCCAGGAGCTGCTGCCGCCGGGCCAGAGATCACACTTTAGAACCACGGCAGCGGGGAATTAAACACCATCCCGAAACCCCTACAGCCACACGCACATGGCACACCGTAGTGGTGCTCGTTCAAAAAAGCGGCTTAATTGAAAATCAGTGGTTGTCCCTGTGGTTTGTGTTTAAGAAGACTGGCTTTCCCCTGTCCACAACCTGCTAATCCCTGTGGCCTCGTTTCCCAGGACGGTGTCATAAGGACCTTCTTCTTTTGGCTAGTGTGAGTGACCCTGGAGGGGACTGCGTCTTTCTTTGAGGGCCCTTCTCAGCCCTGCCAGGGGTCCCCCATTGCAAGGTCTTGCCCATATTTTCATCTTATATCAGCCTCTGCCACATACCCGTCTGCACTACCCAGCTGTCTTTCCGGGATGCTGCGAAGAGCAAAGTTCATTTCATTGCGGCAGATCTGATCTCACCAACCAGCTTGCAAAGACGGCGTCAGCATCTCTCGGCGAAGGAATGGCGGGCCAGAGGTTGACCGCTTTGAATCCTTAAAGCCACACGATTAGGAAGGGTGTCCCCAAGCGGAGGCTTCCCTCCTGCTCCCCATGGCCCATGCCCTTCCACCTAAAAGAATCCAGGCTTGATTAACTTAACTCATTTTCCTCCTGGTTTATGAAACCATTTTCAGACCACCTCCTTCTTTGCAGCGGCCCTGGAAGGCGGCATCGTCTATACGGCCGGCTCGTGGAGAGTAGACCTGCAGACGTTAGAGCGAGGAACGATGCTACCAGATCCCATTGAACAGGCATGGGACGGGACTCCTGAACCTCCAGACAGAAAATGTGGCTAAGGGAAAGAATTATTTGAAGAAAGAGCACTTTGCGGGCAAATGAGACTTGCTGGAGGTTTGAGTCTTAGTTCTATGTGAACAGTGAGGGACTGAGCGATAAAGACCTCCATGGGCAGAGCTTGCAGCAAATCCTTACTTATTTCCTATCAGCCGCTGTCACACACTACCACCAATTTAGTGACGTAAAAAGGACACGGATTTCTTATCTCGCAGTTCTGGAGGTCAAAAGTCTGCGTGGGTCTCACTGAGCTAAAATCTAGGTGTCAGCAGGGCTGTGTTTCTTCTGGAGGCTATGGGGGAGAATCTGGTTCCTTGTCTTTTCCAGCTTCTAGAAGCTGCCACATTCCTTGCCTCATGTTGGCCTTCCAGAAATCACCATCGCTCCGACCTCTGTTTCCTTCTTCACATCTCCTCTTTTGACTCTTTTAAGGACCCATGGGATTACACTGGGGCCACCAGATAATCCAGGATAAACTCCCCACCTCACAGTCTTTAACTTAGTCGCATCTGCAGAGTCCCCTGGCCGTGGAAGGTAACACATCGCTAGCTCCAGGGTCAGGACACGGACATCTTGTGGACCACTGTTTCTGCCGGCCACACCATGCAGGAGTTTCATTCCTAAATGCAATACGTAGCTTACTCCCTCAATTCCACTCTTGGTGGTGGTGGAGAGGAGTTTCCTCTCTGCCCAAAGGTAAGAGCTGCTCAGACAGGGGCAGCTTCTTCTTTCCTTCCAACCTCCCAAGTCCAAGTCCTAGAAGTGCACTCTTCACGCCCATGATGTTGCTGAGAGAATTCTTAATTTCTTTTTTTTTTTATAAATATATTTTTTTAAAGATTTATTTATTTATTTGTCAGAGAGAGAGAGAGAGAGAGAGAGGAGCGAGAGTGAGCACAAGCAGAGTGGCAGGCAGAGGGAGAAGCAGGCTCCCTGCCGAGCAAGGAGCCCGATGTGGGACTCGATCCCAGGATGCTGGGATCATGACCTGAGCCGAAGGCAGCTGCTTAACCAACTGAGCCACCCAGGCGTCCCGAGAATTCTTAATTTCTGAACATGAGCCATGACAGTTAGAATTTCCATCCCTAAATGGTCCAAAATATGGAACGTGCTTTGTTAGATAGTAAGAAATGAAATGAAGAGATTTCATTAGGTAGTGGGAAATTATTAGTAGAGTGTCTTTATTGGTTTTGCATCCTCTGTCTCTAAGCCAGTAACCACAGAAATGTCTAATGTACACTTAGCTTATTAAATTCTTTAGCCAAAAGAAAGACAAAAGCACTGCTAAGCCTTGAATAACAATAGGAGCCAGAGTGGACTCTGTGCCCAGTCCTGGCATGCCTGATTCTAAGCTGCTTTATTGACTCGGATCAGCATTCACATCCAAGTAACCCACGGATGATGCCAGAACCGCGGGCCACTCAAACTCCCTGATTAGATGTACTGTCAGGATACCGGCGGATAAGGCTGCGGGTCCACACCCTTGAGCTTTCTCAGAGAGCGACCCTGTTGACACGGATGTGAGATAAGAAATGCTGACTGCACTGTCCATCCACCAAACGCCCTGAATTCCGCAGCAGAAGAGGTTAGTAACCTCTGACCCCCAATAATCAGAGTTGCTCTTTGGAATGCGCACCTTTCAGAAAATAACTTCCTGGGTGATGGCTGGGTACTAAAATCTCAGGTGTTCACCGGGGTGAACTTAGGGGTTTCATCTGCCATTACGTAGTTCTGAGCGTGATGGTTGCTGGAACAACAGCAAAGCTCTCTTTTCCGTAACCGGTTATGTTTGAAGTAGACAAAACCTTTAGCGCCCACTGTTTGCCAAATAATAATGGTAAACAGTATTTTTTCCCAAAAAATGATAGGTGTGGGGCACCTGGGTGGTTCAGTTGATTAAGCATCCGACTTGGTTTTGGCTCACGTCCTGATCTCTGGGTCGTGGGATCGAGCCCCGCATCAGGCTCCACGCTCTGCGGGGAGTCAGCGTAAGGATTCTCTCCCTCTGCCCCTCCCCTCACTATCTCTCACTCTCTCTAAAATAAACAGATAAATCTTGAAAAAAAAAAAATGACAGGTGCTGCCATGTCCTGAGAAACCACAGGGAAGGAACAGTTGCAGGGAAGCTCCGGCCTGTCTCTGTTGGGTTTGGGTCTTTGGGCCTCCCTCCTGCTTTTCTGTCAAGGCGTAGGGCAAGGACCTGTCTGAACCCGGGGCAGGGGTGCTCAGCGCGCTCCGTCCGGTCTGTGGGGAGACGGTAGTGAGAGCCCGTTATCGGGAGCACAGGCAGGCGGCGCATCCGCTGTTTCCTCTAGAAGACGGGGCTCCGCCGCGGTGAAGCCGGCCTTGTCTGAGGGCAGTTCAGAAGCGCGTGCTCCTGACCGGGTCTTTTATTCCACTGGTGAGCGGCAGTCCCTGGCCTGGCGATGAAAGCTGGCTTGTGGCCTGCCGCCGTCAGGGTCCCATCCGGACACAGAAGGCACACTCAGAATAGGAGTGATTAGTCACACACACACACACACACACACACACACACACACATTTTGGAAAAGGCTGGGGGAGGGGTGCAGGGAGCCATCGATGTCCGTGCAGGTGCCCGGAGTAGTGGTCTCAGTGACCACCCCCAGGAAGTGGTTCATGTCTGTGACCAGAACCGGGAAAGAGGCTTATGTGAGGAAGGCCTTCTTCAGAGGAGCGGCGACTGTGGCTTGAGGGCGCAGCCGTCTGAGGTGATTTCTGAGGAGGAGACAGGGAAAGGAACACCTGACCCCTCTGCTCACCTACCACGGCTCCCCACTGGCCAAACCCTGTGGGGATCGCAGCGACGACATGCACGTGGGACGGCCTCACAGGCAGAAGGAGGCTGGGGCCGGGATCCGAACCTGGGACGCCATGACGGATGTGACTGATCCTCTGGAATACTTACTCATTCAACAAACACTCGATGTCCACGCTGTGGGGCGCCGGGGACTCTGAGGTAGCAGCATCTTCCTGAGTGAGGCCTGGGCTGGGGGCTTCACACTCGGAACTGTTACACCGGTCCTGTGAGCGCCATGGCGTTGTCTGGCTCTGACAGGCGGGCTGCCCGGAGGGAAGCTGGGCTCAGCCCCGGTCACAGCTGGAAAGCCACACGAGTGTGATTCAGCCACACGTCCCCCCCCCCCCCCCCGACCCCAAGCCCACACACTTCACCTGCCCCCTCTCCCAGCAGCTCCTGCCCACAAGGAAGTCTGACTGGGGAGACAACCAGGCTATCCGTGTCGAAGAATCTCCTTCCAGAACTTTATAGATGGCAGGAGTGGGGCCTGGCGCCCCAGGAGCCCAGGACAAGCTCTTCCCCGCCTTAGGACAAGGACTGAAGGAGCACCACTGCTCTCGGGAGGGCAAAAGCAAGACCTTGTGGCGTGAGGCCAGGGGCCATGCAGAGCTGGGGAAGTGCCGGTGCCCGCAGCGCGGCGTGACCAGAATCAGGAAACCAGGCCCCAGCCCACGAGGGGGGTGGCGGGGGGGCCTGGACCACCGCCGGGGTCTGGGCCAAGCGCAGGGTTCCTCAGGCGGAGCTGCGGTTTTGTTTCACGGGGGCTGGGGCTCAGGGCGGGCCCGTAACGAGAATGCGAGGCGACAGGCCAGCTTCTGCATCGGCTTCCTGCTCTGGGCGGCAGGCACGGGGTGTCTCTGCGGGGCTCGGGGCGGGGGGAAGTAATAAAGCCGACTTCTGCGGATCAGTCAGGCAACATCGCAGCCTGTGGGTGGTTCTCCGGGGCGGGGGGGGGGGGTGTCTCTGAACCAGCGGGGACATCACCTGTGGGACTTGTGACACATGCAGACTCCAGGGGCCGTCCCCCCACCTCAGAGTCAGCCGCTGAGAGTGTGGGGCTCGGCGACCTGCTCTCACAGGCCCCCCGGTGATTCTGGGGCACACTGAAGTGTGAGGACCATTCCGTGGGGTCACTGATGCGTAATAGAGGCAGGGAGCGCTCAAGGGTCCCCCGAAACAAAGGATTCTAGGATCCGGGGAGGGGCTCTGTGACAGGCACGGGTAGCTACGGGACCTTGCGTTGGGGCGGGGAACTGCCTTGAGACAGGGTATGGGTCAGCTGTCGTCAAAATTCAGGCGAGACCAGAGCAGGGGCTGGGCCAGTGGGCATGATGGGTACGCCTAGGATCTAGAAGGTCGAGTCAACAACCCTGGGTTTGCATTGGCTCACTTGGAAGCTCACATTTTTTTCTTCCTGTACTTCTAATTCCCTCTTCAGACAATAAGGCCCTGCTCTGTGGTCAGCACTGGAAAACATGCCGGGGGTGGGGAGATGGGTACCCCTAGAGGGGAGGCAAAGATGCAAACCACTGAGCTCTGGGAGCCCAGGGAGGCAGACAGGGCTCTGTGAAGGTCATGCCGTGGCCAGGCGGACGACGGGTGTAGGAAGGGGCCGGGGCTGACCCAGGAATTCCATACGGTCTTGTGCATTAAGGACTGTGGGCGGGCGCCCCACGTGCTCAGCAAACTGATAGCTGGGAAGGGCAGGAGGCCTGTCCGCGTGCGGAAGGGGCTGGAAGGAAGGCCGTCACAGGTAAGAGGAAAGGTGGTCGAATCCTCGCTGTGCTAGGCCCCCTGTGGCATTTCATATTTCCCTCACTGAATCCCCACCAAACCCCACTGCCCTCGTGAGATCGTGAAAGGCGTGCAAAAATGTTTGGATTTCATCCTGTGGCCAGTGAGCAGCCTTTGAAGTGTTTCAAGGAGGAAATGGCTTTGGCACCATTCTCGAAGTCTCTGACTTTCAAGTCTGACCACAATGAGAATGGCCTGCAGAGCTAATGAAAAGAAAATCTGATGCCAGGCCCCACTCGCCGGAGAGAGCTGGGAGGGTCTGGACAGCACATCTGTCTGCCTGAGAAGTCAGAGAGTCTGAGCGCGGGCTTAGCAAAACATATTTTAATTACCTAATAGTGGTGTTTTGGTTTTCTTTCAGGGATGTCCAAGTCTCGGGTGAGTATCCTTTTTTTCTTCTCTGCATAGCTTCACTTGGCAAATTCCAGTCCGTTCTGCTCCTGGATGTTCACAGCTGTGCTCCCTTCGCTTACCAGATGTCTGTCATCCGCGTGAATCAGTGCGGGAACAGTCCTGAGTTTCTGTGTGAAATTTCTTCTCTTGAGGAAATGCTAATGTCTAGTCCTTCTCGAACGAACGAGAAAACTAGATGCTTTATTTCACTGTTGTCTCTGTGTGGCGTGTGAGGGCATAGAAATTTCTGAATTCTAGATCCGCTTCTGGTTAGTCAGGCAGTGCTAAGTTACTAAATACGCATCAACTACTCATGCCGTTAGCGTTGTCTGTGACCGTGGCCCAGTGAGGAGCACGTTTCAATCTTACACCGTTTCCTTTTGTCAGGGTTGCTTTGGTTATCCCTTGAGCATCTTCTTCATCGTGGTCAATGAGTTCTGTGAAAGATTTTCCTACTATGGAATGCGAGGTAATGATTTTCATCCTTCTCCCCTTGAGCGGAGAGCCTGAGTTACCACAGCTCCTAACTTTGTCTCCCCTCCCACTCCCCTTGCCCTCTGCCAAAAGCCCTCCTGATTCTGTACTTCAGACGGTTCATCGGATGGGACGATAATCTGTCCACGGCCATCTACCACACGTTTGTGGCTCTGTGCTACCTGACGCCAATTCTGGGTGCGTTGATCGCTGACTCCTGGCTGGGAAAGTTCAAGTGAGTGTTTATAGCTTCCTTATGAAGAAATAAGCCCAAAAGGAATGATAAGCTTTGTGGTTTGGAATGATGGATGCTGGGAACAAAGAATCAAGGCACATCAAACTCTTAGGAGAGACTTCTAGGCCCTGTTTTGGCTCAGATCCTATCCCCAGAGTCTAGTACAGTGCCTGGCATTGAACAGTGAGAATGCAGGTAACGCCGGTGAGTTTTTTCCCTCCTCCGAACAATGATAACATCTTTGTCTCCCCTTGAAATAGTAGCAGGGATACTATCCATCATTAATCATGTGTGAGGCATGGGATTAAGGTCTAGAGAACACGGAAGTTCCCCGATGTATATGCCTGCTACTGGAAGTCTCACATGGCTCACTGGGCAGAGAGGACATGGGGCGCTCACCCAGATCTGTAGGAACAGCTCCAAGAGTGTACCCAGTAGATAGATACCGAGAAGTCCCTAGGACTTAATGAGCAAGGCAGTGGGGGCTCTTCTGGGCCAAATTCACGGACTATCTCAAAAGAATTCAATACAATACAAAAATAACCAATGGCCCACTCCAGGCCAAATATTGTTACCAGGCACAAGGTAAGTCTCTCTTACTGTTTAATCGTTGATGTTCTCACTTCAGTAGTCAGGTAGAAGAAAACATTGTGTTTTTCAAGTAGTTCAAAGATGAAACAGACCTTTCCCCCTTCCCCTGGCTCCAACCAATGTTGCTAGACTCTCTCCGGCTGAGCGATGGATCGTCCAGCAGCCTGCCTTTCCAAGAGTTACCAGTCTGACTCAGGTTTGAGCAACGAGCATACACATGACTGGGCTCTTGCATTTTGAAGCAGGAGGACTTTCTGTGGGAGACGAGGAAGTGGATGGGTCTTGTGCAACTAACTTGGATTCTCTTAACCCGTTTCAACACAGGACGATTGTGTCGCTCTCCATTGTCTACACCATTGGACAGGCGGTCACCGCAGTGAGCTCAATTAATGACCTCACGGACTTCAATCATGATGGAATCCCCGACAACCTTTCTGTGCATGTGTGAGTTGACGTTACTTGCTGCCCTACCCCACCCGGGCACTGGTGGCTTCCTTGGTGCTCGAATGTTTGGTCTTTTTCCTTGAACTTCACCATAAGTGTAAGGAGGTCTTTCCTCCCTCATGAGCAGAGAGAAAGCTGTTTAGTTGACTAAGAGTTGGGTCTTCGAATGTCACCATCCTCAAAGTTGTCCGGGGTCACGGCTCACTTGACGGCTTGCTGTCTCGGGTCCATCTCAACGCGAGACATGGTCACTGTACGGAATACTTGATCTTCCCTAGAGGGACATATCTCCCACGAACCTGGATCCCTAATTGTGCCAGGTTTCCTCAAGACTCTGTACCTTTGGTTGTCTTCTCGTACCAAACTTCTACTTATTTTTCAGCAATTTGCTTTTGTAAATATTTGGTCCAGCCCTGTTGTTCTGAATTCTTGATAGAAAGGGCTATTGACAAATGCTCCTCTGGGAGATTAATTTCCCATCACTGCAGTCTGGCCCAGTAGACAACATATAAGGATTTATTTTGCTTCCGGTTCTTGTGCCTCAGTTCCTTGATCTATGACTAAACCATCTTATGGGTTGAGAAAGTAGTCACCGAAATTCAAATTAGTCTCTGCAATTCCTACGCTTCTGGTTTGTTGTTAGTCAGTCAGATTACTGTTTAGACCAGGTCCCTCGTGGCGACACCCGTGGTGCCCACAGGGCACTGTGTTAGTGGAAGGGAGTGGCTCCAGGCCCAGGTGGGCAGCTCAGACTTCCAACATCTGATGCCCAGTTACCCAAGGAGGAGCCGAAAGTTCCGGGCAGCCCATCTTCCTCGTGCCTCCGCTTTCTCTTCTATAATATCAATTAAGAATAGGGACTTTGGAGCCAGGCTAAGTGGGTTCAAACGCTGACTGTGCCTTTTACTAGCTGTGTGACCTTGAGCAAATTTCTTAACCTCTGTGCTCAGGTCTTCTCGTTTTTACTGCTGCCTACCTCGTGTGGGACTCTTGTAGTCCAGGTGAGCGCCTACACGTGGCCTGGCAAGTGAGAAGTGTTCAAGAAAGCTTAGCTACTGGGTGTATTTCATGGAGTTAGAATTACGGCATGCTTACAACTCTCACAAGAGCGCAGGGAGTATCCTATCCAGTTGGTTGTTTTTGGATGTCATTTAAAATGCTTAAAGTGAAGAAAACAAAAAAGAAGAAAAACACAAAATAAAAAAGAATGCTTGGAGTGACAGCACGGAGCACAAATTCTATTAAGAAGCAAAGGAAAGAAATCCTTCAATTAATTCAAGTAGACAAGCATGGTATTTTCAGGGGTCCTTTCTATGTGCAGTATCTTTCTTGACTTTCTCTGTTCCATAAAATATTTTTTAGCATTTTAAAGCCATATTTGCAAACAGGAAGGTATGGAATAAATACTGATAAAAGCTGTAATTGGTAGCACGTACTATAAATCCAACAAAAATGATAAAATGAGGGTTGGTAAATTCTATGAGTGATTTTTTTCTTTTTCAATTCAGGAGGTAAGGTACTTACAGATAGCTTAGAAAATGCGAATTAAAATAACTAATGCTTCGGGTGCCTGAGTGGTTCAGTTGGTTAAGTGTCTGGCTTCGACTCAGATCATGATCCTGGGGTCCTGGGATAGAGCCCCATGTCGGGCTCCCTGCTCAGCAGGGAGTCTGATTCTCACTCTCCTTCTGCTACTCCCCCTGCTTGACTCTGTCTCTCAAATAAGTAAATAAAATCTTTAAAAAAAAGTAACTAACCCTTAATCTCTTCTGTTACTATAAATAATACCTTTTATTATTGTAAAAATTATAGTCGTAAATCTTATGCTCTACTTCTTTACTGTCTTCTGTACTCTGTAAACAAATTAAGCTCATCTATATTACCTGATATTCTGCTTTGTAATTAAGTCGTGTTTTCCAATGTCTTCTAATGACTATTATGAGTCTATTATGATTGTACTGGAGACAGTGCTTAAATATTTCACTTACCCATTCTTTTAGTGAGAATGATAAGGCCACAGAAGAATCCCATACATAGATACTTGCTCAGTATTCAAACTATTGCTCTGCATTTCCTAAATAGTAGGTAATGGTATTAACATGAAGGCCCATGAATTCAACTTTCATTCACCTGTCAAGACTACAATCCTGTGAATCATCTTCTCAAACAGGTTGAGCCCCTTTTCTGTTTAACTACTGTGAGATTGTGCTTTATCATAAAAAGTATATATTGGGTCTTCCCTGCTTGGGGCACAGACCTCCTAAGACCCTTGGCGGGGCGCCTGGGTGGCTCAGGTCATGATCTCAGGGTCCTGGGATCGAACCCCGCATCGGGCTCTCTGCTCAGCGGAGAGCCTGCTTCTCCCTCTCCCTTTGCCTGCCTCTCTGCCTACTTGTGATCTCTCTCTCTTTGTGTCAAATAAATAAATAAGATCTTTAAAAATAAATAAATAAATAAATCCCTTGGAATTCACTAAGTGAGGAGAGGAACAAAGTGTCTCTTGTTATGTTAATGAGGTAGCTTTTGGTCCCCACCTAAGGATGGGGGCTGGCTGCCCAAAGAACCAATCACATGAGGGGTGCCTGGGTGGCTCAGTCAGTTAAGAGGCTGGCTCTTTTTTTTTTTTTTTAAAGATTTTATTTATTTATTTGACAGAGAGAGAGAGAGCATAAGCAGGCAGAGTGGCAGGCAGAGGGAGAGGGAGAAGCAGGCTCCCTGCTGAGCAGAGAGCCCGATGCAGGGCTCAATCCCAGGACCCTGAGATCATGACCTGAGCCAAAGGCAGCTGCTTAACCAGCTGAGCCACCAGGCACCCCAAGAGGCTGGCTCTTGGTTTCCATTCAGGTCATGATCTCAGGGTCCTGGGATTGAGCCTTTCGTTGGCTCTGGGCTCAGTGTGGAGTCTGCTTGAGATACTCTCTCTATCTCTCTATCCCTCCTCGCTCTCTCTCTCAAATAAATAAGTAAATGTTTTTTCTTTTTAAAGAACCAATTTTGTACCTACCACCAGGCTCACCCAACTGGTAGTGGGTATTATGGAAGGCACGTATTGCCTGGATCACTGGGTGTGGTGTATAAACAATGAATTTTGGAACACTTAAAAAAATAATAAAATAAAAGCATTACATTCTAGAAAAAATAAAGAACCAATTACATGATTAGAGGATTGGAGCTTTCATTCACACGCATACCACCCCCCAACCTCCATGGAGGAGAGGGGCTGGACATTGAATTACTATCCAGTGGCCAGTGATTTAATCAATCATGTCTATGTAATGAAGCCTTCATAAAAACCATAGGACTAGGTAGGGAGAGCTCTCAGATTGGTGAGCAAGTTCAGGTACAGGACAGGAGTGCCCTGGAGGGGACATGGCAGTCCTGCCCCCCTTCCCACCTACCCTGCCCTGTGCATCTCTTCCAGTTGGGTGTTCCCAAGTTCTATCCTTTCATAATAAACCAGTGATCTAGGAAGTATTTCCTGAGCTCTGTGAGCAGCTCCAGCAAATTCCTTGGACGCTAGGAGGAGATCGTGTGAATCACCGATTTGTAGCCAGTAGGTGAGAAGTACAAGTAACAACCTGGACTTGTGAGTGGCATCTGAAGTTCAAGGAGAGGGTCTTTGGAACCTCCAAGCCTTATCCATCAGCCAGAAGCACAGGTGACCACCTAGGTTTGCACCTGGTACCTGATGGGTCTTATTGGCGGTGTGGGGGGGGCAGTCTTACAGGACTGAGCCCATCACCTGCGGAGCCTGATGCCATCTCTGGGTAGATAGTGTCGGAGTAGAGTTGAATTGTAGGACACCCAGCTGGTGTCTGAGAAGTGCTTGCTGGTGGTGTGGGGAACTCCCTCCCTACATTGGAAATTGGGGCCAAGAACCCAAAAACCACTGTGCCTGGTCTTCTGAGGGACATTACAGGAGAGAGAGGCTCTTGCTTTTAAGAATCTCATATTTCTGGGGCACCTGGGTGGCTCAGTCAGTTAAACATCTGACTCTGGATCTCAGCTCAGGGTCTTGCTCTCAGGGTTGTGAGTTCGAGTCCCACGTTGGGCTCCACACTGGGTATGGAGACTACCTAAAAAAAAAAAAAAAAAAAGAGTCTTATATTTCTGCAATAACCCCTCTCCTTCCCCTAGGGCACTGTCCATGATTGGCCTGGCCCTGATAGCTCTGGGAACGGGAGGAATAAAGCCCTGTGTGTCTGCATTTGGTGGAGATCAGTTTGAAGAGGGCCAGGTAAGATCAGGCGCCTTCACAGAAACTACATAAATGAGTTACAAACGTCCAGGGATCACATTCCCCTGACACAAAGTCTGTTCTCCATTTGATTCTTTTCAAGGACATTTAAAAGTAGGATACTGACCAAAACTAAGTTAGAAGTGAAGACAGATCACCAATTACATTTTCTCCATTGATACATAACCAGAGTCATATTGTAACTTTTTTCCTTCTTATTACAGGAAAAACAAAGAAACAGATTCTTTTCCATCTTTTATTTGGCCATTAATGCTGGAAGCTTGCTTTCTACTATCATCACTCCCATCCTCAGAGGTAAAAAATATATATATATCTGAAGAGGATTTCTGTTTTTCTCTTTTTAATTATGGAGAGAAAGTCAGGTGGAAAGCTTAAGTCCTTGTTCCGTGTGTCCCTCTTCTCCTGTTACACTTCCGCTGTGGGATACACGCTGTTCACTTTGGAAATTCAGAAGATGAACTTCTTGTCTTTTCTGATCTTTATTGAGCCCCTGATCCCAAGGACCACTGAAGAATCTAAAACATCCCAAGTATAGCAATCAATTTTTCTAAATGATTGTTAATGCAAAGTCTTTGTTCACAGTCAAGGATGAGACAAGAGGTACAGTTTAGAAACCTCACCTGGATGGGTCATAGTTGACATTTTTGCTTTTCAAGCTTTGCTCCCAGTGACGTTCAGTGAGCTAGGAAGAATTTAATGGGCAAAGTTTTATTCTTTCCGTTCCTCTCATCTCAGCTATTTTTAAAAGAACTGCCCAGGAAAGAGAATGAGACAGCAGCTACCAACAGCTCGCACATTTTTGTGCTGGCTGACACGCCACCGAGAGTTTGTGAATTTCCCACATGGAAGGGAATATTCAGGGACAGACTGGACCAAAACAACCCCCTGGTAGACACAATGCAAAACAGATTAAATGATGAAAGAAAATATTTTATGGGGATTTGTGTATTTCTGCATGGAGTAGTAATTTGAAGATGACACTCAAACCCCATTCCAACTTGTTGTGTATAAACATTTACTAGCTTGTATTCTTGCATTATGTTTCCTCCCCTCCTCACCCCTCCCTGCCTCCTCTTTCCACTTGAATACGTACTATGCATGTCTGAATTGCAGAATGTGTGGAAGGATCATTGTAAAGGTAAAGTCGTGGCTCTCATACAAATATGAAAGCAGGTGCTGAGATTTTATATGGCTTATTAATTAAGAAGGAAACTGGAATACTTCCACAATCAGCCCAAATAAGCATTTGCCGGACAGAGACTGATACTCTTAACCCTTTTGCATTGCCACGAGCTGGAATCATTTGTACAGCTATGAATGAGAAACATTTGCATGACTCTCGATTTTCTATGAGTTAACTTCTTTCTCTCTGGAACTGTGAAACAGCTAGTCAAAGACAGAGTCAAACCCCTTTTGGATCAGATTATTCCTGGAGGCTCTGTTCCGTGGAAGGAATTCCCAATAATCTCAGTTGCTCCTTCCAAAGTCTGTATTTTCCTCCTACCAGCCCTAGCATCTCAGAGCTAAAATAAATCTACAGTCAGGTGTTAGCAAACTATGGCCAAAGGCCCAGATCTGGAAATCTGGACAAGACCATCCATTTGTCTATTGTCTATGGCTGCTTTCATCCTACAAAGTCAGGGTTGGGTAGTTGAAACAAAGACTAAATCATCCACAAAGTCTAAAATATTTACTATCTGTCTCGTCACAGAAAAGTTTATTGACCCCCACCCTGGGCCATCTAATTGCTTTCTAATTAGCATGAATTCAGGAACACACAATCTTGATTTCCCAGGATACTTTGGTTTTATTTACTGAGTCCCCTATCATAAGTTACTGTATCCAGGTCACTTCTATCTCCCCCACTAAGAAAATCCACTTAAGGGTTCTCACTGATTTTGGCTTGGCCAATACCAGCATCTATTTTGGGTCTAAGATTAGAAGCTGTGTTCAGCTCCCACTCTTTTTACTCCAAAGCTGTTTGGCTCAGCGGGCAATGAAATCAATGAGGCAGATGAATGTGTCTAGAACATTAAGTGAAAACAATATGTAATAACTAGGTAGGGATTTTTAAAAAGGTAATCATATGAGCATTGCCAATGCCATGATGGATTTTAATCTTATAATTTCTCCTCAGTTCAACAGTGTGGAATTCACAGTAAACAAGCATGTTACCCACTGGCCTTTGGGGTTCCTGCGGCTCTCATGGCCGTGTCTCTGAGTAAGTAGAAATTAGTTGAATTAATACAATCCTATGATCAGGTCAGACCCACCCGTTAATTATTGCAACCAATTTGTAGAAGGTCATGGGACAAATCGTACTAAGAATTCCCGTGCTCTGAGAATCAAAGTAGAGCTAGCATATCGTTTCAGAGGGAACAAGGTGAGGAAAGGGTCTACAGGAACAGGGATCGATTGAGCTGGGCACTGAAAGGTCTGATACTATTTAGGCAGACTAAGGTGGAAGTGATGGACTCCGTTAGACTCGACGACCCCGTGGCTGAAAACATTTGTTCTCATCCACATGTCTCATCTCCAGCTTGCCCGAGACCAGGCAACCTGGTCCAATTCCTGCTTAAATACTTCCAGTGAGTGTCTAGATTTCCATAAAGTATCATCTCAAAGTGTTTCCACCAGAGGGGACACCTGGGTGGCTCAGTCAGTTGGGTTGTACTTTTCTCTGATTTTTTTTAGTTTTTAAGAGCACTTGGTGTGCCCACTTTAACCCTGTTTGCCCAGCTTGTAGCCATCTCACTTTATCCGTACACCTGTGCCAGAGCTCAATATTTCCCCCTTTCCTGTGCCTATTTTCTTCCATAATTCCAAAGAGTGCCCCACTCCCCTAAAAGGCTCATATACACCTTCTCCTCTCTGATGCTGCGTAAGGAGATAGAGAGGATTTCAAAAACTACCGTTCTAGGCCAAACATTGTATTCAGTTGGCATTAGGTAAATTTTCATTTAATCCGTCTGAGTCATTCTTATATCAAAGAGTAGGTTTAGTAGTAATAAGCTTCAGTGTCTGTGTATGAGAACACAAATACAACATCGCTCAGAAACTCCAGCAAATGTTAGAACCCAAAGCACTTTCTAATCGGGGAGATAGGTAGGCAAGCCCGTTCTGTGAGTAATCTCAGGATATCCAAAACAAGGTTATAACTCAAATAAAAGCACATCTTCTAGGTCCCAGGTAGTTCTGTCCAATGCCTTGTTAACATGTCTTTTTCCTTCCCAGTTGTGTTCGTCATTGGCAGTGGAATGTACAAGAAGTTTCAACCCCAGGGTAATGTCATGGCTAAGGTTGTCAAGTGCATTGGTGTAAGTATTTTAGTAGCTCTCTCTCTTGAAGACGTTTAATCACCCCAGAACCTTCTACTTCCTTTAAAGTAAAATGCAATGGAGCGTTGACTGTTCTTTAAACGTTTTATTATTGTTCTTAGCTGTTGTGATAAACTGAAGTTTCTTATAAAACTCACCAAATGGAAAAGGACACAAATGGAACTCAAACAGGGAGGGATAGAAAGGGATTTTGAACTGTTCGGTTAGATGGGTGGTCAAAGAAAGGCAAAGCAGAGCGACTCTCAGCCATCCAACCAGCAGTCCCTGGCTGATGTCGGTCGGGAAGGCGTGAAGCCGAAGGTGGGAGTCATGGTTTCATGCTGCGTTTCATGGATCTGAAGTATGTAAAGTGTCAGCCATGCTACTCTCAGGAATTAAGGCAAAGAAAATAAGTTTGTTTTTTTTTTTAAAGATTTTATTCATTTATTTGGCAGAGCTCACAAGTAGGCAGAGAGGCAGGCAGAGAGAGAGGGGGAAGCAGGCTCCCCGCTGAGCAGAGAGCCCAACGAGGGGCTCGATCCCAGGACCCCGAGATCATGACCCAAGCCGAAGGCAGAGGTTTAACCCACTGAGCCACCCAGGCACCCCAAAGAAAATAAGTTTTTAAATGAACACACTAAATGGGGGCACCTGGGGGGCTCAGTCGTTTAAGCCTCTGCCTTTGGCTCAGGTCGTGAACCCAGGGTCCTGGGATCGAGTTCTACATCAGGCTCCCTGCTCAGTGGGGAGTCTGCTTTTCCCTCTCCCCTGCTTGTGCTCTCTCTCTCTGACAAATAAATCAGTAACATCTTAAAAAAAAGAACACAAAATGAGCAGAGATTCACATGTAAAGATTATCACTCTAATATTTCTAACAGCAAAAATTCATAACACCAAATTGCTGGAAACAGAAGAACAGTGCTGAACTCATAGTGCATCTGTCCATCTTATGGAGCCGTCGGAAGCCTTGTTTTCAGACCGTTTGGTGACAGGAACATGCAGGATATGGTTTCTTTTGTTTGCATCTATGTGGTATATGTCCATATGGGCAGGAAATAAATGTTGAGTGTAGGGAATCTTTCTAAAAAGGAATCAAATAACTTTCCTCCCTATATAGTCTCCATTTTTTAAAAAAGATGTTATTTATTCGACAGAGAGAGGCACAGTGAGAGAGGGAACACAAGCAGGGGGAGTAGGAGAGGGGGAAGCAGGCTTCCCGCTGAGCAGAGAGCCCAATGCGGGGCTTGATCCCAGGACCCTGGGAATCATAACCTGAGCCGAAGGCAGACACTTAACGACTGAGCCACCCAGGCGCCCCTATAGTCTCCATTTTTAAAATATACAGACCATTGTGGAATCAGAGGAAATGTATCACTTATCTATTTAAAAAAAAAAAAACAAAACACATGTGTGGATAGTCTTGGGTGAAAAGACAGCCTTAAAATAATTTTAGCCCTTTATTTGCCCTTTACTTGGCTTTATTGCATTAAATTTTACACATGTACGTTACGTTGTGAAATAAATGTGTCCTATCAAGGTCAGAAAACCTCCCTCCTCTTGTCGTTTATTCCTCCTGCACTTTCCCCTCACATGAGATCAGTTCCCACTACAGATGTTTTTTCCTAAGCTAAAAGCAGATCTTACCAGTTCTCTCTCCAAGTCCTTCCTTAACAAAGACTTGACAACTTAAACAATGAAAGAACAACGTGAAGCTGTTTAGAGTCACAAGAATCGTACTTCCCGGTGTTCTCGAGTCAGCCTGTCGCTTTGAGTCCCTGCCTGGTGGTCACACGTGTCCCCTCCAGCCACCTGGGGCATTGCCTTCTCTTGCTGCCTGTATGGTGGACCTAAATCCTCAGCCTGGTAGCCACCAGCCACGTGTGGCTGTCCCACGTTTGAAATGTGGCAAGTGCAACCAGAAACTGAGTTTTAAGTTGCATTTCATTCAAATTAATCTAAATTACATAACTTCATATAAATGTATTTCTGGATAGTGGGTTCTCAGTCTTAAATTTTAAAACCGGTGCTCCACTCAGTGAGTGGAATTAAGTATCTTTGGAACAACTTAGGTATATTGACATTTCAAGACATAAATTTTATGAAAAGTAAACCCAAATCTAACATTTCTGATAAAAATTGAGCATCCACATTGAGATGTTCCAAAAGTGTAAGATATACCTTGGATTTTGAAGACTTGAAATGAAAAAAAAATGTAGAAATTCTCATTAATTTTAATATTTGGTAGGATTAATAATTGTTTCCATAATTATTTCATGATTGATTAACCATTACTTTTAATTTATTACCTGTTAAGATCATATTTGGGGTTTATTGGGTTAAATAACCGAACATATTTCAAATTAATTTCACCTGTTACTTTTTTAACATATATATTTTTTATTTTAATTTTAATTCTGGTACAGTTTTTTTTTTTAAGATTTTATTTATTTATTTGACAGACAGAAATCACAAGTAGGCAGAGAGGCAGGCAGAGAGGAGGAAGCAGGCTCCCCGAGGAGCAGAGAGTCCGATGCAGGGCTTGATCCCAGGACCCTCCTGGGATCATGACCTGAGCTGAAGGCAGAGGCTTTAACCCACTGAGCCACCCAGGTGCCCCTGGTACAGTTTTTTTTAAAGATTTTATTTATTTGAGACAGTGAGAATGAGAGATTTTATTTATTTATTTACTTACTTACTTATTTGAGAGAGATCTTAGGACCCTGAGATCATGACCTGAGCCAAAGGCAGATGCTTAACCAACTGAGCCACCCAGGTGTCCCTAATTCTCGTATGGTTGAGGCACTGTATTATATCAGTTTCAGGTGTATCTGTGTATCTTTCTAATATGGCTACCAGAAAACTAAAATCACAAATCACACATGATATTTCCATTGAATGCTCCTCTCCAGAGGGCGTGGACAGTAAAGTGGTGTGACTTTGTTTACCCCACTCAGAGTCTCATAGTTAGGAAGAGATTAGAAATAAATGCAGGTTATGTCTTTTTGTGTCATTGTTACACTAACATATACAATTTTATATCCCTCATTTCTCGGGAACACAGTTTTCCCTGAAAGACAATTTCATTGGAATGTGTCTTCCTGATAAAGAAGTTGGTTCTGTTTTGAAATTTGATTTCTCTTCCTTCCTTCAGTTTGCCCTCAAAAATAGGTTTAGGCACCGGAGTAAGGAGTTTCCCAAGAGGGAGCACTGGCTGGACTGGGCTCGAGAGAAATACGATGTAAGTGGTCCGTCCCGCCGTGGTGGCCCCGGGTCCCCCTCCAGGAGGCCAGCAGCCTGGGCGCGATTCCTGTGACTCAGGCCACGTGCACAAAATTATCAGCTGTAGCCTTGTAAACTCGGTTAGGGTTTTAAATAAGACGACGCAAGAGTGTTTTTTAATTTGGAGCAGAGCTTGATAAACAATGGGTAGAATGTCTCTGGAAACCATGTTATCTTTTCATAGTTTTTCATTTGGTGTGATCTGTCATTAATTATATGTGATTGTGATCACACAACTAGTTTGAAAACAGAAGAGTCGGTGGAGGGTGGGGTTTTCATTTCTTGGAAGTACACTTAACCTCTAGTAAAGTGCCTTCTAAGAATTGTTAAATAGCTGAAGAGTATGGGGTTTTCTCAAAAAAAAAAAAAAAATCTGGGGTAGGATTCCTTGGAACAATTAGTCACCTCCCAGCTTGGCTCTGGTTGCAAGTAGGTCCACGCTAAGACAACGTCGCTGATTGCCATGAATGACACAGGTCGTGGCTGATTTGTCCTTTCCCCACTTCAACAGGAGCGGCTCATCTCTCAAATTAAGATGGTCACCAGGGTGATGTTCCTGTACATTCCACTCCCAATGTTCTGGGCCCTGTTCGACCAGCAGGTAGTGTGACGCGGTGTTTCTGTACAAATGTCTGTATTTAGCCGAGGTTCTGTGGGTGCTACCACGGACGGGGCGGTAGCTAGTATTTAGCTCCTAGAGATGTTCTCTTCTGGTTTCTTTTTTATACTTCATTTATTTTTAGATCACACTGAGTTTCCTTTTTTTTTTTTTTAAGATTTATTTGAGAGAGACAGAGTGTGTATGTGTGTGTGTGCACGTGTGCCCGTGCAAGTTAGGGCAGCATTAGAAGGCAAGAGAGAGCTCCAAGCAGACTCCCTGCTGGGCATGGAGCCTGACTTGGGGCTCAGTCCCTCGACCCATGAGATTGTGCCCTGAGCCAAAATCATGAGTCAGATGCTTAACCAACTGAGCTCCCCAGGCACCCCACACTGAATTTCTTTAAAACAAAACAAAACAAAAAATTCTAGATGGTTCTATCCACATTTCTGTTGCAAAACAATGAAGAAAATTAGGTGTGTAAAGGAGAGCTGGGAAAGATTTGATCAAGGTATGTACGACTCTTACCCATCAAACTAAGAATAAAGAATTAGTTTTTCTGAAACAGTGTGCTCAGAGGATGTACAATATTGCCTTTTATGGGATCCATAGAGTATTTAAGCTGAGAGGGGCTTGGTACCTCTAGCGCTAAAACGGAACACGTAAGCAAGCAGTGCTTTCCAGGATTGGAAATGACTGCCCAAGCCATTCTGACCAGAGCAAGGAACTGGACCCCAGCTCACCGCCTTGTCGCCCTGCTCTCGCTCCAGCAGACGTAGGAATTTCTCAGATTTGGGTTAAACAACTCAATGCATGGTACTCAGTAACTAAAGTTATAAGATACTGTTTCTTCTAGAAACTGGAGCTTTAAAAAATTTTATAAGGTTTTATTGTGCAGGAAGGATTATTTTTTTAAAGATTATTTATTTATGAGAGAGAGAGAGAAAGTGCATGAGCAGGGGGGGAGGAGCAGAGAGAGAGGGGGAAGCAAGTTTCCCACTGAGCAGGGGGCCAGACTCAGGGCTCCATCTCGGGCCCTGAGCCGAAGGCAGTCACTTAATCAACTGAGCCACCCAGGTGCCCCCGGGAAGGATTATTATAAGGGCAAAACATCTCTTGGAAAAAATTTGAGCAAACACACCCATCTCCTTATTTGCAAGTATAGGATTTAGACCAGCATCTTACGCACAGGGAGGCAAATTTGCATGTCGAGTAGAAACCAGCTCTTGGAATCAGACCTGCACTAGAAATACACTCATCGCCGTTTAGTGGTGGGCCGAGGGGGAGTCCATAACCCTCCTGGAAGGTTAATCACCTGTGACAAGGCCGTGGGGGTCAAATGAGAGACTGTGGATAAAGCGATCCATGGCTGGCATCTGTTAAGAACTCAAGCATGGGGCGCCTGGGTGGCTCAGTGGGTAGAGCACACAGTTCTTGATCTCAGGGTCCTGAATTCAAGCCCCACGTTGGGTGTAGAGCTTACGTAAAAAATAAAAAAATAAAGAAGAATTCAAGCAGTGGCCTGTTTCCTGACTTTCCACGATGCCTTCTAAATGGAGTTGACAGATTATGTTGAAACCCATATGTGTTCAGTCCTCCGTGGGAATAATCATGTGTATGTGAACAGTCCTGAGTCTCCTTTATACAAAATAGGTTGAACGTAACTAGGCTGCCCAGGTTGAAATCCATCGCCCTCTGTCCTCTGAGGACAGCCTAGACTGTCAGAAATGGCCCTTAGGCAATAATGATGTTCTTGAAGCTGTGAACGGAGGCCTCCTCTACCTTGCAGGTGACGTCGTGCTTTCCAACAGGTCTCAGATGTACATCTTTGGGTTTCCTAAGGATAGCTGCATCTCAGAGTAGCGCTTTGTAGGTTCTTCGTTGGGGGGTGTGGGGGGGGGGGACACCCGAGATGTCATGTTACTTTCTGCAGCAGAAACACAAGGGTTTGGTTTTACCCAGTGTTCCAGTGCAGCTGGAAGATAAACTTGATGTTAGAAAAACATTTAAATCCCATAACACTCCAGACTTCGTTCTGGATCTGGAAAAGACTCAACCTTGGCTTGTAAAATGTTTAAAACCCCCGTCCCCAAGTGATGCATTGAACGTATTCGTTTTTCAGGGCTCCAGGTGGACACTGCAAGCAACAGCTATGAGTGGGAAAATTGTAAGTTCGGGGTATCAAGCTTCTCTACCTCCCCTGGTCACTGCTCCTTTGCTCCAATCCTTTCACCCCCTTTCCCCGTCATGACGTTCTTCATCCCTCCCAGCTGATCCTCTGTGGGAACCTCTCAGTAAGACTTGTCCCCCCTCTTTTTAGGGAGCTATTGAAATTCAGCCGGATCAGATGCAGGTAGGAAGAAAATACTTAAGTTGCCTTCTGAGTTCAAAGTCACCTTTGAGACCACGGCTAACGGTTCATTTCCGCTCCCGCCGCAGACCGTGAACGCCATCTTGATCGTCGTCATGGTCCCCATCGTGGATGCTGTGGTCTATCCTCTGATTGCAAAATGTGGCCTCAATTTCACGTAGGTGACTGGCAGGTTGGGGGTGGTAGAGGAAAGAATGTGTCCCCTCCCACCACACCACCTAGATGATGGGGTTTTTAAAGAACTATATTTGAATTAGAGGCCGGTGTGCTGATGTTTCTGGAAATTTGCCCTCAAACTGAAAGTTCTATTAATGGCAGCCCGAAAATCCTCTAATTAAAGCGTTTCATATATGTAGACAATAGACATGTTAACGATCATCCCAAGTATCCCCTGAGCTATAGTTTCTAGAAATTAAATGTAAAAATGCAAATTAGAGGCTATATTACCTTTACCCCTCTTAGTCTTGATCATAAATAAGAGAGCATGAGACAATTTCATTTGGTGTTTCCTTAGGGAAGCTGGTTTTGTTCGGGTGGGTTGTGGGAAAGGAGTGTGATCGTTAGCTCGCTGGTATGAGGCTGGCAGAGAGTCATTCTTCCCCGTGTCTCCCAGCTCCTTGAAGAAGATGACAGTCGGAATGTTCCTGGCTTCCATGGCTTTTGTAGTGGCGGCAATCGTGCAGGTGGAAATTGATGTAAGTTGCCCTCTGATTCCCCAGGGGCCTTTCCTGCGGGTCGGGTGGGGCGTTCAGAAGGCGTCTTTCTCTGGGACCGCAGGGAGGCCAGGGGCTAAGGCAGGGAGGTCCTGGAGCTAGGGACCACGTGGAGACGCCACAGGGGCAAAACGGTCCCTCCAGGCAGCATGCACCGTGGGTGCTCCGCACTGCGACAGGGCAGCCGGGAGGAGGGTCGGATGGGTGTGCTTTGGCAGGGGCAGGGGGATGGCAGTTACACAGGGAGTTTCTGTGGACACAGTTTTTGTAATGGGAGTCGGAGTTTGCAGAACTTCTTTCACAATCTGAACGCCTAGGAAGTCTGGGGGGAGGGTCATCCCTGTCAAACAGGCAGCCTTTTTAAATGTTTCAGCTGTCTTCGGGAAGATGCCTTTTGTATTCTCATGTTCCTAGTGATGTTAGTTCACACGCCGGTCATCAGTCTGCCAGGTCCACGGTGGCACTAAACCAGATTCCTGGTGTCCTCAGTGTGAGAACAGGATAGAAGCGGGTGTTGTGTAGTGTGTGAGACAGGAGGTAAAACGCTCTCCTCCCACCTCTCCCCTCCTCCTTTCTCTGCCCTGTCTCCTCCCCTCTGTCTCTGTGTATGTCTCTCTCTATTTCTGTCTTTCTCCCTCCTTCCTTCTCTCTCTCTAACTTTTCTTCTAAATTTTTAAGTGTGATAACATATAGGTAACAAAAATTTACCATCTTACCCATGTCTCAGTGTACACTTCAGTAGTGTTAAATGCATTATTGTGCAACTCATCTCCAGAACACTTTTCAAATTGCAAAACAAAAACTCTGTGCCCATTGAAAAACAACTCCCATTCATCCGTTGAAGGGCGTCTTGGTTCCTTCCACAGTTTGGTGACCGTGGCCATTGCTGCTATAAACATTGGGGTACAGATGGCCCTCCTTTTCACTACATCTGTATCTTTAGGGTAAATACCCAGTAGTGCAATTGCAGGGTCATAGGGAAGCTCTATTTTTAATTTCTTGAGGAATCTCCACACTGTTCTCCAAAGTGGCTGCACCAACTTGCATTCCCACCAACAGTGTAAGAGGGTTCCCCTTTCTCCACATCCTCTCCAACACATGTTGTTTCCTGTCTTGCTAATTTTGTGGTCCATATACACTATGGAGTATTATGCCTCCATCAGAAAGGATGAATACCCAACTTTTGAAGCAACATGGACGGGACTGGAAGAGATTATGCTGAGTGAAATAAGTCAAGCAGAGAGAGTCAAGTATCATATGGTTTCCCTTATTTGTGGAGCATAACAAATAACATGGAGGACATGGGTAGATGGAGAAGAGAAGGGAGTTGAGGGAAATTGGAAGGGGAGGTGAACCATGAGAGACTATGGACTCTGAAAAACAACCTGAGGGTTTTGAAGGGGCGGGGGGTGGGAGGTTGGGGGAACCAGGTGGTGGGTATTAGGGAGGGCACAGATTGCATGGAGCACTGGGTGTGGTGAAAAAACAATGAATACTGTTACGCTGAAAAGAAATAAAAAATTAAAAAAAACAAAAACAAAAAACCAACTCCCCACTTCCCCTCCCCGCCCCTGCCAGCCCCCGGCACTCACCATTCTACCTTCTGTCTGCATGAGTTTGTCTGCTGCTGGTACTTCCTGTAAGTGGATTTGTAGAGTACCCGTCCCTTGTGATTGGCTGATTTCACGGAGCCTAATTTCCTCGAGGTTCATCCATGTCGTAGCAGGTGTCAAAATCTCCTTCTTTTTTTTACAGTGGAATCATAGTTGGTCTGTCTGTCGATGGACATTGGAGTTGTTTTCACATGTTGGCTACCATGTGTAGGGCTCCTGCTCATGCAGGTGTACTCGTTTGCTCCTGAACTTGGCTAGCTTTGTGAAAAATGCATTGTGAAACTAGGATAGACTTCTAGAATAGAATAGAATAGAATAGGTTGCTTTGGGGACCCTGGGATTGGAGAAAGAGTGCTGTCGGGAAAAGGCAGGAGCCCTGAACAAATGTATGGAGGCAGGACGCATAGATCACTTGTGAAAGGATGTTTAGGGCACTGTCAGGCCATGGCCGTGGCTCCCAGAATTAGAGGGGATGACGCTGGCCTCCCAGGAGAGCAGATCTCCCGTGCTACAGCAAGATACACACTCATTCGGGTTGTGTTTGCTCTGACCGCCTCAGAGAGGAGGCTTCATTTCCTGGCATCCTTCAGCCTGGAGGTGTTAGGACCAAGGGCAGCCTCTCTGTGATCACTTCCCTGTTCTGTACAAACATCTTCCTCTGGGTGCCGTGAGGCAAGCGATGGGAGGTCTCGAGGGGGTGTTCGGTCTCTCGGCCAGGACAACTTTCCACGGCTGGAGGGTGGAGGTGCTGGCGATGGGGTCAGGCTGATCTTCAAGCATGGAAGACATCACTGCCAGCTTTCTCTTATTTTGCTCAGAGAACTCTCCCAGTCTTCCCCAAGCAAAATGAAGTCCAAGTGAAAGTGTTGAATATAGGGAACAGTAGCATGACGGCATCTTTTCCTGGAATGGAAGTGACACTTCCCCAGATGAGTCAAGTAAGTAGAAAGAAATGCAACTTTCTTTTTTCTCTTCTGACCTGAGTTATAATAGGCTTGGGAGACACTGATCTTCTCGATCTTTATGTAATTCCTACAAGTATGGAAGTGAAGTGCCTTAGTATCTCGGTCTCTTTGGGCTTCGCACTAGACCGGTGTGCCTCAGACTTTAATGGGCATGTGAATCGCCTGGGGAATTTGTAAAATTTTGCATTTTTAACATGCTCTCAGGGGAGGGGTGCCATGGTTGGTGCGTGAAACCACACTTTAAATAGCAAGGCTCTGTCTGTGGTTCTCTACCATTTGGCCACCTCAGGGACATCTGGTAATTTCTGGAGACAGTTTTCAGTGTCACAACAGAGCGCCAGAGAGGCTGACGCGCAGTTCCATAACCTAGACTTATCTGGTCCCGAACGTCAGCCCAGCCCAGGCTGGAAAGCCCTCATCTGCATGGTCACTGGTCTGAATTAGAGGTTTTTAACCTGAACTCCACGTTAGAATCACCTGAAGAGCTCTGAGAATTCCGAGAGCCCAGAGGTTTGGATTTACCTGGTCTCCTTCCTGTTCAGCCACAGTAGAGAGCTGCTCCCTTGGAGTTTATGAAACTGACGATCTTATAGAAAAAAGAAAATTTGGCTTCTGTGCCTGGAGCAGCTCGGGACTGATTTCCTCCCGGTTAGTCCTTTATCCCTGATGCTGTTCTCTGCCTCAAGGTAGAGATGATTTCCAGAACATGTATTTTCAGAAAAAGAAACAAAAAGTAAAGTGCTGTACAAAAAGTCTAATTCTTGCGTAACACGAGACAACGTCATGATGGAGTCCATGGTGGGGGAGGGGCGGTGCTGAGACAAACCGATGCCAGCTCCCACAAGGCATTTTTTGATGTGTGTGAACGTGAACCGAGGCAGAGCCAGACTCTTTGGTATTAACTGTGACTCCTTCTCTCCCAATACAGACAAATGATTTTATGACTTTTGCTGGAGACAAACTGACAAGTATAAACATTTCTTCTCCTGGTTCACCAGTCAAGGCAGTGACTTATAACTTTGAGCAGGGCCATCGGCACACCCTTCTAGTGTGGGCGCCCAATCATTTCCAAGTGGTAAGTCATTGGACACCTACAGCTGATTCTTTACTGGGTGTGATGTCGCCAACAGAGCCTTTCAGTTGTATAACATCACTTTAGCCCGGGTAGTATTGTGAGAGTTAATCCTCAAGTTTTCCTTCTTTGAGGATACAGGTCATTTGACTTTGAAGAAAACATTGGTGGACGGGAAGGGTTAATATTAATTTAAAAATTAAATTAATTTGAAAATTAAAAAAAAACTTTTGTGGGGGAGGTGCCTGGGTGGCTCAGTCAATTAAAGTGTCCGACTCTTGATTCCAACTCAGGTCGTGATCTCAGGGTTGTGAGATCGAGCCCCGTGTCAGACTCTGTGCTGGGTGTGGAGCCTGCTTAAGATTCTTCCTATGCCTGGCCCCCACACCCTCCTCCAAAAAAAAGAATTTGGGGGCACGGTCGTGGGTGTGTGTGAGCACATGCAAGTGACACAGAGTACATAGGTGCATTCTTAGCAACTTCTTGAGATAAAATTTTACATACATCTTAAATTGTAGTGGTTAAAAAATCACACTGGATAATTGGAAAATTAAAACAGTCTCTGAAAAGGATATAGTCAAAATATCAGGCAAAAGCAATAAAAATACGTATGAGATATTTCATGACAAAATATCAGCATCTAGATGGGCCACAGAGCATATTAGGAAACCGTGGAAGTAGAGTTGAACTGAGTGGAGGAGCGGGAGGTGTTCTGTGAGGTGACCTTCTGTGACCTTCTAGAAAACTGCGGTATGGAATTAAGACTTCTTGGTCATGTATTTTATTAGGGAGCTCTTGAGTGATTTGTTCTCAATTCTTGGATAGTCGTGTTCTGTGGAAGCACTAGAAAGCAAACATCAAAAATTGTAGAGACTCATTTAACCTCCAGGAGAATCGGGACTGAAGGATGGAGCTCTGCAAATGTTATCATACGCCCTTAGCTCCTAGGATAAATGTCAACATCACTCTCCTTCTCAAGCGCTGAAATGGTCATCTAAATTTATTCTAATGGATTAGATTTGAAAATGCTTTCTTTCTCAGGTAAAGGATGGCCTTAACCAGAAGCCAGAAAAAGGAGAAAACGGCATCAGGTATGTACATTTCTTGAAAACTCAAGTCTTATCAGCTTCTTACGGAAGTAATGCTTTCCCGTAGTAAAGTCGCACTGCAGCAAGGCTATAAAATGAGATTATAGGAATTTACGCCAACAGTGTAAGGCGGTCCGATATTTTTAAAAATATCTATCAATATCATCTATCATCTTAATAAATTAAAGAGACAAATCCATATCATCGTATCCATGGATGCAGGAAAAGCATTTGATAAAATTCAGTGTCCATTCATGATTTTAAAAGAGCCCTCAGCAAACTAGTAATTGAAGGGAACTTCCTGACTCTGAAAAAGGATGTCTAAAAAACCCAAGCTGCCATTATAATGAACGATGAAAGTCTCAATGCTCTTCCTATAAGATGGTCCACACCCTCCACTCCTTTTCAACATCCTTCTGGGCGCCAGTGCAATGAGACTAGAAAAAAGAAGCAAAATATTCCTACTTACAGTTGACGTAAGGACCTGCACAGAAGGTCCCAAAGACTCTACCAAAAAAGTTCATAGACTCAATAAGTGAGTTCATTTTTTTTTAAAGATTTTATTTATTTATTTGACAGACAGAGATCACAAGTAGGCAGAGAGGCAGGCAGAGAGAGAGGAGGAAGCAGGCTCCCCGCTGAGCAGAGAGCCCGATGCGGGACTCGATCCAAGGACCCTGGGATCATGACCCGAGCCGAAAGCAGAGGCTTCAACCCACTGAGCCACCCAGGTTCCCAATAAGTGAGTTTGATGAGTGTAGAAATGTTACAAGATATAAGATCGACAACAAAAATCATATTTCTGTGTGCTAGCAATGAATGATTGGAAACTGAAAAATTAAAACTATATAATAGCTCCAAAAAAAGACAAACTACTAGGTACAAAGCTAATAAAAACATAAATGAGATTTGAGAACTAAAACTACAAAAGGCTTATGAAAGATATTAATGACAAGTGAAACCAATGGAGAGATATGCTGGCTTCGTTGATTAGAAGGCTTAATACAGTGACAATGTCAGTTCTCCCCAGATGGACCCATAGGGTTAGTGCAATTACTATCAAAATCACACCATTATTTTTCTATGATTTTCTTCCAGTTTTACTGAGGTATAAATGACAAATAAAATCAATTATATTTGAAGTGGACAATATGATTCGATGTATGTGTCATTGTGAAATATTGACCAAAGTCAAGCTAACACAACCACCTTACAGTTACCTTTTGTGTGTGTGTGTGTTATAAGAATGCTTAAGACCTAAAAAAAAAAAAAAAAAGAAAGCTTAAGATCTAACTGCTTAGCACATTTGAAGTATACAATGTAGTATGACGTACAGTAACCACGTTGTACATTAGAACCTCAGAACTTACTCATTGTGGAACTACATTTGTACCTTTCACACGTCTCCCTGTTTCTGACCCCTCGGTCCCTGGCAACCACCATTCTACTCTTTTTTTCTATGAATCCAACTGTTTTTTAGAATCCGTATATACATGATACCATGCAATATTTGTCTTGGTCTGGCTTGTTTTCACTTACTGTTTCTAGGTTCATCTATGTTGTCATAATGGCAAGGTTGCCTTCTTTTTAGTGGCTGAGTGATGTGTCCTTTTAATATGTACATATAGATATATAGACATAGGTGAATTAGATTTCATTCAAACTGAAAACATTTATTCTATAAATCTCACTGTTAAGAGAATGAAAAAGGTAAGCTACATACTGGTATAAAATATTTACAAATCACATATCTGACTAAGTATCTGTATCCAGAATATATAAAATACTCTCGAAACACAATTGTAAGGAAATAACCCAGTTTAAAAAGACAAAAGATTTAGACATTTCACCAAAGATATACAGATGGCAAAGAAGCACATGAAAATAGGCTCAACATCGTTGGCCATTAAAAAATATAAATTAAAACCACAGTGAGTTGCATGACATACCTATTAGATGGATTTAATAATTTTTTTTAAACTGACAGTACCAAATGCTGGTGAGGAGACAGGGCAACCAGAACTCCCATGCTCTAGCTAACGGGAGTGCAAAATGGTACAGCCACTCTAAAAAATAGTGAGGCAGTTTCTTATAAAGTTAAGTGTATACTTACCACACAACCCAGCTATCTGGTTCTCAGGTATTTATCCTAGAGAAATGCAAACTTATGTCAACATAAGAACCTAAACACAAATGTTCATAGAAATTCTATTCGTAATTGCCAAAGATTAGAAGTCACCCAATGACCTTGAGTGGGTGATGGATCAACAGACAATTGACTGTAGACTATCCTACATCCATACAACAGAATAGTCCTTAGGAAAAAGGAACTATTGATACATGCAATAATATAAATGAATTTCAAATGTATTGTGCTATGAAAGAAGCCTGTCTCAAAACTTACATAGCTACTGTGTAATTTCATTTACATGGCATTCTGGAAATGGCCAAAAAAAAAAAAAATAATAATAATAATAATAATAATAAGGAAGTGGGAACAGATCAGTGGTTGCCTTGGCTAGAAGTGGAGGAGAGATTTGGCTATGGGTCTGCATGAGGGAGATGCGGGGGCCGATGGAACTGGTCCATATCTTGGCGGTGATGGTGCTTCTCTGAATCCAGACATGTGTTCAAATTCATAGAACTGTACACCAAAAAGCCAATTTACTGTAAATACGCTTTTAAGAAAGATTTTATTTATTTATTTGAGAGAGAGAACATGAGTTGGGAGGGTCAGAGGGAGAAGTAGACTCCCCGCTGAGCAGGGAGCCCGATGATGAGGAGCCCGATGCAGGGCTCCATCCCAATCTTGGGACTCTGGGATCAGGACTTGAGCTGAAGGCAGACACTTTACCAACTGAACCACTCAGGCGAACCTGAAAATACACTATTTAAGTAAGATTGGAAAATCTGAATAAATTGGGGGAGAAACGAGGATAGAGCTCCTATTGGCCTCAACTCTTACCGCCGATCTCTGTTTCCCTGTGACACTCATTAACAATTTCAGATTTCAGCTTTTACCAGTTACCGGTAAAACATGAACTAGTGGAGGGAAAGTGTATGATTAGGAGGATGAATATTAACTTACTAATGGAAATTGTGAGGAATTGGAATTAACTTTTCATCTCTCTTTACCTCTGGCTTGTTTCACATTAACATTTGTAATGTTTATCTTTGTTCCCCATGTGCTAGGTCAATTCTACAAATGATTAATAAACAGGATTTACAAGTTAACTATCAAAATATTAGTCACAATGCACTAAAAGCCTGAAAGGGACGGAAATGTAACTTTATATCCTTGAAAATATATCCTCAGATGGAAATGTTCTGAATTCTGAATTCTCAGGGTTACTGAGAATAGCCTATTACATACCCTGAATTGTTCCATGGTTCTACGTCTTTAAACCAAGGTTTTCTTACACAGCTTTTGGGTTTTCCTGTGACTCACTTGGCCTCTTGTTGACAAAAGCATATGAGCTTTTACCTCCTGGGTGATCCAGAGAATGGACCCAGGGAGTTCACCTTCCTCTTTGAGAACCATCTTCTCAGCATGCTCTTTGATGTAACAAGGGCATTTTGCTCTGTAGTCCGGTGATGCCACAGTCCTCACAGAATTTTTACCATTTGTCCAGGTTAGCGTCTTTCTTTCTTGAATCCTGGGTCAACTTTCTTGTTTGGCTGCAAACTTGTGCTCAGATATCTGACCAAGAAAATCTGTGAGGCAACTTGCAAGTCCTTGCTGGCCCCAAAATGCTTTTCTGTTCTCCTCCTTAGTCATAGGCTGGCCGCCATTTTCTTCCCAAAATTCTGGAGGCTTGTCTCTATTGGCATCCAACACCTAATTGTGCTCAAACACACACACACACACACACACACACACCATCTGCCACTCTCTGTAGTTGATTTAATTTTCCTGTCACCAGGCTTTGGGGATCTTCTTTCTCCTTGATGTTCTCATATCTCTGTAGTAAAACTACATGTGAATAGTAGCCAGCACTATGTTCTTTTGATTTTTGGTTCCTTCTCATTTTCTTTGTTCTCTTCTGTATGAGTTTGCTAAGGCTGCCATCACAAGGTTCCACCGGCTGGAAGGCTTTAACAATAGAAAATTATTTCCTCATAGTTCTGGAGGCTTGAAGTCCAACATCAAAGCATTGGCTAGATTAGTTTTGTCCGAGGCCTCTCGCCTTGCCTTAGAGAGAGTCGCCTTCTCTGTCTTCCCATGGTCTTTCTTCTGTGTGTCTGTGTCCTGATCATCTCTTCTTCTAAGAACACCAGTGATCTTGGATCCCTCATAACTTCATTTTACCTCTTGAAAGGCCCTACCTCCAGGGGCACCTGGGTGGCTCAGTCCGTTAAGCACCTGCCTTTGGCTCAGGTCACGATCTTGGGATCCTGAGATCAAGCCCCACGTCAGGCTCTGTGCTGAGTGCAGAGTCTGCTTTTCCCTCTCCCTCTGCCCCTCCCCTGACTCATGCATGCATGCACACACACTCTCTCTCTCAAATAAATAAAATCTTTGAAAAAAGAATAAAGACCCTACTTCCAAATACAGTCACATTCTGCCGTCCTAAGGGTTAGAATTTCAACGTATGAATTGGGGAAGGGGTGGAGATACAATTCAACCCATAACATCTTCTTTGTGTCTTCTGGATTGTTCTTCTGTCCTGCACACATGCATATACATACAACTGTCCTAGCAGATCTGGAAGGAAATCTCTGATGCTGGTCATCTGGCCCTTTCCTAATCTTTGCATCTGAGTCTCTGAGCTGGAAGTACCTCTGGGATGTCCTTCATGGCTCAGAGCCATCGTTTTGATTTCTTCAGAAATGTCTCCAAAACTTTGGAAACTTCGAAAGGTCTAAATTGTGGTACCCTTTCTTGTTCTGGTGCTATGCTAAAACTTCATTCTTCTTTAAAATTGTCTTTGTTGAGATCTTGGGAAAGAAGGACACATCAAATCAGCAACATTTTACCCCACCAACCCACCCGTGTAGTAAAAGGTAAGCCAGAAACTTTTTTCTTTTAATTGACATCATCACCTCTTCAGTGGATCAAAAGACTGATTATTTCAGCAATGTCCAAGAGAGAATCCATAAAATAGGGAAGTTCCGAAAAACCAATGTCAGAAACTAACTGATAAATAGAACAACTTTGAGAAACTCAGGAGGTTGGATTTTGGAGTAATATATGAATTAAAGAAAGAGTAGAGAGAATTTTTTAAAAAATGGAATCATTCTAATGATGTGGTATCAGTAAGTTGCAAGACTTCCATGGACTACCTTCAAAAGGGTCCTTTAAGTAAAGTGACAGGGGTGTCTGGGTGGCTCAGTTGGTTAAGTATCAGACTCTTGATTTCAGCCCAGGTCATGATCTCAGAGACATAAGATCAAGGCCTGCGTTGGGCTCCACGCTGAGCATGGAACCTACTAAATTTTCTCTCTCCCCACTCTCTGTTTGCCCCTCCCTCCAATTACACATGCTTGCTCTCTCTCTCTCTCTCTCTCTCTCTCAAAAAAAAAAAAAATGACAATACTGGGGTCAAAATTGGTTGAGAATTTGATATTGATCTTTCCCATGAATTTTTTAACATTATATATTGCTATATATGATTATATTTACAAACCATGTTCTTGAGCATGTTTTTAAACTTAATATATTATAGTCCTGTGTATGTTCTGCAATATTATGTATTATAAAGTATAGTATAAAATATTTTAATATTTATCCATATTTCCATATGTATCCCTTATCCACTCACACAAACCACTATATAATATTCCATTGCATGTACATACCACAATTTATTTACCCATTCTTCAAGGAAATTTAGGTTGCTTCCATTTTTCAAAACAGTACTCCAATTCCCATTCATATATGATTTTTTTTGTCCCCATGTACAAAGTTTCTCTAGAGAGGTGGCCTTTAAAGCTTTTATCATGGGGTGCCTGGGTGGCTCAGTTAGTTGAACTGCCTTCAGCTCAGATAATGATCGCAGAGTCCCGGGCTCGAGTCCCACATTAGGTTCCCAGCTCCACAAGGAGTCTGCTTCTCCCTCAGACCTTCTCCCCCTCCTGTTCTCTCTCACTTTCTCTCTCTCAAATAAATAAATTTTAAAATCTTCATAAAGCTTTTACCACATCTAATAAAAATATTTAAGCATATACCTATAATGCATGAACATGGTATCTGTTAAAAATTATATATAATTATTATACCAAATTAATTTGAGCATTATAAGTAATTTAAAAATATATTAAGAGAATGAGAAAAATTTTTTAAATTTTACAAGTATTTTTATTCATTAGTGGTACAAAAATCATTAATGTAGATGACACCATTATATATGCTTCATTAATTTCTAAAAAGCTCAATTGCAGATTTAAAAAAATCTAGGCATAGGCATAAGCTTAGTTTTAAGTTCGGTTCATTTCAAGTCTTGGTTTCCATGACTGTCATACTGAAAAATATCCTTCAAGGAGGAAGTATGGTCATAAGTAGATTAAATAGAAATCTGCATTTAAAGGTGGGTTTATTAAAATCATTTTGGTACTGAGACAACCAGATACCCACATGCAGAAGACTGATGTCAGACCCTACCTGAGACCACACACAAAAATGTACACAGTGGATCACAAACCCAATATAACTAAAACAATAAAATTTATAAAGGAAAAATAACAGTAAATCTTTGTGACCTGGGGTTAGACAGCAGTTTCTTGGATACGAAGCCAAAAAAAAAAAAAAAAAAATAGTCACTTGGGCTTCGTCACATGGAGAGCTTTCGTGCTACAAGTGATACCATCATGACAATGAAAACACAGCTCACAGAATGAGAGAAAGTATTTGCAATCATATAATTGATAAGAGATTCTGAATACGGAAAGAACTCTTCCAGCTCAAAAGTAAAAAGACAAATAACCCAATATTTTAAATGGGCAAAGTATTTAAAGAGATGTTTCTCAGGCGCCTGGGTGGCTCAGTGGTTTAAGCCTCTGCCTTCAGCTCAGGTCATGATCTCAGGGTCCTGGGATCGAGCCCCGCATCGGGCTCTCTGCTCAGCGGGGTGTCTGCTTCTCCATCTCCTGATCCCCCTTCTTGTGCTCTCTCTCTGTGTCAAACAAATGAATGAAATCTTTAAAAAAAAAAGAGAGAGAAAGAGACATTTCTCCAAAGAAAACACAGAAAAAGTCAAAAAGCCTAGGAAAGATGTGCAACATCATTAATTATTGGGGAAATGAGAATCAAAACCACATTGAGGTACCACTTCACACTCACCAGGCTCTAACCAAAAACCAAAACAAAAGCAACCAAAAAAGGCAGGCAATAGCTTGAATCCCAAGTTCAAGGATTTCAAGTGTGGTGGGGATGTGGGCAAATCGGAAGACTTTTACACTGCTGGTGGGAATATAGAATGATAAAATGATGCAGACAATTTGAAAAACTGTTCCTCAGAATGTTAAACAGAGAGGTACCCTATGAGCCAGCCATTTCACTCGGAGATGTCCACCGGACTGCGCGGCTCCTGCTGGCCCGGGTCAGGAGTCCGTTCTCGGTGAGGCACCTGTCACGCTACACCAGGTCAAACGCCCAGGGACTTTAGGGCCTGAGCTTAATTCAGAGAAATGTTGTCCCAGTGCCTAGAATTTGACCAATATTCCTTGTCGCTGCAAAGCCGATGAAATGTGGCCACATGTTTTAGGAATGTACAGGTTAAATTGTTGTCTGCAGTCCTTGGGTGTACGATCTTATGACTGCCCATCCTTTAAATTGGATAATCTGCTGAAAGCTTTCCCTCAGCTGTCCAGGAAAAATCCACTAGTCGCATTCGGAGCGGCACCCCTCTGGCTGGTGTGCCGTAAGAGCGTCAGGGTCTCCTATAGCCTGCAACACTGAAAGAAGGGATCTGATCTTCTGTCCACACTGTCGCCATCTTTGTGGTCCTTTAAAGGCAAGCTGCTTAGGCATGGAGGACTTTGCAGCCCTCGGAAGCCTTGAGACCTGGCACCAAGGCTGTGGGTGCTACACTCGCATCTGTGTTCTAGCAGAGCGCCAGTCACCATCGCTCCAGGTCCCGCAGACACAGTCCTCCCTCTCGGAGGCGAACTCCCCAAAAGTGTCTCTGGTTGCCGGACCGACCCTTTTCTTCCTCTCCACTCTTTGGGGCCCCTCCCTGCTCAGGCTCCTAGAGGTAAAGGTCAGAAAATGGCCTTCCATCCCCAACCCCCAGAAAGAAGCCCGGACGGAGATTGTTAGGGTACTAAGCAACTTCTACTTGGATCCTTTAGTTCTAAACCTTCTGAGCAAGGAACACAAAGTGTTGCCTTCTTGAAGGGGGCACCAGCTCCTGTTTCCATCCAGGCTAATATCCCAACACACCACTGAACTAGCTCCTAGTTACCAGGCACTTAGAACAGGTCCAGCAGAAGACTGTGGTCAGTTCTGTGGGTGTGTTCTCATGAGTGCGTGAACAATGACAAACCTGGGGTGGCTTCCTTCTGCTTTTATAAGTCTAGAACTCTTCAATAAACATCTTAAGTCCCTTCCAAAAGAGATCACAGCCCAAGTTCAGGGGCACATACTGTGACCTAAATAAAGTACCCTTTGGTGCAGTCACAAGACCGATGGTTTTCTCTTTCAGATTTATAAACAGTTTTGATGAGAGCTTCAACATTACAATGGGCGACAAGGTTTATGTGAATGTCACCAGTCACAATGCCAGCGAGTATCAGTTTTTTCCTTCGGGCATGTAAGTACCTCTCCTGGACACTGTGCTCCCAAGTTCAAGGATTTCGGTGTTTTTCCTTAAACACTACATTGAAACTGTTAATACCAGGAAAGTTAACCTATATCATTCTTTCTTTCCACAGAAAACACTTTACAATAAGCTCAACCCAACAGATTCCGCAACAGTGTAAAAGAGATTTCCAATCATCCAACCTTGAATTTGGGAGTGCATTCACCTATGTCATTGGAAGGAAGGTCAGTAAGTCATGCTGTCGAATCAGAAGTTCTACTCAAACATTTAGGACCTGGTCACGACTGAAATGGAGGAACATTAGCAGCTGTGTTTTAAACGGGCTTCGAATTCATTCAGTTGGCCACTAGTTCTTTAACTTACTGTTGACTTCGGTGTGCTGTTATTTTTAGAATAAAAATAAACAGACGACTGAGGCTGACTAAAAGTCCACGTTGACCAGTATCTGATGCCTCTTCCTAGACTATTTACGTGGACTTACAAACTTTGAGTTCAAAGAGATGGCAATGTTTTAAACAAACCCGGACTTCCACTCTACTCTCTGGTTTAAGAGGAAAATGCTAGTGAACAGATTTTCAAAACCAAGGCCATTTCGTCGTGAGGACAAAATGCACTGTTGCATATTTAAAAAGGGTATAAGGGCTCGTATTGCATAGAGCACTGGGTGTGGTGCATAAACAGTGAATCTTGGAAAACTGAAAAAGATTAAGATGTTAAATAAATAAATAGATAAGTAAATAAAAAGTGTATTTATTTGACAAATCGTATGACATGGTTCTAGAAGTCCAAGCTTCATTTGCCTGTTTGAGCAGTTTTTATTCTAGAAGCAGTTCTCCATTTTAATATCTTCTCTCTTCTGCCTTATTGGTTTAGGATACCGGCTGCCCCGAACTGCACATCTTTGAAGATATTTCGCCCAACACAGTTAACATGGCTCTGCAGATCCCACAGTATTTCCTCCTCACCTGCGGCGAGGTGGTTTTCTCTGTCACAGGACTGGAGTTCTCATATTCTCAGGTCTCTTGGTCATTGTTTCTACCACCCTTCGCCTACCCCCACCCCCGTTGGGACCTAACTTCAATAAGCAATATATTTATAGTTTAAAAGATTCTGGAGGGAGGGGGGAAGGTTCTAGAAAGCATTATGGTATCTTCCATCAAACAAGGTGTTTGAGATCCCCCAAGTCATGTTTTTATCAAGTAATAATATGACTCTGTTTAACTTGTTGGGCGCATGTATCATATGACTCTGCATTCCCACATCCTATACCAGAGATTTACAGCCCTGAGGGGGAAAAGCTGTATTAATGATCATGACCAGGGCCACGATAGGCAGCAGAGTCTATGTTCTGAAACAACTAAATGATGTCAACTGTCCATTATGGTGCTCATTTCTGGGTTGTGTCCTCATAATCGTTAAGGCTCAGGTGAGATCTCTCCATAGCTACCAGTAGACATGCTGATTAAAGACCAGCTTTTAAAAGTTAAAAGATATTGCTTTCAACTGTTAAAGATGAGACTCATGAGGTAAATTCTGCTGATTAGAAGCTAGTTTCTCAACAATTTCATCAAAATACAGTTAAGGTCGTTGTGACCCTACAATGCCCAGCACCTTTAAGTTTTGCGGTAAAGATCGTAAATATGAGTTGGACAGTCCCTTTCTGTGACGACCTCACAATCGAATAAAATGACATATCATAGGTGACAAGAGGGGTGTCGTGATGTGGCAGGGAAGCTCACAGCAGAGCAAGCTCCTGGCCCAGAGAGTAGCCTCCATTTAGGGGAAAGAGAACAGGATGGGTGGCTCTTCTTGGAAACTCTTCTGTAGACATAGAATTGATTCATCTATAGATTTGCCTATTTAACTCAGGACAACAATGTTGCGAGGATGTGGAGAGTGGGAAACAAGGAATTCTCGTATGTTCGTACATGAGTGTTTGGGGTGTCTTGTTATCCAAGTGATAAGCCTTTTTATATGTGAACCCACATATAAATGCGAAACCCACTTTCGAAGCGCATTTTGAGGGCGGACTGCCCAACTGAATGCATGGGTAAGTTGTGTTCTCCAGCTGTGCCGTTGCCATCTAGAGACTGACTGTGTGTTGTTTCCCCAGGCCCCCTCCAACATGAAGTCAGTGCTTCAAGCAGGATGGCTGTTGACGGTGGCTGTAGGCAACATCATTGTGCTTATTGTAGCGGGAGCAGGCCAGTTCAGCGAACAGGTATGGGGTGGGGAAAGAGACTGTGTGTGTCTGTGGTCATCATGATGACTCTCCCTCACCACCTCTGTATACACATGGTCATCAAAGCTAATGGTTGAATAAAACCAGCCAGAGAGGGTGATGACCAAATGCGTCTTTGGCCAAATGTGTGCCGATTCTTTGTATTTCTACTTGGTTGTGTACAGTTAGATAGTGATAGACAAAATACCAAGACTTGCCTTAACATAACTATTACCTAATGTGGTTTACTATCAAAGGAAAGATCTTTCCTAGCTTCTGTGAATGTTGCATAATGGCCCCAAGCCAGACATATTTTCCAGAAAGTTTCATGTTACCTAAAGTTAGAGCCCTTCTGAGGGTAGTTGTAATTTTTCCAGCTAACATAAAATGAGAGCGTCTCTGAAACTGAAACCCTCTCCTTTAGCATTTCAGTATACGTCTTGTAAGGGGGTCGTCCCTTACCCTATCAGTTTGTTCACTTCCCCCTCCAAGTCCCATCAGAGCACGCGCGCCTGCTGTGAGCTCCTAACCTCAAGATTCTGCCAAAGGATAATGTGGGGGTCTTAACTTAGAACACGTCTGCATGTTATTTTTTGCTGAAGAGTACTGTATGCTGTTCTGTTGGTCCCCATCCTTCTAGAGGCCAGCTCTGTCGCTTAACACGGGTTTTTCAGGAATTTTCTCTCATCCTCCCAGAGTCTTGGTTTCTGCCCTCCAGTGCGGTTCCAAAAAAATGTTATCTTTGTACTTGGGCATTCAGGACAAGTTGGCCATCCCGTATCTATGGTAGTCACCTACCAATTTCCCATCACGGTTCAATTGCAGAGCACCTCCTACCTAGACATAGCAAGAAAATGGACTCCCAAAGCACACCGTACCATAACCTGTGTTGTTTTTGTTTTTTTTTTCTTGCTCCAACTCCAATTCCTTCCAAGTGGGCTGAGTACGTTCTGTTCGCGGCGCTGCTCCTGGTGGTCTGCGTGATATTCGCCGTCATGGCCCGGTTCTACACTTACGTCAATCCAGCGGAGATTGAAGCTCAGTTTGATAAAGAGGATGAGAAAAAGAACGCGGAGAAGATGAATATCTATTCCACGACGGCTCCCGTCTCACAGACACAGATGTGAATGTCCGGAAGCAAGCGGGGGATGCACTGGGGTCCGGACCACGCCCTGACTTCTGTGCGCTGGTGGCAGGACACTCTGATGGGGAAGACTTTGGAATTGCGAACCAAGAAAGCTCTTTTCCAAGCAGCCAGCAATGGGCCTAAGCCTCAGGAAGAAGTCTTTTTCTTTTAAGAAAAGTCATATTTAAAGCATGTACACACATACACACACATACACACTCGTTTCTACAATGGCAAATCCACACCCTGCCTTTAACTCCTTTTCTACCACATGAATGAAGTTATTTTGGACTCACTAGTCATTTTCTGAAAGAGTGGCAAAGTTGCATATTGTTTGCATTCTAACTCTCTTTGGAAACTGTTAAGTGAGGCAGGAGCCGGTGTGAAAAGTGAATTTACATGCTTTAGAATGGCATGTGATAAGCACCAGCTAGTATTAATGGATAACTTTACCTTTTGTTTTTTTGTTTTGTTTTTTCCATGCCCTACCTCTTTTTAAATTTTGTGTGACGCAAAAGACCGCTCAGGTAATGGCCAGTAATGGTTTTTTGGAGTTTCAAAGATGAAATACATTCCTGTTCTTAAGAATGAGAGTCTGTAAGTCTTGGGGGTAGGATACGAAATCTGTGTCCTGATTCTAAAAGTTGTGTGCACTCAATAAAGTGGCATCAGAAGTTGGAAAACAGTATGAACAAAAGCAACATCCACATACAATAAATCCCAGGAACGTGAAGTATCAAGGTTGGTTTCTTCCTCGTCCTATTTTTTCCTGGGGAAATAAATACCCAAGATTCTCTTTTATTACTTGGAGTTGTTTTTTTTTTTTTTTAAAGATTTTATTTATTTATTTGAGAGATAGAGAGAAAGATCACAAGTAGGCAGAGAGGTAGGCAGAGAGAGAGAGGGGAAAGCAGGCTCCCTGCTGAGCAGAGAGCCTCATGTGGTGCTCGATCCCAGGACCCTGGGATCATGACCTGAGCTGAAGGCAGAGGCTTTAACCCACTGAGCCACCCAGGTGCCCCTTCCTTGGAGTTTTGTATGTGCATATGTATGTCCCACCTTGAAGTGTTTTTCTCAATACAACCATTTTTTCTGCTCGAACAAAAATTCCTTTTTTAAAA